>NC_083328.1:55887729-56204825 GCF_963455315.2 Globicephala melas | reverse complement strand
AACATAAAAAGGAATCCCCATAAAGATATCAGCTGATTTTCCAGCAGAAACTCTTGCAGGCCAGAAGGCAATGGCACCATATATTTAAAGTGATGAAAGGGGAAAACTTACAACCAAGAATACTCTACCCAGCAAGGCTCTCATTCAGATTTGACAGAGAAATTAAAAGCTTTACAGACAAGCAAAAGCTCACAACCAAACCAGCTTTACAACAAATGCTAAAGGAACTTCTCTAGGTGGAAAAGAAAAGGCCACAACTAGAAGTAAGAAAACTATGAATGGGAAAGCTCATTGGTAAAGGCAAACATACAGTAAAGGTAGGAAATCATCCACACACAAGTATAATATCAAAACCTGCAACTGTGGGAAGAGGAGAGTACAAATGCATGATACTGGAAATGCATTTTAGATTAACAGACCAGCTACTTAAAACAATCTTGTGTATATCCAGACTGCTATATCAAAACCTCATGGTAACCGCAAACCAAAAGTCTTCAATAGATACACACACAAAAAAGAAAAAGCAATCCAAACACAACACTAAAGCTATTCATCAAATCACAAGAGAAGAGAACAAAAGAGGAAAGGAAGAAAAAGACCTACAAAAACAAATCCAAAACAATCAACAAAATGGCAATAAAAACACAAGTATTGATAATTACCTTAAAGGTAAACGGCTTAAATGCTCCAACCAGAAGACATAGACTGGCTGAATGGATACAAAAACAAGACCCATATATATGCTGTCTACAAGAGTCCCACTTCAGATCTAGGGACACATACAGACTGAAAGTGAGGGAATGGAAAAATGTATTCCATGCAAATGGAAATTAAAAGAAAGTGCATGTAACAACACTCATCAGACAAAATAGACTTTAAAATAAGGACTGTTAAAAGAGACAAAGAAGGACACTACATAATGATCAAGGGATCAATCCAAGAAGAAGATATAACAATTGTAAATATATATGCACCCAACATAGAATCACCTCAATATATAAGGCAAATGCTAACTGCCATAAAAGGAGAAATCAACAGTAACACAATAGTAGTGGAGGACTTTAACACCCCACTTACATCAATGGACAGATCATCCAGACAGAAAAGCAATATGGAAACACAGGCCTTAAATTATACATTCTAGCAGATGAACCTAATTGACATTTATAGAACATTCTGTCTGAAAGAAGCAGAATACACATTCCTCTCAAGTGCACATGGAACATTCTCCAGGATAGGTCACATGCTGAGCCACAAAGCAAGCCCCAGTAAATTTAAGAAAACTGAAATAATATCAAGCATCTTTTCCGACTACAACACTATGAGATTAGAAATCAACTACAAGAAAAAACCTGTAAAAGACACAAACACGTGGAGGCTAAACACTATGTTACGAAACAGCCAATGGATCACTGAAGAAATCAAAGAGTAAATCAAAAAACACCTAGAGACAAATGAAAATGAAAACACGATGATCCAAAACCTATGGTACACAGCAAAAGCAGTTCTAAGAGGGAAGTTTACAGCAATACAGTCTTACCTCAGGAAACAAGAAAAATCTCAAATAAACACCCTAACTTTACACCTAAAGCAACTAGAGAAAGAAGAACAAACAAAACTCAAAGTTAGTAGGAGGGAAAAAATCATAAAGATCAGAGCAGAAATAAATGAAAGAGAGACAAAGAAAACAGTAGCAAAGATCAATGAAACTCAAAGCTGTTTCTTTGAAAAGAGACACAAAATTGATAAACCAGACTCCCCAAGAAAAAAAGGGACAGGGCTCAAATCAATAAAATTAGAAATGAAAAAGGAGAATTTACAATTGACATCACAGAAATACAAAAGATCTTAAGAGACTACTACAAGCAACTATATGCCAATAAAAGCGACAACCTAGAAGAAATGGACAAATTCTTAGAAAGGCCTAACCTTCCAAGACTGAAGTTGGAAGAAATAGAAAATACGAATAGACCAGTCACAAGTACTGAAATTGAAACGGTGATTTAAAAAGATCCAACAAACAAAAGTCCAGGACCAGATGGCTTCACACGTGAATTCTATAAAAAATTTAGAGAAAAGTTAACACCTATTCTTCTGAAACTACTCCAAAAAATTGCAGCAGAAGGAACACTCCCAAACTCATTCTATGAGGTCACCATCACCCTTATATCAAAACCAGACAAAGATACCACAAAAAATTACAGGCCAATATCACTGATGAACATAGATGCAAAAGTCCTCAACAAAATACTAGCAAACCAAATCCAACAACACATTAAAAGGATAATACATTATGATCAAGTGGGATTTATCCCAGGGATGCAAGGATTTTTCAATATCTGCAAATCAATCAGTGTGATACACCACATTAAATTGCAGAATAAAAACCATATCATCATCTCAATAGATGTAGAAAAAGCTTTTGACAAAATTCAACACTGATTTATGATAAAACCTCTCCAGAAAGTGGGCATAGCGGGAACCTACCTCAACATAATAAAGGCCATATATGACAAATCCAAAACTAACAACATACTCAATGGTGAAAAGCTGAAAGCATTTCCTTTATGCTAAGGAAAAGACAAGGATGTCCACTCTCACCACTTTTGTTCAAGATTGTTTTAGAAGTCCTAGCCACAACCTTCAGAGAAGAAAAAGATATAAAAGGAATCAAAATTGGAAAGGAAGAAGTAAAACTGTCACTATTTGTAGATGACATGATTCAATACATAGAAAATCCTAAAGATGCTGCCAAAAAACTACTAAAGCTCATCAATGCATTCGGTAAAGTTGCAGGATACAAAATTAATACACAGAAATCTCTCACGTTTCTATACACTGACAATGAAAGATCAGAGATAGAATTTAAGGAAACAATCCCATTTACCATTGCATCAAAAAGAATAAAATATTTAGGAATAAACCTATCTAAGGAGGCAAAAGACTTGTACTCCAAAAACTGTAAGATGCTGATGAAAGAAACTGAAGATGACACAAACAGATGGAAAGATATACCATGTTCCTGGATGGGAAGACTCAATATTGTCAAAATGACTATACTACCCAAGGCAATCTACAGATCCAATGCATTCCCTATCAAATTACCAATGGCATTTTTTTGAGATCTAGAATGAAAAATCTTAAACATCTTCTAACTGTAGGTAGGATTTAAATTTGAAGAAATCCATTTGGAAGACTATTTGGATTGCAATCAAAATGCTAAATGGGTATGCCCATTTAGAATTTAGTTGAGTCAACAACTTAATTTATGACTCTGTATTAAAGAAATGTGGACAAAGATGTATAGATATAGATATTTATTTGCAACACAATGAAATTAAGAATGAACCAATGTTCAATATGCAAGAGGTTAAATTATGGTACATCCTAACTGTGAAATGCATCTGTTAAAAAGAGGTGGGTCTATATATTCTGATATAGAAGTGGGTCTATATATTCTGATATAGACAGAGCTCCAAGAGCTATTAAGTGAAAAAAAAGAAAGCTGAGGAACAAAAGATAAGACATAATTCCAGATATGTTATATATTAAAAATGTTATACACTTATGTATGTTTGCACTTGCATATATGTAATAATAGCTATCATTGAGTTGCATTGCTCTAAACATGCTAATAAACTACCTCAGTTAATTCTAATTAAAAAAATAGAAGACATCAGAGGTCACTGCCTATACCTCCATCAAAAGACATGCTGGTTGCAGAAAGATAAGAGTAGACATACATTTCCTATTTCTCCATCTAAATACAATTAAAAACTTTGGACATTATATATAAAACAATGAGAAGTTGATGAGAATACTCTGAAAGATGTTGAGAAAAAGGCACACTAGCTCAGAACCTCAAAACCTAAGGAACAACATGGTAGTGAGATTTCTTTTTGTCTCATATATCCCAGACTTGGAGCTTTAGAAGTTGGCAAACCAGAAATGAGAACAGGTGAAGACAAAAATAGCCCCAATAAACCTGTTCTATCTGGGCACTGGACCACAAAAAGGGTATCCTAGGAAGGCAGAAAACTTTCAGATAGTAACTCCAAACATCCCAGAACTATGGCCCACCCCTACACATGCCAGCAAAGGCTAAATGGACAGCCTAGATCTCCACCCTTGCCCTAAACCTGGGGTAGTGTCAGAAAAGGCCAAGTAGGAAGCTGGAAATTCTATCCTGCCAGGTGGTTATGAAGACCCACCTCTGCAATATCAGTGGAGACCACATATGGAAGTTCCACCTCTATCCAGCAGTAAAAAGGTGACTGAACCCTTCCCCTCTGAGGTTGTGACAGAGGAGGTATAGTGCAGAATCAGGAGTTTACCACTACCCTGCAGCAATAAGCATTCCTACCCCTCCCAGTCAAGGAGGTATCAGTGAAAGCCCAGTGGAGAGCTGGAACTCCCAACCCTGCCTGCCAATAACAAGGAGCTCCCCCACTCCCCTGTGTCAACAAAGGCTGAAGGGAGAACCTGGACTTCTAGCCTCGCCTGGCAGTAATGAAGTGGTCCTCTATCTTTTTCACTGCCAGAGCAGTGTCAGAGGAAGCCAGGTAACACAGAAAGTTTAAGTAAAATCCAGAAACTTATACATAATATACAAAATGGCCAGGTTTCAACTGAAAATCAGTCATCATACCAAGAACTAAAAAGATCACAGACTGAATGAAAAAACAATCAACAACTGCCATAACTGAGATGACAGAAATGTTAGAATTTCTAACAAAGATTTTAAGGCAGCTATCATAAAGATATTTCAACAAGCAATTACAAACATGTTTGAAACAAATGAAAACATGGAAAAATCTCAGCAAAGAAAATGAAAACACTAATTTGAAAAGATATATGCACCCCAATGTTCACAGCATTATTACAGTAGCCAAGATATGAATGCAACCTAAGTGTCCATCAACACATGAATGGATAAAGAAAATGTGGCATACACACACACACACACACACACACACACACACACACTGGAATATTTCTCAGCCATTAAAAAAGAATGACATTCTGCCATTTGCAGTATCATGGATGGACCTAGAGGGAATTATGCTTAGTGAAATAAGTCAGAAAAAGACAAATACTGTATGTTATCACTTATATGTGGAATCTAAAAAATAAAACGAATGTATAAAACAAAACAGAAACAGGCTCACAGATATAGAGAACAAACTAGTGGTTACCAGTGGGGAGGGGAAAGGAGGGAGGAGCAAGATAGGGGTATGGAATTAAGAGACACAAACTACTATGTATAAAATAAATAAGCAACATACAGCACTGGGAAATACAGTCAGTATTTTGTAATACCTTTAAATGGAGTATAATCTATAAAGATATTGAATCACTATGTTGTACACCTGAAACTAATATTGTAAATCAACTACACTTCAATGACGAGAAAAGAAAACCCTGAAATAAAAAAAGTCTCGGCAAAGAAGACCAGAGAAGAACAAAACAAAAATTTTAGAACTGAAAAATACCATAACTGAAATAGAAAACTCAGTGGATGGGCTCAGCAAGAGAATGAAAGAGA
This sequence comes from Globicephala melas, assembly GCF_963455315.2. NCBI lineage: Eukaryota > Metazoa > Chordata > Mammalia > Artiodactyla > Delphinidae > Globicephala > Globicephala melas. The sequence continues at coordinate 56,199,280 of NC_083328.1, read as the reverse complement.
AAGAGGGAAGTGTCAGTGACCTAAAAGAATAATAGAAACTACTCAATCTGAACAACAGAGAGAAAATAGATTGAAGGAAAAATGAACAGAGCCTCAGGGACATGTGGGACTATAATACAAATTTAACATTCATGTCACTGAATTCCCAGGAGAGGAGAAAGAGGGCAGGGCTGAAAAAGTACTCAAAGAAATGGTTAAAAACTTCCAGAATTTTGCAAAAGACATAAATGTATAAATTCAAGAAGATGAGCAAACAGAATAACCCCCCTGCCAAATCTACACCAAGACACATCCAGTCAAACTTACTAAAACTAAAGGAAAAAAAGGACACCTTGAAAGCAACCAGAGACAAATATGTACTATCTTTAGTGGAAAAACAGTTTGAAAGAGAGTAGATTTCTCATTAGAAATGATAGAGGCCAGAAGGAAGTGACACAACATTTTTCAAGTGCTGAAAGAAAAGAAATGTCAACCCAGAATCCTATATCTGATGAAAATATCCTTCAGGAATAAAAATCAAGACATGCTTACATGAAGGAAAACAAAGAGAATATGTTGCCAGCAGACCTACTCTGAAAGAATGACTATGGGCAATCACCGTGTGTTCTACAATTATTAAATAAATTTAATTTGGCATTAAAAAATTCACCAAAAAGAAAGCTCCAGGCCCAGATAATTTTACCAGAGAATTCTACCAAATGTTTAAAGAAAAATAAACACCAATTCTTGACAATCGCTTCCTGAAAATAGAATGGAACGTTTCTCAACTCATTTAAAAAAAAATAAATTTATTTATTTATTTTTGGCTGTGTTGGGTCTTTGTTGCTGCACACGGGCTTTCTCTAGTTGCAGAGACTGGGGCTACTCTTCGTTGTGGTGCGTGTGCTTCTCATCACGTTGGCTTCTCTTGTTGCAGAGCACAGGCTCTAGGCATGTGGGCTTCAGTAGTTGTAGCACGAGGGCTCAGTAGTTGTGGAGCACAGGCTTAGTTGCTCCGCAGCATGTGGGATCTTCCCAGACTAGGGCTCAAACCCGTGTCCCATGCATTGGCAGGTGGATTCTTAACCACTGTGTCACCAGGGAAGCCCTCAACTCGTTTTTTGAAGCTAGTGTTAACCCTGACAGCCAAACTAGATAAGGTCAGTGTCTCATGAATACAGACACAAAAATTCTTAACAAAATATTAACTAGTAGAATTCAGCAATATATAAGAAGTTTTACACCATGACCAAGTAGGGTGTATTCTAGGGATGCAAAGCTAGTTTAATGTTAAAATATATATATATAATCCACCATATTAAATGGCTAAAGAAGGAAAAAAAATCACACGATCATATCAACTGATGAAAAAAACAAGCGTCTGACAAGATTCAATACTCATTCATTATAAGAACTCCCAGAAATATAGGAATAGAAGGGAACTTCCTCACTTTATAAAAAGCATCTACAAATAACAAACAAAAAAATCAAACAACAACAACAAATACATGTGCTAAAATGTAGCAAGCCACATGGACTTCCCTGGTAGTGCAGTGGTTAAGCATCTGCCTGCCAATGCAGGGGATATGGGTTCAATCCCTGGTCTGGGAAGATCCCACATGCTGTGGAGCAACTAAGCCCGTGCACCACAACTACTGAGCCAGCGCTCTAGAGCCCGTGAGCCACAACTACTGAGACTGTGTGCCACAACTACTGAAGCCTGCACACCTAGAGCCTGTGCTCCGCAAAAAGAAGCCACTGCAATGAGAAGTCCATGCACTGCAACGAAGAATAGTCCCTGCTTGCCATAACTAGAGAAAGCCCACGCACAGCAATGAAGACCCAATGCAGCCAAAAATAAATAAAATTAAAATCAAAATGTAGTGAGCCACAAATGGGATGAAGGAGAAAAATGAAGCAAGAAAAACTCGATCACTTCAACAAAATCTAGAAAGGAAATACGGGGTAGCAGTCATAAGAGAGCAAATGAAAGAAATATAAAATAAAATGGCAGTAACAAGATCTAAAGTTAATTATCAGAAAAAATGTCTCCCTATTAAAAGAGACTCTAAGATTACATAAATACAATTATCAGCTATAAGCTGTTTATAAGAAAACACGTAAAATGATTCTAAGAAATTTTTAAATGAAGGTGGCAACACAAAAACGAAGAAAAATATAGCTGGCAAATATTATCAGAAAAAGTAGGAATGCCAATTTTAAAAAGAGTAGAAATGAAGGCAAAAAAAGTTATATGGGACAATGATTTTTTTTTAATGTTATCTATTTATTTTTGGTTGTGTTGGATCTTCATTGCTGTGCACGGGCTTTCTCTAGATGCGGCAAGCGGGGGCTACTCTTCGTTGGGGTGCATGGGCTTCTCATTGCAGTGGCTTCTCTTGTTGTGGAGCACGGGCTCTAGGCACACAGGCTTCATTAGTTGTGGCACGTGGCTCAGTAGTTGTGGCTTGCGGGCTCTAGAGCACAGGCTCAGTAGTTGTGGTGCACGGGCTTAGTTGCTCCACGGCATGTGGGATCTCCCTGGGCCAGGGCTCGAACCCATGTCCCCTGCATTGGCAGGCGGATTCTTAACCACTGCACCACCAGGGAAGTCCCAACAATGATGTTTTATAGTGATTAAAAAATTATATACATATATAAAACTAAATAAAGTGTAACAGACACAAAGCTTAATATAGCATCAAAATACAGAAACAAAGGTTATTAGAAACACAGAATTTGGTAAAAACATAATCATTGTGGGAGCCTAATATACCTCTCTTAGACTTTAACTGGTCACAAAAAGAAACAAAAAAAGAGAGACAGACAGGATACAAACAATACCATTACCAGATAATAAGCATATATTTAGAACTTTGTATCTTTTAAAGTGAATCTGGAACATCTACATTTAGATAAACTGATTTTTTATAATGTCATAAAGAACATTCAGAAGAGTAGAAATAGGCCACATTATGTGACTATGATGCAATAAAATTAACTCAACAGTAAGAAAGATAAAGAAAACTAACTACTAGGAAATTCAAAAGATAATCTGAAATGACTTGAGTCCAAGAGGCAGGGAAAACAAATTATAGACTATTTAGAAATTGATCAAGTTGGGGGAAAAATTCTTGTGCTGAGAAAAAAATACATAATCTTCAATACATGTATTATCTATCTAAAATGGATTACGAAAATAACTGAAAAAAAGAATTCACTGTAGAAGCCAGGAAAAGGACAAATCAAACAAAATAAACCAGAAGAAGGGATTAATAAAGGTCAAACAAAAATATATGAATGAAAACAAACCAAAAAACCCAGAGGGGAATTGAAATTAACCAACAAAATATTAAGAATGAGGGGCTTCCCTGGTGGTATAGTGGTTGAGAGTCCCCCTGCCAATGCAGGGGACGTGGGTTTGAGCCCTGGTCCAGGAAGATCTCACATGCCGCGGAGCAGCTGGGCCCGTGTACCACAGCTGCTGAGCCTGTGCTCTGAAGCCTGTGAGCCACAACTACTGAGCCCACATGCTACAACTACTGAAGGTTGCATGCCTAGAGCCCGTGCTCCACCACCACAATAAGCCCACACACCGCAATGAAGAGTAGCTCCCACTCGCCGCAACTAGAGAAAGCCTGTGCACAGCAACGAAGACCCAGTGCAGCCAAAAATAAATAAATAAATTTATAAACAAACACTAAGAATGAGAAAGAGCTAAAAACTATTGATATGCTGAGATTAAAAAAAAATCTATAAGAGAATTCACTTAAATCTAGATTAAATGTACGATTTTATAGGAATATAAATAACCAAAACGGGTTCAAGAAGAAATTGGGAAAATATAGAACGCTATCTTCACAAAAAGGCCGCATATCCTGATGGCAATCGAAGTGGAACTCCATCTAAATTTGTACAGATTAATTCCTCTGCTATATAAATTGATCCAGAGTATAGAAAAGAACAAACAGAAAGATGGAAAGCATTCCAACCCATTTAAAGACGTAAGCATAATCTTGAAACCAAAACCAAAACTACACAGTGGATTTCAAAAACTTGAGGCCTATGGGCTGAATCTGACCTGTGAACATGTTTTGTTTGGCCTATACAAAGTTCTAAATGTTGAGATAGTTTAAACTGAAGAGATTTAGCATAAAATTTGCAATTTTCCAGCTTTACATGGAAAAAGATCAGAAGATCTGGTAACTCTGGGCTTTATTCTTTCATGGCAACAATTGGTTAGTGCTGAGTGGCCTTGGGGGCCTCCAAGCTGCCATGTTGTTGCACAATTGGGAGGAGACCTTACAGTTGAGTGTTGAGTGCAGCCCTGGGCCTAGGTCAGCATGCTTTCGTTTGTCACTATGTTCACCATTGCTTATCACTTCCTAAGTCTGAACCAAATGTTGGTGGTCACTTATTGTGCTTACGCTGTTATTTTCTCAGCGAATATAAATATTTCTACCTCTATCAAAAAACCAAAATAAAAGAAATCGAGGACTGCACAATTTTGTTTTCTACCCAGTGTACTCAAATGATTCAATTTCCTGCCTGATGCTGTTGACTTGTCGGCACTGAGTTTGTGCCCCTGCTTTATGGTTTCTAATGTTTGATTTCCCTGCATCAGATTGCAGAAATACTCATATTCCTTTTTAATATGTAGATGGTTTTGCATCTCAAATTTAAATGTTTAAGCCATCTTGAATCTATGGCATGGAAAAAAGATCTAAAACTGTTTTTCCAAATGGTTAGTCATTTGTTCCAATAGCATTTATAAAATTCTTTCTCCACTGTTTTAAAATTATACTTTTTTCACAGTCACTTTTTGTACACGCCTGGGTCTGTTTCTGGATTTTGTAGTCTGTTTTTTTTTTTTCTATCCATGATGTCCTGAATCAGTACTCAATGTTTTGTCTTAATATAACTTTAGCAAACCAACAGTTCATACACGATAAGAAAATTTACTTCCATCATTACTCTTTCTTTTTAATATTTACAAGCCTATTCTTAGACAATCTTTTTCAGATAAACAATTTAAAAAATATCATGTTAGGAAGTTGATTGAAAGTATATTAAATTTATAGCTTACTTTAGGGAGAATGGGTCTTTATATACAGGCAAACGATATATTTTTCATTTATTCTAGTCTTACTTTATGGCTCTCAGTAGATTCACATAGCTTTAGTCATAAAGGTTTTATACTTTTCTTTAGTTTATTCCCAGTTTTATTGTATATATTTTTGTTACTGTTATGATTGGGATTTTTTTTCCATTATATTTTCTGAACTGGTTATTCCTGGCATGGAGAAAAGCTACTGCTTTTTGTATATTTATTTTGGAGCCTAACCTGGAAAAATTTTTAGGGCAGGTGCAACTAACTGCCTGCATAAAAATAAATCTTAATAAAGCACCCACAGAACACTCAGCTCTGAGCAGTGAGTACTCCATGAAAAACTAGCTGCAAAAAATACACCAAGTCAACTGAACACAGTGACTTTCTATAGTGACTTTTTACTTATATATCACCTAAAATAATTATAAAAGATACATATCACCAAATATAACTTGTATTTTGAACTAGCTGATCTAGAGATCATCTTTCTGGCAACAAAACAGCAAACTGGCAATTTGTCTGTCAAGACCCTGCCCAAACAGGACAGTGCCAAAACACTGTGCTTTGAAGATGTAATCGTTTTATTTTCTAATATAACCAAAGGTGGTCTTGTGAACAAACTGTAAGTTTGAGAAAACCAGGACACGTCCCTGTTTTATTCAGTTAGAGTATAGAAACTAATTGCAGAAGAGATCTTTCTCTCAGACCTATGACTGAGTTTCAGTTAATGAGTTACAGTGTGGCCTCACTGGACTGGCCAGTACCTGGCCCTACTGCAATAACCTGAGCCTGAGAGAATTAGATGGCAGGTTCTATGTCTGTATTAACAGTCAGGGGTTGATATGGAGCCTCTGCAGCTCAGCCTATAGCTGACTGGTCTGCACCATATCAGTGGCCACTAAAACTGTAAACACATCTATTATTAGTTGGATTTGGTATATTTCACTGCTAAAGAATATAAGCATTTGCTTGAATATGCATAAATTTTCCCTGGAAGGATATTGAAATTGATAACATGAGCTGTTTTTGGTGAAGGGACAAGGAACCTAGAGAGGACAGAGTCTTTTGAGATATATATATATATAAATATATATATACACATATATATACACACACACACACACACATATATGTGTATATATATCCTTTATATCTTTTAAATTTAAAGTAAAAATAAAATCTGTGATATATTTGACCAATATTTATCTACAGCTGCATATGAAAGCTAACAGAGACAATGGTAGTAAAGGATTTAAGAGAGAAAGTGTTAGTACAAGTCCATCTATATAGAAGCATAGATTATATATGTATAGAATTAAGCATACATTTCCTGCCGTTTCCAGTGTGTGCCAGTTAATGTCAAACACTTAGGTCCCCCGGAAAGCACCCCTACACTAGGAAGAATACTTCAAGTGTAGCAGAGAAACACTTTTAAAAACCACTTATATTTATTCTAACTCTAAATTCACCAAAGTTATACACTTTTAAATTCTGTTTTCCTCACATGACTCCCCTGGTCAACATTCAAGTTTACCTGAAAATTCTATTTCTCATGGCAAATCTATAAATTGGCAGTCTTGTGAGCTTTTGTTAGCAAGATCTTCCTAGGCCTCGGTTATTCCTGAGTAAAGGTAAGGTTGCATTTCTGTATGTGTGGAGGCCCAGATCCTGGAATGCGCCAACTCAGGTGGAGTTTCTGTACTGAGATGTTTTGTTCCTGAATACCTAAGCTACCACTCCTGCATCACTACCTCACTTCCTTTAAAGTGCTCCAGTCTCTACCACTTACATTTCAGAAGTTTCCTCTGCATTCCCAGTCTTTCATAACTTTCTCTGGTACTTGTCTGTTTAAAATTCTTCTCAGGTATCAGGGTTCAAAAATGTTTTATCTTCAAAAGGCACACAGCTAGGCAAGATAATTGCCTGGTGTTTTGTAAATATTTCTCTAAAATATCTTCTACTATTTGAGTTGCAAAGTCTGAGGTCATTCTTATCTTTTATTCTCCAGAGAATATTTCTTCCTTTCCAGTTTAAAGGGAGGAAATATGGGGATATATGTATATGTATAGCTGATTCACTTTGTTATAAAGCAGAAACTAATACACCATTGTAAAGCAATTATACTCCAATAAAGATGTTAATAAATAAATAAATAAACTGGTAGGTAGGTATATGGGTATACTGTCTTTAAGTGCCAAATCTGGAAAATAAGTATGCCATAAAATCTCAATCTGTAGGCAAAGGTCTATTTTTCTCTTCAATAACTTCTTCAGTTATTCTTTTACTGAGCCTTCCTCCTATTTGCAATCCACCCTCATCCTCCCAATTATTTAGAGGAGATTTGCAGGAGAAAAAACTAAGTTTACAGATTTGTTATAACCTATTTGTCTATTCCATTTGTATTTTAATCTGGATCTTTCCATCTCAGTTAGCTTCAATTTTACTGACTGCTCTATTATTTTGATGCCATTTTTTTTTCTTAAGGGATGTTGTAAATTTCTTTATACTTTTTATCACAGTGCTTTAGGTTTTTGTTTTGTTTTTAAATTCTAACCAATTCCTTTTAATAGTCTTTGTGTCTTTTATTCTTTTCAGCCTTATTATTGATAATTCCATTCCTTTGGCAATTTTTTTTTCTTCTGTTTCTTCTATTACCATTGTTTTCTCTGGGTCTGTACACAGCTTTTCTCTTTTTTTGGTATTGCCAAAGTTCTAAAATCAAGCCTGAGGTGCTATCTTTGTTTATCATAACTGAAGTTTGTCTTCTTAAACATTTTTAATTTCAGATGTCTGTTATTTTGGTGGGTCTATTTTTACTCTGCCATAGTCAGCTCCATAAAGACTTTCCCTCCATTTCTGTGTAATTATAAAGTTTCTATTTTCAATTTGAATTATTCCATAAGATCTTTATGAGACTTCACTTTGATGATGGGTAAAGGGTTCAGATTTGATGTCTTGTACTCCCTGTGGACTTCTATCCCAGACACAACTATACATGCACTGTAATCTCACAAATAATCTGTTTATTAGCCTTTAACTATTGACTTCTATTTAATTCACAGTCTTGTGATTAAGAATTCTTTTTAAAAATTTATTTTTGGCTGTGTTGGGTCTTCATTGCTGCGCACAGGCTTTCTCTAAGTTGCAGCGAATGGGGCCTACTCTTCATTGCGGTGCGTGGGCTTCTCATTGTGGTGGCTTCTCTTGTTGTGGCGCACAGGCTCTTAGGTGTGTGGGCTTCAGAAGTTGTGGATCGTGGGCTTTGGAGTGCAGGCTCAATAGTTGTGGCACATGGGCTTAGTTGCTCTGCGGCATGTGGGATCTTCCTGGACCAGGGATCGAACTGTGTTCCCTGAATTGGCAGGCGGATTCTTAACCCCTTTGCCACCAGGGAGGTCCCTAAGAATTGAACTCTTAAAAGTATGGGTTGTAGGAAAAACAGCACAGGGTAATGCTGAGATAGGTGGAGGATGAAATGAAAGACAAGTTGTAAGGGAGAAAAATACTCTTAGGTTGAACTTCACATCATAATTACACCAAGGTAGTGAAAAGAAATAAGAAGCAATGAGCAGTTCTCATCCTCAATATGAAATAAACCTTAGGTGTAATACCTGCTTAACTTTAGTAAAAAGCTGATTCTTCCCCCCAACAAAACAACAAATCAAAATGCAATAGGAGGGAATTCCCTGGCAGTCCAGTGGTTAGGACTCTGTACTTCCACTGCAGGGGGCATGGATTTGATCCCTGGTCGGGGAACCAAGATCCCGCATGTCACATGGTGCAGCCAAACAAAACGAAACAAAACAAAACAAAAAGCAATAGGAAAGCAATGCCTACATTACTCAAACCATACTCTAATTACGTGTGAATGTTTAATTTTCAACATCTCTCAAGTTTGACGAATGGGCCAGTGAGTAGAATCGGATCTTATTCTCCATTAATGGCTTATCATCTCCTGGTTCTTGTACAGGTGGGCATAATAGACACTTGCAGAGCACAAAACAAATATAATTCTTAAAAATTTGATTAAGTGCTTCTAGGTGCTGGAGTAAACAGTATTTACTGTTGATGTAATGTTAATCTATTTATTTATTGGGATTAATATAAAGATGGATCATGAAAAGAAAAATCCTTAATATGAAATATTTTGAAAAAATTTTTGATTGGGTAATAGATATGTTATTTGAGAAATGTTTATATCCTTTCTGTTCCTTCAAGAAAACCAACCTGATTGTAAAGAAGGAATTAAAATTATTATTTACAGATGATAGTAAAATAAAGACCATTAAAAGAACAAAAAAAGAATACTAATAAATATACACAATATATATTAAGAATATATGAAAGATACAAAAGAAGATGTGAATAACTGAAAACATATATCTGCTTCTTGGTTGTAGAAACGCAATATTACAAAGATGTCAATTTTCCTTAAATCTATAAATTTAATGCAGACACAGTAAAAAAATACCGACAATTTGGCTCTTTCTAGAGAGAGGAGGGTGGTTATAGAAGCTAATTCTAGTTCAATAGGAAAAATGAAAATGAGAGACTAGCCAGAAATATTCCAAAAAAGAAAAACCTGTGTTATTACCACATGAATTGACAGGTTAACAGGACAGAATACAGATACAGTAGTTAGTCATAGCTGCTGTCTGCCAATATCTTCAGCTTTCCATCTAGGCACATGTATGACTACACTTCCTGGCCCTCTTATAGTGGGTGAGGCCATGTAATGAATACTCGTCAATGAGTTGTAAAGGGAATCAATGTTTGTTACTTTCAGGCTAAACAATATTTATTGATGGTGTGAGACTCTCCAGAGCCCTCTTTTCCTTAGCCATGACAACAGGCAATGTTCAAGATGGTGGCAGCTTAATGTTAGCCTAAGTTTTTCAGTAAGGAGATGTGGCGTAGAGCCCCTAGCTGACCAAAAGGAAAGACATTTCTTGTTACAAGCCACTAAGATTTTGAAGTTGTTTGTGACTAAGGCATAACTTAGCCTATCCTGGCGGATACAAGAAAGTTGAAGAGCAGCCCACATTCAAGCAGAAATCTAATATGTCATAAAGTTGATATTACCCATTAGTGAGAGTAAGCACTCTCACATTATCAGTGAAACTGTCAATCAGTAAAATTGTCAGCCTCCATGAGAACAACTTAGCAAAATTATACAGGGACTTACCCACTGACCCAGCAATTCCACATTTAGGAATTTATCTTTCAGATGTGCTTCCATGTGTACTCAAAGTGTTCTTGAAGAAACAGCAGTGAACAGTCTTGAAGCAGGATCTTAGCGCCCTGCCCAGAAACTGAACCTGAGTAGCCTGGATGAAAAACCAGAAATCCTAGCCACTAGTACACCAGGCGCTAGAGGTTAGAAGCAAAGTTACCCTGGCTCTTGCCTTGTTTGGAAGCAAGAATGTTTCAAGGAGGCAAAAACTGTAAAAACAGGTACAAAGTTTATTATTAGAAGCACAGCACAACATGTGGGAGAGCACACAGAGAAGCAGTTCACTTATTTAAGGCAGGAGCAAAACAGGAATACACACCCAGAGAGAAAGGGTTTGGGCATCCTTCCTAATGAGGAGGACTGCAGTAAAGAGGTGGTTAAATCGTTTATGTAGGGGCAGTTCTTCTGGATCTTAGTTTTCCTCTGGCCAATTATCTCACTTCTTTTCCACATCTGAACTGCCCTAGGACCCTTCCCTATATGCATGCGCATCTTTTTGTCAAGATGAATTCCAGCACAAAGGCTAAATGGAGTATGGCCACACATATTATGGGATGATGCCCCCTCCCTTTTTGACCCCTGAGGAGCCTTCTTGTGCGTGTGTAGTCGGGGACGTTTCCTTGATCTCAGGAGTGATAGATGTGGTCCTCTTATCTCTTTATTCCAGCAGATCTTAGCTCCTGCCATTAATTTTGTCCTTGGAGTGTCTAGGGAAAAGAAAGTTCCAATTTACTCTGATTGACAAACTTCAGCTGCTCAGCCCAGGGGCCCATCTACTGCCTACCTTAAATGACACACATGTACCAAGGTCTTCTTTCCAGCCTTGCTTGTAATAGCAACAGGTTGAAAGCAACCTAAATATGCAACTGGTTAAGTTATAGTGTATAACCATAATCTAATTTTGCAAGTGTTAAAAAAAATGCTCTGGATCTATGGATGTGCTGATTTGGCACAGTTTCCATTATAATATTGCTAAGTAAATAAAACAAAAACAAGGTACAGAACAGTATATGTGGCATATTACTATTAATGTAAAAAGAGGGCTTCCCTGGTAGCGCAGTGGTTTAGAGTCCGCCTGCTGATGTGGGGGACACGGGTTTGTGCCCCAGTCTGGGAAGATCCCACATGCCGCGGAGCGGCTAGGCTCGTGAGCCATGGCCGCTGAGCCTGCGCGTCCGGATCCTGTGCTCTGCAACGGGAGAGGCCGCAACAGTGAGAGGCCCGTGTACTGCAAAAAAAAAAAAAAAAAAAAAAAAAAAAAAATTGTTTATGTAAAAAGAATGAAGAGAGAAGCTAGTTTTGTATATGCCTAAGAAGTCTCTGGAAGGGAACATAAAAAACTGGTACCAGTGATTGTCTCTGACAGGGCTGGGAAGAGACTGACTTTTCACTGAATATTTGTTTATGATACCTTTTGTATTTTATAGCACATACACATATTACATATTACTTATTAAGGAGAATAAAATAAAAATCTAACTGTAAATGGGAATAGAAAAAAGGTTCCCTGTGTTGTTTGTGAAGATTTGTAAGGCTTTTTCAAACTTCATTCTTATTCAAAAGACTTGGTTGAAAACCCTGGCCTTTTCTGGATAGATTTGGTGAGGAAAATTTTCTGCAAAGATTATTAGATATTTCATAAATATCCTGTAGCTATCTGTCTTAAATCAACATTTGCTTAGACAAGGTAATTACTGAATGATAATTTAAATTCCTCCTTTACAATTATGTATATATAAATTGTTTCTTCTCTGAGTTGTCTAATGTCTCTAGAACAATGTTAAAAATAACATTAAGAATGGACATTCCTGTCTTATTCGTAATCTAATGAGACTGCTGTTTTATCAGTAAATAGGATGTGTATAGCTTGAGACAACATACATATACACAAACACACTTACCATGTTAAGAAGTTTCCATCTATTTCTAATAAACTACGTTTTACTGAATTGGAAAATGCATTCTTTGAGGATAACAGAGATTTCACTCATTCATTTTATCAACTCAGTAACAATTAGTCTTTTTAATATTTCTCTCTACTCAAAAAAGCACTTGTGGAGACATCCCTGGTGGCACAGTGGATAAGACTCTGCACTCCCAATGCAAGGGGCAAGGGTTCGATCCCTGGTTGGGGAACTAGATCCCACATGCATGCTGCAAGTAAGAGTTCATGTGCCACAACTAAGGAGCCCACATGCCGCAACTAAGGAGCTGGCGAGCCACAACTAAGGAGCCCACAAGACGCAATTAAGGAGCCCACCTGCCACAACTAAGACCCAGCGCAACCAAATTAAAAAAAAAAAACCACTTGAGGACTACTGATGAGCATCTCTGACTTCACTAGAAGATCTTCTAGGGACTTCCCTGGTGGCGCAGTGGTTAAGAATCCGCCTGCCAGTGCAGGAGACACAGGTTCGATCCCTGGTCTGGGAAGGTCCCACATGCCGCGGAGCAACTAAGCCCATGCACCACAACTACTGAGCCTGTGCTCTAGAGCCCGCGCACCACAACTACTGAGCCCATGTGCCACAACTACTGAAGCCTGCGTGCCTAGAGCCCATGCTCTGCAACAAGACAAGCCACTGCAATGAGAAGCCTGTGCACCACATCAAAGAGTAGCCCCCACTCGCCGCAACTAGAGAAAGCCTGTGCACAGCAACAAGGACCCAACGCAGCCAAAAATAAATAAATAAATAAATAAATAATTTTAAAAAAGGATCTTCTATTTCTTTGACTTCTTTTGGTCTTGGCTTTAGATTGGGATTTGTGAAAAAGAACTTCATTGATCTCTGTGAGGCTGCTTTATAGAAGCGAGTAAATCAACAGACAGTAGGCACAGCAGGGAGAATACTTAGGATCTGGTTGAAGCCACACAGCAGCTCTTCAGCAAACACTGAATCAGAGCATTTAACCATCTGAAATATATACTTAGAATCAACTTTACATCTCTCAGGTGTAAAATAAAAAAACAAAATTTCATCACAGACAGTTGGCAGCACTACTTAAATACTTTCACTGAGCTCCTTGTTTTCAATTCATTATAGAATAGTTTACTTTTGGAAACAAACTACAAGGTTAGAGGTCTCATATAGTTGATGGATTGGAGATTGTATCTTTCTAGGGTCTCTCTTGAAAATAACTCCATAGATTCCATTGATGGTTTTCGCTTTAAATTTCAGGAAACTAACAACCTGGGGGCTTTCATATTTGAAATGCTCTTCCTAGGGTCATGACTTCCAAAGCAAAAGGGTTAGACACTGGCTTAAATAAGTAAGAAAAAATGTGCATGTAAAATCTCTATATTAAATAGACTATAATGTTCAGCTTACTACTTTGTGTTTCTTAGTCATATTGATTCAAGTTCAAACTTATTGTTAATAATCAAATATTCAAAATAGCATAAGCACAATTATAAATATATCACCTATGGATTTTGATTGCACTCAGTGCAGCAATACAATTAATCTAGGAAAAATCACCTCAGGAGACCCAGTTGAACATATAATCCCCCAAACTGGGGAATCTTTTTTCCTTCAAACAATTCTTTAAAGGGTCTTCCTCAGTGGTCCAGTGGTTAAGACTCCGCCTTCCAATGAGGGAGGCATGGGTTTGACCCCTGGACGGGGAACTAAGATCCTTCATGCTGCGTGGTATGGCCAAAAATTTAAAAAAATTAAAAAAACAATCTTTTAGGATATTAATCAAAATAAACATTTTACATAATGTTTTAGAGAGTCTATGACTAGCATTCACATACATAAATATCATTTAATCCTTATAATCACTGTGGGGTAGGTATTATACTCAGAAGAAACTGAGACACAGAAAGGTCAAGTTGGTTGCCCAAACTGAAACTACTAGTGAGTGGTAGAAGAGGGACTGAAACCACGTCTGAATCGAAATCCTTTACTCTTCCCATGAGAGCCTGCTGCTGCCTTCCATGGACCTTACTAAATTTGCACTGGACAGTGTTTGAATGAACGCACAAGTGAAACAATTTCTGTGACTGCTTCCTATGGGCAATGAGCATGCTGATACATCCAGCATTATCTTCACTGCTTAGAGAGAGAGGCCCAAGAAAGGCCAATACTGTACTGTAATTCCCAAAGAATTCTGAACAGTGAAAAAAATATACGTATATATGTTTTAAAAAACTTTTAATTTTGAAATAATTTTAGATTTACAGAAAAGTTCACAAGTTCCCACATATACTTTGCCTAACTTCCCCTAACGTTAAAATCCTTTTTTTAAAAAAAATATATTTATTTATTTTGGCTGCATCAGGTCTTAGTTGCTGCATGCGGACTCCTTAGTTGCGGCATGCATGCTGAATCTTTTAGTTCTCTGACCAGGGATTGAACTCTGGGCCCCCTGATGGGAGCGCGGAGCCTTACCCACTGGACCATCAGGGAAGCGCCCCCCCTCCTTTTCTTGACCCTAGGAAGAGAATTTCAAATACGAAAGCCCCAAGGTTGTTGCGGCATGCAGGATCTTAGTTCCCCAACCAGGGACAGAAACTGCGCCCCCTGCAGTGGAAGCAGGGAGTCTTAACCACTGGACTGCCAGGTAAGTGCCCCCAGTGTTAAAATCTTACATAACCATAGTACAATAACGGGAAATCAACACTGGCACAATACTATTAACTAAACTTCACACTTTACTAGGCTCCAATTCAAGATCCCACATCACATTTAGTTATGTCTCTTTAGTCTTCTACAATATGTGACAAAAAACCATGACTTTTAAATTAAAATTAATCAAGGTTTATTTGATTCTGAAAATGTCATGGCATTTCTGGAAACAGTACTGAATATTGAAAACCTGCCTTGGGAACTGCTGGGTCTATGTGAAAACAAAGAAAACATCCTGAAATAAAGAGCTACAGTGGCCCTACAGACGGAGAAAAGAGTCACTCTTTAAATAAAAGGAAGAGTTGGCTGTAATAGTCTGACTAGGTCAGTTATATTTAATATACCTGTCCACAGAAAAGAAGTCAACAATCAGTTATAACTCTCTGGAAAAGCACAGGCTACCAGATAGAAATCAATACAACTCTGTTTAATGGAGCAGTCATGAAAGATTAATTTGTTTTTAAATTAAAGGACATGAATTTGTTCTGTCTATAGATAAGGTAACTTAATAACTAAATTCAAGTATACTAAGGTTATTAGAAGGCACTAAATTTCCCCTACATATGGACCCCTTTTTCTAAACTGTAGCATAAAAGTTGCTGAGTTGTGGTGACTCTAATTCAAACCCTTAACCCTTCGGAAGACGCACAGTCTCTATATGCTATTAAAGTTACTCTGGGAGAAGTGGCAAGAAGGTCCTCTATAAACCTGGATAGGTTACCTCCTATTCTTGAGGGTTCTGGGTTGAGCACATTAATTCCAAGACTTCACTGGTGAATTCTCAATTACCAGAAAA
The DNA here is from genome assembly GCF_963455315.2 of Globicephala melas. NCBI lineage: Eukaryota > Metazoa > Chordata > Mammalia > Artiodactyla > Delphinidae > Globicephala > Globicephala melas. The sequence goes on along the minus strand of NC_083328.1, from coordinate 56,183,531 downwards.
GGTAATAGTTTTTCGGAATTCCTACAGGAGCTCAGAATCCCTGAAGAGGAAAGATTAGAAGATATAAACTGTATGTACTAAAACTGAAACAAGGAAGTTTAGTAAATCACAAGCACTTCTAGAGTGGTAAAACAAGAACAAGCTAACAAATAAAAAATTGAAGATTCTGTTAGTGTTCAGCCTTAAAAACAAGAGAATATAATGTCTTTGTGGTTTAAAAATTCATCAGCCAGGAAATAAGGATAATTCAGAGGGTTCCACAGCAGTAAGTGGGCTCCACTGAAGATGCCACAGCAGAGGCATTAACTGCAGACTTGAGCTTAGCCACACCCACCACTAAGACTGTAGGCAAGTTTAAATTTCCTCGTGTAAAATGAGGATAGTTAAAACAACTGTCTCTGGGGGATGTGCGTAGCATATAGTGAGTGCTCATCATCACTAAGGTCTATTGGTTCTTTGGTGCAAGGGTAGCATTGGGGTTAGTGTCTAAATTTTCCTGAGTCAGGGATAATTTGGGCCTGGGACACATTTCCCTGGGCCACTCTGGTTCAGATCCAAATCTTTGAGACTTGGTCACAAGTGTATATTGATTGATTGATTGATTGGCTGTTTTGGGCTCTTTGTTGCAGCGCGTGGGCTTCTCCCTAGTTGTGGTGCATAGGCTTAGTTGTCCTGCAGCATGTGGGATCTTAGTTCCCCGAATAGGGATCAAAGCAAGTGGACTTTCTTTCTTTCTATTTTTTTTAGTAGATCTTTATTGGAGTATAACTGCTTCACAATACTGTGTTAGTTTCTGCTGTACAACAAAGTGAATCAGCCATATGCATACATATATCCCCATATACCCTCCCTCTTGAGCCTCCCTCCCTATCCCACCCTTCTAGGTCATCACAAGCATAGAGTTGATCTCCCGGTGCTATGGTGCTGCTTCCCACTAGCTAACTATTTTACATTTGGTAGTATATATACGTCTACGCCACTCTCACTTCGCCCCAAATTGCGCCTCCCCTCCCATGTCCTCAAGTCCATTCTCTATGTCTACGTCTTTATTCCTGCCCTGCCACAAGGTTCATCAGTTCCATATTTTTATTTTTTTTTAGATTCCATATATATGTGTTAGCATATGGTATTTGTTTTTCTCTTTCTCACTTACTTCATTGTGTATGACAGACTCTAGGTCCATCCACCTCACTACAAATAACTCAGTTTTCTTTTTTTTTAATAGATATTTATTGAACTATAATTGCTTCACAATACTGTGTTAGTTTCTGTTGCACAGCAAAGCGAATCAGCCATATGCATACACATGTCCCCATATCCCCTCTCTCTTGAGCTTCCCTCCCATCCTCCCTATCTCATCCCTCTAGGTCATTGCAAAGCACTGAGCCAATCTCTCTGTGCTATGCTGCTGCTTCCCACCAGCCAACTATTTTACATTCGGTAGTGTATATATGTCGATGCTACTCTCACTTTGCCCCAGCTTCCCCCTCCCACCCCATGTCCTCAAGTCCATTTTCTATGTCTACCTCTTTATTCCTGCCCTGCAACTAGGTTCATCAGTACCGTTTTTTGTTTTTTTTTAGGTTCCATATATATGTGTTAGCATACAGTATTTGTTTTTCTTTTTCTGACTTATTTCACTGTGTATGACAGACTCTAGGTCCATCCACCTCATTACAAATAACTCAATTTCATTTCTTTTTATGGATGAGTAATATTCTATTGTATATATGTGCCATATCTTCTCTATCCATTCATCTGTCGTTGGACATTTAGGTTGGTTCCATGTCCTGTCTATTGTAAATAGTGCTTCAATGAACACTGTGGTACACGTCTCTTTCTGAATTACGGTTTCCTCAGGGTCAATGCCCAGTAGTGGGATTGCTGGGTCATATGGTAGTTCTATTTTTAGTTTTCTAAGGAACCTCCACACTGCTCTCCATAGTGGTTATATCAATTTACACTACGACAAACAGTGCAGGAGGGTTCCCTTTTCAACACACCTTTTCCGGCATTTATTGTTTCTAGATTTTTTTTTTTTTTTTTTTGCGGTATGCGGGCCTCTCACTGTTGTGGCCTCTCCCGTTGCGGAGCACAGGCTCCAGACGGGCAGGTTCAGCGGCCACGGCTCACGGGCCTAGCCGCTCCACGGCATATGGGATCTTCCCAGACCGGGGCACGAACCCATATCCCCTGCATCAGCAGGCGGACTCTCAACCACTGCGCCACCAGGGAAGCCCCTGTATGTCTTCTTTGGTGAAATGTCTGTTTAAGTCTTCCACCCATTTTTTAATTAAATTGTTTGTTTTTTTGATATTGAGCTGCATGAGCTGTTTGTATATTTTGGAGATTCTTTGTCTGTTGTTTCATTTCAAATATTTTCTCCCATTCTGAGGGTTATCTTTTCGTCTTGTTTATGGTTTCCTTTGCTGTGAAAAAGTTTTTAAGTTTCATTAGGTCCCATTTATTTTTGTTTTTATTTACATTACTCTAGAATGTGGGTCAAAAAAGATCTTGCTGTGATTTATGTCAGAGAGTGTTCTGCCTATGTTTTCCTCTAAGAGTTTTATAGTGTTTGGTCTTATATAAAGGTCTTTAATCCATTTGGAGTTTTTGTGTATGGTGTTAGGTAGTGTTCTAATTTCATTCTTTTACATGTAGCTGTCCAGTTTTCCCAGCACCACTTATTGACGAAGCTGTCTTTTCTCCATTGTATGTTCTTGCCTCCTTTGTCATAAATTAATTAAGTAACCATATGTGTATGGGTTTCTCTTTCTATCCTGTACCATTGATCTATATTTCTGTTTTTGTGCCAGTACCATACTGTCTTGATTACTGTAGCTTTGTAGTATAGTTTGAAGTCGGGAGCCTGATTCCTCCAACTCCATTTTTCTTTGTCAAGATTGCTTTGGCTCTTCAGGGTCTTTTGTGTTTCCATACAAATTGTAAAATTTTTTGTTCTAATTCTGTGAAGAATGTGATTGGTAGTTTGATAGGGATTGCATTGAATCTGTAGATTGTTTTGGGAAGTACAGTCATTTTCACAATATTGATTCTTGCAATCCAAGAACATGGTATCTTTATCCATCAACCTTTCATTTCTTTCATCAGTGTTTGTTGTTTTTTTTAAAATTAATTTATTTTATTTTATTTTTGGCTGCATTGGGTCTTCGTTGCTGTGTGCGGGCTTTTGTCTGATTGCGGCGAGCAGGGGCTACTCTTCATTGTGGTGTGCAGGCTTCTCATTGTGGTGGCTTCTCCTGTTGGGAGCACAGGCTCTAGGCATGCAGGCTTCAATAGTTGTGGCACATGGGCTCAGTAGTTGTGGCTCATGGGCTCTAGAGCACAGGCTCAGTAGTTGTGGTGCATGGCCTTAGCTGCTCCGTGGCATGTGGGATCTTCCTGGACCAGGGCTCGAACCCGTGTCTCCTTCATTGGCAGGTGGATTCTTAACCACTGCGCCACCAGGGAAGCCCTCATCAGTGTTTTATAGTTTTCTGAGTACAAGTCTTTCGCCTCTTTAGGCAGGGTTATTCCTAGGTATTTTATTCTTTTTGTTGTGACGGTAAATGGGATCGTTTCCTTAATTTCTCTTTCAGATTTTTCATTGTTAGTGTATAGGAATGCCAGAGATTTCTGTGCATTAATTTTGTATCCTGCAACCTTACCAAATTCACTGATTAGTTCTAGTAGTTTTCTGGTGGCATCTTTAGGATTTTCTATGTATAGTATCATGTCATCTGCAAACAGTGACAGTTTTACTTCTTTTCCAATTTGTATTCCTTTTATTTCTTTTCTTCTCTAATTGCCATGGCTAGGACTTCCAAAACTATGTTGAATAAGAGTGGTGAGAGTGGACATCCTTGTCTTGTTCCTGATCTTAGTGGAAATGCCTTCAGTTTTTCACCATTGAGTATGATGCTTGCTGTGGGTTTGTCATATATGGCCTTCATTATGTTGAGGTAGGTTCCCTCTATGCCCATTTTCTGGAGAGTTTTTATCATAAATGGGTGTTGAATTTTGTCAAAAGCTTTTTCTGCATCTATTGAGATGATCATATGGTTCTTATTCCTAAATTTGTTAATATGGTGTATCACATTGATTGATTTGGTTTACTGAAGAATCCTTACATCCCTGGGATAAATCTCACTTGATCATGGTGTATGATCCTTTTAATATGTTGTTGGATTCTGTTTGCAAGTATTTTGTCAAGATATTTGCATCTATGCCCATCAGTGTTATTGGTCTATAATTTTCTTTTTTTGTGATATCCTTTTCTGGTTTTGGTATCAGGGTGGCTTCGTAGAATGAATTTGGGAGTGTTCCTCCCTCTGCAAGTTTTTGCAGGTTTGAGAAGGATTGGTGTGAGGCCATGTGGTCCTGGTTTTTTCTTTGTTGGAAGATTTTAAATTAAAGTTTCAATTTCATTACTTGTGATAGGTCTATTTATATTTTCTAATTCTTCCTGGTTCAGTCTTGGAAAACTGTACCTTTCCAAGAATTTGTCCATTTCTTCATGTTTGTCCATTTTATTGGCATATAGTTGTTTGTGGTAGTCTCTTATAATTCTTTGTATTTCTGCGGTGTCAGTTGTGATTTCTCCTTTTTCATTTCTAATTTTATTGATTTGCATCCTCTCCCTTTTTTTCTTGATTAGTCTGGCTAAGGGTTTATCAATTTTGTTTATCTTCTCAAAGAACCAACTTTTAGTTTCATTGATCTTTGCTATTGTTTTCTTTGTTTCTATTTCATTTATTTCTGCTCTGATCTTTATGATTTCTTTCCTTCTACTGACTTTGGGTTTTCTTTGTTCTTCTTTCTTTAGTTGCTTTAGGTGTAGGGTTAGATTGTTTATTTGAGATTTTTCTTGTTTCTTGAGAGATAGAATTGCTATAAACTTCTAGTCAAGAACTGCTTTTGCTGTGTCCCATAGGTTTTGGGTCATTGTATTTTCGTTGTCATTTCTTTCTATGTATTTTTTTATTTCTTCTTTGATTTCTTCAGTGATCTCTTGGTTATTTAGTAAGGCAGTGTTTAGGCTCCATGTATTTGTGGTTTTTACAGTTTTTTCCCTGTAATTGATCTCCAATCTCATAGCGCTGTGGTCAGAAAAGATGTTTGATATGATTTCAATATTCTTAAATTTTCCGAGGCTTGATTTGTGACCCACAATGTGACCTATCCTGGAGATGTTCCCTGTGCCCTTGAGAAGAAAGTGTATTCTGCCACTTTCAGGTGGAATGTTCTATAAATATCAATTAAATCTATCTGGTCTATTGTGTCATTTAAAGCTTGTGTTTCCTTATTTATTTTCTACTTGGATGATGTGTCCATTGGTGTAAGTGGGGTGTTAAAGTCCCCTACTATTATTGTGTTACTGTCAATTTCTCCTTTCATGGTTGTTAGCATTTACCTTATGTATTGAGGTGCTCCTATGTTGGGTCCATAAATATTTACAATTGTTATATCTTCTTCTTGGATTGATCCCTTGATCATTATGTAGTGTCCTTCCTTATCGCTTGTAACAGTCTTTATTTTAAAGTCTATTTCACCTGACTGAGTATTGCTATTCCAGCTTTCTTTTGATTTCCATTTGCATGGAATATCTTTTTCATCCGTTCACTTTCAGTCTGTACATGTCCCTAGGTCTGAAGTGGGTCTGTTGTAGACAGCATATATATGGGTCTTGTTTTTGTATCCATTCAGCCAGTCTGTGTCTTTTGGTTGGGGCATTTAATCCATTTACATTCAAGGTTATTATCTATATGTATGTTCCTCTTATCATTTTCTTAATTGTTTTGGGTTTGTTTTTGTAGGTCTTTTTCTTCTCTTGTGTTTCCCACTTAGAGAAGTTTCTTTAGCATTTGTTGTAAAGCTGGTTTGGTGGTGCTGAATTCTCTTAGCTTTTGCTTTTGCTTGTCTGCAAGTGGACTCCTTTCTGAAGTGACCCAGACAGAGAATTTGGGGAAACAAGAGTTAGTTTAGGTACATTTCTTCAATAACAATTTCCAGATTGCTAATCTGTATAATTCAAAAGCTTATCCAGTTTTGGATCTTAATTTTGTAGGAGGAATACATAGCCTTAATACAGCATCTAAGATGCTTATGACTAACTCAGCAAACCCCAAATAGTTATGAATACAGCAAAGTGTGCAGGCTGCCAGGTAGTTAGACACTTGTGACAATTACTTTAAGTTTCTAAATATTATAGTCCTAAGCACGGCCTGAAAGTCTCTCCCCTTTGCCTACTGGGATCATTTTGTTCTTTTTTTTTTTTTTTTTTGGTACGTGGGCCTCTCACTGCTGTGACTCTCCCGTTGAGGAGCACAGGCTCAGTGGCCATGGCTCACAGGCCCAGCTGCTCCACGGCCTGTGGGATCTACCTGGACCGGGGCATGAACCCGTGTCCCCTGCATCGGCAGGCGGACTCTCAACCACTGTGCCACCAGGGAAGCCCCATTTTGTTCTTTTAAGAAAGATATAGGAAGATGTCATCCTTAAGACGATTTCAGGCAGACAATGGAACAGATGAGACAATGGCACAGGCAAAATATGTTAGTTTAATATTCTAGGAGATGAGTCTGGTTCTCCTGATTTTGTATTTTCCAAAATTCTAATAAAAATCTAAATCATTCCAGAACAGTGAATAATTCTCCTCTAAATAGGTTTTTAAATGTCAGGACTTGCTATACCATTAGCCCTGAAAGCTCCTATATAAAAACATTTTACCTGACCACTACTAATCTTCATCATGCAAAGCACTATTATCTTAATTTTATAGATGGATGTATTAAAGACAGTACAAGTTTGTGATTTTTTTTTCCCACTTCTAGATCAGGAATGAGATGGGTGGCTCACGTCATATGAAGCCTTACAAGGTTTATGTTCCCAGTAAGGTCAGTGTACATCTAGGGTGGCATCTATTCTCTGGCTGATCAATTTCCCCAGGGGTTACTGGGCTCAGTGGGAAAAATTTACACTAACTAAACCTAGAAGAGGCCAGCTCATAAACCATTAACATCAACTGATGAATTCAAACCAGGAAATATGTCTAGCAGTTCTCTCTTGGAAGATCTTATGCATTAAACCAATTACAGAAAAGAGAATGACATGTTCTTTTTAAATTTATTTTTACTTACTTAATTAATTAGTTTTTGGCTGCACCGGGTCTTTGTTGCTGCACGCAGTGGGTACTCTTCGTTGCTGTGCGCAGGCTTCTCATTGCGGTGGCTTCTCTTCCTGTGGAACAGGGGCTCTTGGTGCATAGACTTCAGTAGTTGTGGCACATGGGCTCAGTAGTTGTGGCTTGTGGGCTCTAGAACTAGGCTCAGTAGTTGCGGCGCACAGTCTTAGTTGCTCTGTGGCATGTGGGATCTTCCCAGATCAGGGATTGAACCCGTCTCCCCTGCACTGGAAGGCAGATTCTTAACCACTGAGCCACCAGGGAAGTCCTGAGAATGACATATTCTTGAGATGTTTCTATTACACTGTCAGCTCTTCTCTTCTAAAAGGACAGTTCCATTTGGAGAACCAGTATTGGCATCTAAAAACACAGAAGCTTCCTTCTTTAGTGGAAGAGATATAATGGCAAACAAACACTCCTTGGTTTTCCTTTTTGCCTATCCAGATAGCAGAGACACCTTCCCCCCAATATCTCTTTTCCCTGTCTTCCACTCTAATCAGGAGTTTTAGCTGGGCACATGGCTCCAGTTTCCAACTTTCCTTGCAGCTGTGCATGGCCACATGTTTCATGGATTCACACATGATGATTCACAAAGAAGGGTCTGGGAATCATGATTAACAGAGCACTGAAGGTGCCTCCCACCTTCTGCTTCATCCCTTTCTCCACCCTGTAATGTGGATGCCATGATCTTGCTCAATAAGAATATGGTTTACACTCAAGAGGAGAATAGAGTACTAAGAAGGAAAGGGGATAATTGGTAAAACGTCATGAAGTTCCCTTCATGATGCCATGAAGTTCCCTATCAGATCAGTGCCAACTCTTACATGAGTGAGAAATAAATTTTAATCTTGTTTTAAACCAGTTGTTGTTTTGTGTTTTTTGTTACTCACAGTTGAACCCATCTATCTAATATAGAAATGTTCTGGATGAGTACTATTTTAAATTATTTTGTATTAATAGACATTTGCAATATCAGATCATGGATCTTAATTCCAGTTCAGAAAAATATGATTTTTGTTAAGACATGTCATTAGCCTTCTGTCATGGCACCACATTGGATAACTAAGTAGAACACAGGAAATTCCTCAGTACAATGCAATCTTCTTGATAGGAAGTAGTCTGGAACCATCAATAATACATTTACATATACATCTTCACAGAACCATAAAGACCATCATCCTTAATTAAGTGTTGTAGTCCAAATGACTCACTTTGCAGAGGAAGAACCTGAGGCACAAAGAGGATGGGTTTTTCAAAGTCAAAAGCCTGGCTTTTTTAACTGCAGCCACAAACTTGGGGGAAATATGCTCTGTGGATTGTACTTCTATGTATCTTGTTTCTAATAACTCACTTATACGAACATATAATCATTGGTTATCCCCAAATAAAACACCTAGCACTTAGCTCATCAAGCTCACATAAAAATTAAAAATGTAGCATGTAACAACAGACAATTGCATGTAACATGTAACCATAGGCATTACAGAATAATTACTGAGTTATGCAGAACTCTCAGCAGAAAAATTAGTTACAAGAGGAAAACAGCAATTAAAAATAACAGTGGTGCAATGGTTTTAGTTACAATAGTCCCATTGTAATGTGTAACTCTAGTTTCCCCGAGTTACACATTATTATTACTTGTACTGAGGGATGTACCAATAATCATGACATTATTAACGTACATAAATGCAACAAAAAAAATAATACTGGCACATGAATCTTTTCCACATTTTATATTGAAACACCATTCTTTGGTTTGCAGCCACAGTAACTATTTATAGGGCTTTTCTAATCATTTGTAACTGACAACCAGTCATGGGACACCAATCTACTTTATTTTTAAAAAGTCACTTTATTGGGGCTTCCCTGGTGGTGCAGTGGTTGAGAGTCTGCCTGCTGATGCAGGGGACACGAGTTCGTGCCCCGTTATGGGAAGATCCCACATGCCGCAGAGCAGCTGGGCCTGTGAGCCATGGCCGCTGAGCCTGCATGTCTGGAGCTTGGGCTCTGCAGCAGGAGAGGTCACAACAGTGAGAGGCCCACGTGCCACAAAAAAAAAAAAGTCACTTTATCTCTTCTTCCTACAGGATAAGTTGGTGTGCTTCTAAGAATCTTAATGTAACAAAAAGGGAACGTGGATAGATCTTGAAAAGACCATGCTAGGTAAAAGAAGCCAGTCAAAAAGGACCACATATTGTATGATTCCATTTATATGAAAGCCCAGAATAGGCAAATCTATAGAAAGAGAAAGAGTATGTTAGTGATTTCTTAAGGGTAGGAATGGTGTATGTGAGGGGATGGTGGCAGCATTAGGGAATGATGGTTATGGGAGCAGGGTTTCTTTTGGGGATAATGATAACGAAAATGGTCTAAAATTGATTATGATAATGGATGCACAACTTTGTGAATACACCAAAAGCCACTGCATTGTAAAATTTAAATGAGTGAACTATATGGGATATAAATTATGTCTCAATAAAGCTGTTTAAAAAGGGGGGTGGGCAGTCCTAACCACAGCAATCAGAGAAGAAAAAGAAAAAGAATCCAAATTGGAAAGGAAGAAGTAAAACTGTCCCTGTTTGCAGATGACATGATACTATTCATAGAAAACCCTAAAGACACCACCAGAAGACTACTAGAGCTCATCAACGAATTTGGTAAAGCTGCAGGATACAAAATTAGTACACAGAAATCTATTGCATTTCTATACACTAACAAAGAACTATCAGAAAGAGAAATTAAAAATGATACCATATAACATTGCATCAAAAAGAATAAAATACCTAGGAATAAATGTAACTAAGGAGGTAAAAGACCTGTAGTTAAAAAACTGTAAGACACTGATGAAAGAAATTGAAGACGACACAAACAAGTGGAAAGATATACCATGTTCATGGATTGAAAGAATTAATATGGTTAAAATGACCATACTGTCAAAGGCAATCTACAGATTCAATGCAATCCCTATGAGAATATCAATGGCATTTTTCACAGAATTAGAACAAATAATTATAAAATTTGTGTGGAAACACGAAAGACCCCGAATAGCCAAAGCAATCTTGAGAAAGAAGAGCAGAGCTGGAGGTATCGTGCTCCCTGACTTCAGACTACAGCACAAAGCTACAGTAATCAAAACAGCATAGTACCGGCACAAAAACAGACACAGTGATCAATGGAACAGAATAGAGAGCTCAAAAATAAACCCATGCACTTACAGTCAATTAATCTATGACAAAGAAGGCAAGAACATATAACAGAGAAAATACACTCTATTCAAAAAGTGGTGCTGGAAAAACTGAACAGCTACATGTAAAAGAATGAAATGTGAACATTTTCTCACACCATATACAAAAATAAAATCAAAACCAATTAAAGACCTAAATATAACACTGGAAACCATAAAAATCCTAGAAGAAAACATAGGTAGAACACTCTTTGACATAAATTGTAGCAATATTTTTTTGGATCTGTCGCCTAAGGCAAAGGAAACAAAAGCAAAAATAAACAAGTGGGACCTAATTAAACTTAAAAACTTTAGCACAGCAAAGAAAACCAATGACAAAACAAAAAGACAACTTACTGAATGGGGGGAAATATTTGCAAATGATATGACCAATAAGGGGTTAATATCCAAATATAAAAACAGCTCGTGCAACTCAACATCAAAAAAACAATCTGATTAAAAAATGGGCAGAAGAAAAGTGAACCCTCTTGCACTGTTGGTAGGAATGTAAAATGATACGGCCACTATGGAGAACAGTATGGAGTTTCCTTAAAAAACTAAAAAATAGAATTACCATATGACCCAGCAATCCCACTACTGGGCATATACCTGGAGAAAACCATAATTCAAAAAGACACATGCACCCCAATGTTCATTGCAGCACTATTTACCAGCACTATTTAGCCAGGTCATGGAAGCAACCTAAATGCCCACCAACAGACAAATGGATAAAGAAGATGTGGTACATATATACAATGGAGTATTACTCAGCCACAAAAAGGAATGAAATTGGGTCATTTTGTAGAGACGTGGATGGACCTAGAGACTGTCATACAGAATGAAATAAGTCAAAAAAAAAAAAAACAAATATCATATATTAACGTATATATGTGGAATCTAGAAAAATGGTACAGATGAACCTGTTTGCAAGGCAGAAATAGAGACACAGATGTAGAGAACAAATGTATGGATACCAAGGGGGGAACGTGGGGGTGATGGTGGTGGTGGTGGTGGTGGTGGTGGTGGTATGAATTGGGAGATTGGGATTGATATATATACACTAATATGTATAAAATAGATAACTAATAAGAACCTGCTGTATAAAAAAATAAATAAAATAAAATTCAAATAAAAAAATTAAAAGTGGGCAAAAGACCTGAATAGACATTTTTCCAAAGAAGACACACAGATGGCCAATGGGCACATGAAGAGATGTTCAACACTGCTAATCATCAGAGACATGTAAATCAAAACCACAATGAGGTATCACCTCACACCTGTCAGAATGGCTATCATCGAAAAGATCGCAAATAACAATATTGGCGAGGATATGGAGAAAAGGGAATCTCTGTACACTCATGGTGAGAATGCAAATTGGTGCAGCCACTATGCGAAACAGTATGGAGGTTTCTCCAAAAACTAAAAAAGAACTACCATAGGATCCAGCAATTCCACTCTGGGGTATTTATCAAAAAAACCCCCCAAAACACCAATTCGAAAAGATACATGCACTCCAACATTCACAGCAGCATTATTTACAATAGCTAATATATGGAAGCAACCTAAAGTGTCCATCAACAGATGAATGAATAAAGAAGATGTGGTATATATATGCAATGGAATATTACTCAGCCATAAAAAGAGTAAAATCTTGCTATTTCTAACAACAGGGATGGACTTTGAGGGCACTATGCTAAGTGAAATAAATCAGACAAAGACAAATACTGTATGTTATCAGTTATATGTGGAATCTAAAAAAATACAACTAGTGAACAAAACAAAACAGAAACAGACGCACAGATACAGAGAACTAGTGGTTATCAGTGGGGAGAGGGAAGCAGGGAGGAGCAAGATAGAGGCAGGGGATTAAGAAGTACAAACTACTATGTATAAAATAAATAAGGTACAAGGGTATAATGTACAGCACAGGGAATATAGCCAATATTTTATAATAACTTTATCATTTAAAAATATTTATTTATTTATTTATTTATTTATGGCTGCATTGGGTCTTCATTGCTGTGTGCGGGCTTTCTCTAGTTGCGGTGAGCAGGGGCTACTCTTCATTGCAATGCGTGGGCTTCTCAATGTGGTGGCTTATCTTGTTGCAGAGCACAGGCTCTAGGCATGCAGGCTTCAGTAGTTGTGGCTCGTGGGCTCTAGAGCACAGGCTCGGTAGTTGTGGTGCACGGGCTTAGTTGCTCCGCAGCATGTGGGATATTCCTGGTCCAGGGATCGAACCCATTTCCCCTGCATTGGCAGGTGGATTCTTAACCACTGTGCCACCAGGGAAGTCCTTATAATAACTTTAAATGGTATATAATCTATAAAATTTTTGAATCTCTATGTTGTACATCTGAAAGTAATATAATACTGTAAATCAACTATACCTCAATGTTTTTTAAAAAGTTACTTCCTGAAAAAAAAAAAAGGCGGGGGGAAGAAAACTGACTTAAGATAACCATCAGAAACGACATATCCAGAATCTCCTAAAAATTTAAGAAAGTATGTAGTACAGTTCAGTCATAACAATTTTTTATATCATCTGGCCACTACCAGAATGGAACCTCTAACCAGCCACAGCTCGGCAGCCAGGTTAAAATGGCGGCATAACTGGTCTCGTATTTATAAAAAGGAGAGAACTGAAATGTAGCAAAGATTGTTCTTGTGTTCACTCTTTCCATTGTCCCACCCCTTGCCTAACAACAATCATTAGGAGAGCACTTTATTAAAGGAGATAAACTACACTCACAATAACTCTGAAGTTATTAAATTATAAATTCAATAACTCTGAAGCATTCCATTATAATTACCCCTTTTCAGGCTAAGAGAGGTAGTGGTTCACCAAAGCCACACAGTTAACAAACAGTAGGGCCAGAACTTACTCAAATCCCACATGCTTTCCACTACATCACCTTACTTCTTGTTTGCTTGTATGAAAATAAACTTGTAACTTACTGTGCAAAAATATATGCTTAGGTTTTCAAGAGTTAGAAGTTAGTCTGAATAAAATCTAAATGCAGCCTCTGCTCCAATGATTTCACTGCATTTGTGGTTAGTTTTCTTAGCCTGAAGAAAGTCCTGAAGTTCCTCATGACGAGCCAATTTTCTTCAGCTTTACAGAAACTTTTAAGTCAGATAATACATAAAATGTCAGAAAAAGAATATTAAAATTATAACCTCAGATCTAATAAATCCAGATGTGAAGTACCCCTTAACTTCATTAAATGTAGTGGAGTTATTCAACAAGAGTGTCTTCCCACCAGATGTGTGATTTCTATAAATTCAGATTAATCAATACCTGGCACTTAGAAGATACTCAGTAAATATTTATTGACATGAATAAAGGTAAGATGGTAAATCCAAGCAGCATACTGGATGAAATAACTGCAATATTCCTAAATAGACAAAAACCACCCTTGTTTCTGGCATAAGATAAGAAAGGAGAATATACAAGCTTTGTGGCCTCTGAACAGCAGAGCTTCTAATCAACAAGGACCTATTGTATAGCACAGGGAACTGTACTCAACATTCTGTAATAATCTATATAGAAAATAATCTGAAAAAGAATGGATATATGTATATATATAACTGAATCACTTTCTGTATACCTGAAACTAACACAACATTGTAAATCAACTATACTCCAATATAAAATAAAAATTAAATAAAAAAATAAAGAGCAGAGCTTCAACCCCACTAATCCTTGGGCTCTTTCTAGCCCATACAACACTTAAAAACAGGGGAACCGGACAAAGGCTTCATGGTACGGCACAAGCCCAGGGGCTTCTGGCTGCATTAAATGAGGGCAAGAAGTCAACACAGTTGAAACACATACTCCCAGAGGGTTCTTTGAAAAAAAGATGTTCTTTTTTTTTTTATAGTTAAAAAAAAATTTATTGGAGTGTAGTTGATTTACAATGTTGTGTTAGTTTCAGGTGTACAGCAAAGTGATTCAGTTATACGTATATTCATTCTTTTTTAGGTTTTTTTTTCTCATAAAGGTTATCACAGAATATTGAGTAGAGTTTCCTGTGCTATACAGTAGGTCCTTGTTAGTTAGCTATCATATATAGTAGTGCATGTATATTAATCCCAAACTCCTGATTTATCCCTCCTACCCCCCACCCACCTTTTTCCCTTTGCTAACCATAAATTTGTTTTTGATATTGGTAAGTCTGTTTATGTTTTGTAAATAAGTTCATTTGTGTCATTTAAAAAAATTAGATTCCACATATAAGTGATATATTTGTCTTTCTATGTTTGCCTTACTTCACTTAGTATGATAATCTCTAGGTCCATCCATATTGCTGCAAATGGCATTATTTCATTCTTTTTTAATGGTTGAGTAATATTCCATCGTATATATGTACTACACCTTCTTTATCCATTCCTCTGTCGATGGACATTTAGGTTGCTTCCATGTCTTGGCTATTGTATTTAGTGCTGCAATGAATACTGGGGTGCACGTATCCTTTCAAATTATGGTTTTCTCCAGATATATGCCCAGGAATGGGATTGCTGGATCATACAGTAGTTCTGTTTTTAGCTTTTTAAGGAACCTCCATACTGTTACCCATAGTGGTTGTACCAATTTATATCGCTACCAACAGTGGAGGAGGGTTGTCTTTTCACCACACCCTCTCCAGCATTTGTTTGTAGACTTTTTGATGATGGCCATTCTGACTGGTGTGAGGTGATATCTCACTGTAGTTTTGATTTGCATTTCTCTGATAATTAGTGGTGTTGAGCATCTTTACATGTGCTTTTTGGCTTTTGTATGTCTTCTTTGGAGAAATGTCTGTTTAGATCTTCTGCCCATTATTTGATTGGGTTGTTTGTTTATTTGATATAGAGCTGCATGAGCTGTTTGTATATTCTGGAGATTAATCCCTTGTTGATCACTTTGCAAATATTTTCTCCCATTCTGTGAACTATCTTTTCATTTTGTTTATGGTTTCCTTTGCTGTGCAAAAGCTTTTAAGTTTAATTAGGTCCCATTTGTTTATTTTTGTTTTTACTTTCATTACTCTAGGAGGTGGGTCAAAGAAGACAATGCTGCCATTTATGTCAAAGAGAGTTCTGCCTATGTTTTCCTCTAAGAGTTTTATAGTATCCAGCCTTACACATAGGTCTTTAATCCATTTTGAGTTTATTTTTGTGTATGGTGTTAGGGAATGTTCCAATTTCATTCTTTTACATGTAGCTGTACAGTTTTCCCAGCATCACTTATTGAAGAAACTGTCTTTTCTCCATTGTATATTCTTATCTTCTTTGTTGTAGATTAAGTGACCATAGGTGCATGGGTTTATTTCTGGGCTCTCTATCCTGTTCCATTGATCTGTATTTCTGTCCTTGCATCAGTACCATAGTGTTTTGATGACTGTAGCTTTGTAGTATAGTCTGAAGTTAGGGAGTGTGATTCCTCCAGCTACATTGTTCTTTCTCAGGATTGCTTTGGCTGTTCGAGGTCTTTTGTGTTTCCATACAAATTAAACGATTTTTTGTTCTAGTTCTGTGAAAAATGCCATTGGTAATTTGACAGGTATTGCAGTGAATCTGTAGATTGCCTTGGGTAGTACAGTCATTTTGACAATATTGATTCTTCCAATCAAAGAACATGGTATATATCTTTCCATCTGTTTGTGTCATCTTCGGCTTCGTTCATCATCGTCTTATAGTTTTCAGAGTACAGGTCTTTTGTCTCCTTAGGTAGGTTTATTCCTAGGTGCTTTATCCTTTTTGATGTGATGGGAAGTGGGATTGTTTCCTTAATTTCTCTTTCTGATATTTTGTTGTTAGTGTATAGGAATACAAGAGATTTAGGTGTATTAATTTTGTATCCTGCAACTTCACCGAATTCATTGATGAGCTCTAGTAGTTTTCTGGTAGCATCTTATAGGATTTTCTATGTATAGTATCATGTCATCTGCAAACAGTGGCAGTTTTACTCCTTCCTTTCCAATTTGGATTCTTTTTATTTCTTTTTATTCTCTGATGACTGTGGCTAGGACTTCCAAAACTATGTTGAATAAAAGTGGTGACAGTGGGGACTTCCCTGGTGGTCCAGTGGTTAATAATCTGCCTTCCAATGCAGGGGACACGGGTTTGATCCCCGGCCAGGGAACTACTACTCCCTGCCCACATGCCATGGGGCAACTAAATCCACGTGCTGCAACTGAGCCCCTGTGCCACAACTAGAGAGCCCGCATGCCACAATTACAGAGTCCATACACAACTAGAGAAGCCCGCATGCCACAACTACTGAGCTGGTGCACTCTGGAGTCCACACACCACAACTAGAGAAAAGCCCGCACGCCGCAATGAAAAGTCCTGTGTGCAGCAATTAAGACCCGACACAGTCAAAAATAAATAAATAAATAAATAAATAAATAAATTAAATAAATAAAGCGGTGACAGTGGGCATCCTTGTCTTGTTCCTGATCCTAGAGGGAATGCCTTCAGCTTTTCACTGTTGAGAATGATGTTAGCCGTGGGTTTGTCATATATGGCCTTTATTATGCTGAGGTAGGTTCCCTCTACGCCCACTTTCTGGAGAATTTTTATCATAAATAGGTGTGGAAGAAGTACGTACTTCCTATCTTCTTTATCTGAATAGTGAAATGAACCCTACTACTCAGCACCTAGCATAAAGACTTGCATAGAGTAGGTGTTCCACAAGCATCTGTTTTAATTCAATAGGTAGGAAAACATAGTTTTCAGCACTAAAACCATTTTAGAGTCCTGATAAGGAATAATCAGCTCAACTGACTAAAAATAAGTATATTGATCTTATCTATGGTCTTTTGAGGCATCCCTTTATAAAGGCATTCTTTATCTTTCAGAAAAGACCCACAGTATTATTATTTTAAAATTAACAGCATAATCATAGCAAGATTTTGCCTATGGAGAAACCATAATAGCACATACATTTAACGGTCTTCTCAAATACAATTAGAGGCTCTCTAGAGATGGTCACTAAGCTAAGAACACTGACCTGTTTAACTTTCGTTTGATATCAAGGTTACTTTCCCCAGAATACACAGATTCAGGAGATAAATAAAAACAACAGGCTTAAGGTAAAATGGAGCAAGAAAAATAAGTAGGGCTTTATATTCGCATTACTTTATTCAGTAATTTTACTGAATAAGAATGTGAAGACATGAGGTTAAACAAGAGGTATTATGAGAAATGGTGATCAAAGGATTTTTTCCCATAAAGTACAATTTAAAGTAAAAGAATGATATTCAGTGAAGAATTCTCCCTGCCTTTAAAAATATTTAATAATTAATTCTATAATACATCACCTTGATTTCTTTAGTCTACATACAATTTCACAAAAATACTGACAATATGTTAGGGATATACATATGTGAAAAGCCCAGTCTAAGAAGAGTGAATGGATTAGACATTCAGGGGCTGGGTCATACTGACTCTGGAAATCTCCCAATTTTTAAAAATTAATTAATTAAAAAATTGAAGTACAGTTGGTGTACAATATTGTATAAGTTACAGGTATACAATATAGTGATTCATAATTTTCATTTTTTTAATTTTAAAAAATGTTTATTTATTTATTTGGCTGCATTGAGTCTTAGTTGCAGCATGCGAGATCTTCGTTGCAGTATGTGGGATCTTTCATTGTAGTGCGTGGGCTTCTCTCTAGTTATGGCACATGGGCTCCAGAGCACGTGGGCTCAGTAGTTGCGGTGTGCAGGCTCTCTAGTTTTGGCTCATAGGCTCCAGAGCGTGCGGGCTCAGTAACTGTGGTGTGTGGGCTCTCTAGTTGTGGCGAATGGGCTCCAGAGTGCGCGGGCTCAGTAGTTGCAGCATACAGGCTCTCTAGCTGTGGCATGCGGGCTCCAGGGCGTGTGGGCTTAGTTGCCCCGTGGCATGGGGGATCTTAGTTCCCTGACCAGGGATCGAACTCACATCCCCTGAATTGGAAGGTGGATTCTTAATCACTGGACCACCAGGGAAGTCCCGATTCATAATTTTTAAAGGTTATATTCCATTTATAGTTATTACAAAAATTTGGCTATATTCCCTTCCAATTTTTAAATTCTAGTTAGTACTCTTTCCTCTCCACTGCTGATTCTAATTTATAAAAGACTTTCATTTACCTCTACCTTTAACTTTCAGAGCAATTAGAGTGTACATTCTCAATTGTAAAAGGAAAACAATCATTCATATTTTACTACAGTACTCAATTTCATTGTAACACTCACTAAAACAAAAGATTAACACAATTCCTTTTATTCTGATTCAAACTCATTATCTTTTATCAAGAGCATAACAGTGTAAGATTACTTGGCAGTCTCTCATACAAAATGTATTTCAGAGTAACCCCAAACAGTCTTAGTTGATAAGATAAAGGTCTTCTTTACAGAACTGCTAATAAATGTGGAAGAGAGGACAGGATTAGAAAATCACCATTTTGCCACAAAGAACGCTGACATGATCATCAATGGGGTCTTTTAGCATCACTAGAAGTAGGGTAGCCAGACACAGCAGGCCTCTGGATGTGATGCAACATTAAGCATCTCCTAAGCATTTCTTGCCAAAAAACTTCAATCTGTTTTAATCAAGCCTCTAGAGCTAACTTCCATTTGTAGGAAATACAGGGAACAGAGCAACAAACTGACACTGCGATTTAAGTGAACAAATCCCAAATGCGAGAAGTTCCACAGGACAACTGACCTGGTTCCTGTAAATAGTCCACGACACACAAAAAAAGTGGAGAGAGAGGAAGGTAGAAGGAACTACCCTAGATCAAAATAGGCATGAGAGACAAAATGACCAAATGTGATCTGTGGACTTTGAATCCTGGTGTGAACAAGCCATCTCTGAAAAAGATATCCTTGAGACAACTGGGCAAATGTGAATAGGGTCTAGTTATTAGATGATACCAAGGAGTAAGTGTTAATTTTATTAGGTATGAGAATAGCATTTTGGTTCTGTAAGACAACATTCTTATTTTTAAAAGATGCATATAGAAGTATGTCAGGAAACACGTACAAAAATGTCTCGGATTTGCTTTAAAATACCTCAGCAAAGAAGGTAAAAGAAAAAAGGATAAATGAAACAAATGTGGCAAAATCTTGATAACAGTAGAATCTGAGTGATGGGCATATGGGCGTATGTTGTACTATTTTTCTACTTTTGAGTGTATTTACAATTTCTTATAATAAAAAAAAAATTAAAAAGAAGAATCTCACTAGCAGAGAACCCTGAAAAACAGTACAGGTAAATCTATTAAGTAATATTAATCTTGGGTAGAAAATAAATGGATCAATGAAAAAAATTTATGTGGCAGTTGCTTATTTAGAAATCGAATTAGTTATATGGAAAACATAAATTTTCCCTTTTTATATGGTTAGTGCTATCGACTGTGCTATATGACACGTCCTCCCCAAATTCACATACTGAAACCAAATCCCCAATGTGATGGTATCTAGAAGTGATTAAGTGATGAGGGTGTCGCCCTCATGAATGGGATTAGTACCCTTATACAAGTGGCCCCAGTAAAAAGGACCCCAGGGCTTCCCTGGTGGCACAGTGGTTGAGAGTCCACCTTCCGATGCAGGGGACACGGGTTTGTGCCCCGGTCTGGGAGGATCCCACGTGCCGCGGAGCGGCTGGGCCCGTGGGCCTTGGCCGCTGAGCCTGTGCGTCCGGAGCCTGTGCTCCGCAACGGGAGAGGCCACAGCAGTGAGAGGCCTGCGTACCGCAAAAAAAAAAAAAAAAAAAAAGGACCCCAGATGGCTTCTTCACCCCTTCCACCATGGGGGGACATAGCAAAAGACAGTGAGAAGTACCGGCTATGCACCAGCAAGTCGGCCCTCCCCAGACACTGAACCTGCTGCCACCCTGATCTTGGATTTCCCAGCCTCCAGAACTATGAGAAATTTCTGTTTGTAAGATACCCAGGCTATGGTATTTTGTTATAGCAGCCAGAACAGATTAAGACAGTCAGACAGCTATGAAATATAAAGTTTTATTCCTGAGGTAGCTTATACTACTGAAAACCCATAGCAAAGAACAAGCAGTTTTACAGGATACATTAAAAAAAACTTTTAGGAATGCAATTGTTTCCTCTCCTCAGAACTGTGTCATGCTTTTATATAATTCTGAAGTTCTAAATAGATGGTGGTAGTGAACTGAAATAGAGAAAACTAAAACACAGAAAACAGAATTCACAGCTGCATTTTGAACTGAGTGCTGTGAGCTTTGGATTATCCAGGTGGACCCTAAACCCAATGACAGTGTCTTTATAAGAGAGAGAAAGAAGAGAAGACCATGTGAACATGGAAGCAGAGATTGTAGTTATACAGCCAAAAGCCAAGGAATGTGTGGAGCCACCAAAAGCTGGAAGGAGCAAGGAAGGATTGTCTCCTAGTTTTTGGAGGGAGTGCAGCAGCTCTGCTGACACTCTGATTTCAGACTTCTGGCCTCCAGAACTGTGAGAGAATAAATTTCTACTGTTTCAGGCCATCAATTATGTGGTAATTTGTTACAGCAATGCTAGAAAACTACGCAGCCCCTTTGCCCCATTCTAACAAGTCATTTTTATTTACCTCACTTTTATTTACTGCAGTAGTTCAGCAATGGTTAATTACTTCAAGAATATCAGAAGAAATAAAAAATATATATGCTCCCCAAATCTCTCCTTATTCTCTAGCCATTTTCTGCAAAGGTCTCAATTTCCTTTATCAATAGTGTTCCAGGGAACTCCCTGGCAGTCCAGTGGACTCGGCGCTTTCACTGCTGTGGCCCAGGTTCAATCCTGGTCGGGGAACTAAGATCCCATAAGCTGCTTGGTGCGGACTAAAAAAAAAAAGTCATCCAAAAGTGCCATTGCAGGATAGCATATGAATAGTAAGGCATGGACATATACACATTACCAAACGTAAAATAGATAGCTAGTGGGAAGCAGCTGCATAGCATGGGGAGATCAGCTCGGTGCTTTGTGACCACCTAGAGGGGTGGGATAGGGAGGGTGGGAGGGAGGGAGACACAAGAGGGAAGAGATATGGGAACATATGTATATGTATAACTGATTCACTTTGTTATAAAGCAGAAACTAGCACACCATTGTAAAGCAATTATACTCCAATAAAGATGTAAAAAAAAAAAAAAAAAAAGCTTGTGAAAGTTGACAATATCAACTGAGACACTTGGTGGGTTGGAGAATGAGGGCCTGGGTTCTAAACCTGGCTCCTGACCTTGTGAACCTGAACAGGTTACTTCTTTGACCATTTGTTTTATCATCCATAAATAACCCTTTGAGGGTTGCTGTAAGGAGTAAATAAGCAGTACATTTAAAGATACCAACATAAAAGGTTTTTACTATAGGTTAGCTAATGTGAAAGATGATTTTCTGGGTACAATATTTCCCCTGGCTATTGATACACTGTTCTATGATACAAAAAAAATCTTTCTCACTACCACAAAATTTCCTCTGGACTGTTTACAGGGACAATCAATAAGTTTAAGTAAAAATTTTTATTTAATTATAGCAAGGCATGAGATTTCCAACATATCTCTGAGGAAGTTTTGCAATTTCTTTTGCACTAAAGGAAAAGAATGAAAGCCAACACCTTTGATTTACCTTCCCACCAATTTTCCATAAACTATATTAGCTCATACTTCAGTGTTTCATTATTTGCCAAACTCTTTCTTTTAGTCCAAGATGAAGAGCCTATTTGGATATTTCAAGTTTATACCACTGAGCAAAACTTTTCATGCTCAGAATTGGGAGAGAACAATAAAGAGACACAGGTAATTTATAATTTTTTGGTTTGCCTAGATGAAGTTAACATACAAGTATTGCAGCACCATTCCATCTCCAAATAAAAAAATATTTTAAGATAACATAAAGCATACTGATAGACTGTTGGTGAAGTTATTAACACTGTCATCAAATGAACTGAATGCTCATTATACTTGCAGTGCCATATTTGTACTTCTTTTGTTCTCAGTTAAACATTATGACATTAAGTTTCCTAAAGAAGAACTGTATCTGATACAAACACCCGTCTAATTAGGAAAACATAAATAACAGACAAAATGAGACACAGATTTTTTTTTTTTTTTTTTTTTTTTTTTTTGCGGTACGCGGGCCTCTCACTGCTGTGGCCTCTCCCGTTGCGGAGCACAGGCTCCGGACGCGCAGGCTCAGCAGCCATGGCTCACGGGCCCAGCCGCTCCGCGGCACGTGGGATCTTCCCTGACCGGGGCACGAACCCATGTGCCCTGCATCGGCAGGCGGACTCAACCACTGCGCCACCAGGGAAGCCCGAGACACAGATTTTAAGACAACACACATAATTAATGTTCTACAGAAGCCTATGGTTTATAGGACCAAGCTTTACGACAAGATGAAAATTTGTACTAATCCAAATGACTAAAACTTTAGAAGAAGAAGAAAATGAAAAGAAGAGGGAAACCTCACTTCAAGAAAAGTCAATAAATGAAAACAAGAACAACTGAAAGCAGGTAAACTGGAAGTTATTTATAATATAAAAACATTCACTATAGTTACTATAGTAGTAAGCAACACTAATACACCTAACAGCATTGAATCCATAAAAATTCAAGTTTCATTACACTTTTTCAGAGCAAAATCACAACTTAACATGAGGTTCACTTGTAATGCTATCTAAAAAGTACCTTCCTTTCCTTGCCATTCAGGCTTGTTCCAACTCAAGCACCATGGAGGTGCAGAGCAACTGTCTGGTGTCATACTGTCCTTACGTCGGGTGCAGGGCCCAGGCTGGCTTTCCCAGGCATGGCCAACCAAAAGTAAGGCCACTGATCAGTTGTTCCTAGGCCAGCTGGCGTTGAAGAAAGCGTCTGATTCCCACCTCCACAGCAGACAAGGCTCAGCCAGCTGGCTTTCAACGGACTGCACTAGTTGGAGTGCTCACAATTCTTTTCAAACCATCTGGCATTCTTTTTGAATCCTAAATTTACCCAACACTACACTCTGATGTTTGAAATGCTCAGATAATTGGAGGAGTCTCCACTGCCTACCCAGATAAGAAAAGAAAGGGGCAGAGTAACTGCTAAGTCAATTACTTTAAGAAACAATTTCTAAAATTAAAAATCAAGACAGATAATAAGGGGTATAGATAATTTAACATGCAGAAAACTTTTAAGAATCCCTTAAGGCTGGCTGGACATAACTCTCCCTACTTTGAACTTCTACAGAGCCTGTCTTTATCTCTCAATGTGGCCCTTAGAGTGGATTTTGTATTGCTACATATATTTATCTTCCCAGCTAGCTAGTAAGTGAAAAGAACAGTATCTTATGGCTACTTTAAAAAAATCTGTTGATGACATACTGGGTGTTTTAAAAGTTCCATTTCCAGAAATAAGAAAACTTAATGAGGAATAACATGAATTAACACGTGGAAGGAGCCTTACCTCTGGGCAGGCCAAATAAACAAAGAACAGAACTTGGCTTGAAATAAAAATATTTTATCAAGTGACCAAAATGATTTCTCAAATGACCAAATTGCTGGGAAGTGCTATAGGGTGCTCATCTGTCAACTGCAGATCATCTGTCATGTGGGGTAATCTGGGGAATAGAGAGGCAAGGAATCAGAAAAAGCCCACAAAACTAAAAACAGGAGAGTCACATTCATAGCCAATATACTCTAGGAGATATAAGTACTTCAAACAAAAATATTACAGTGACCAAGTCAGATCAAATGTTAGAAACCAGAGAAGCATATACAAACAATAACTATAATTATTTTTCGTTGCATTAACCGCCATGCCAAGTACTGAGTTTAGCATTTTACACGTTATCTAATTTGACACACAAAACCAACATATGAGGTGGGTGCTATTCTTATTTCTACCTTGCAGATGAGGAAACAGGTTAGGAAACCTGCCCAAGGTCACATGGCAAAAAGTGAAAGAGCTAGAATTCAACTCCAATCAGTCTGACTGCAGAATCTAGGTGCAAGACTGCCAATGTTAATTATACTTGTGAAAGAATGAAATGTAATGTAACATAGGTAAAATTCAATCATTAATACAGTCTTTTAATTTTTCAGTTTTCAAGTGTAGCAAAAAGTAGAGAATAATTTAAAAAATAAATGAAAATTGATTTTCTTGTTAGAAATTTTTAAAAAGAGCTATTCTACCAGGTTAAAAATGTCAGTTATGCCTTTTTTGCCCATATATTGAGTAGGTACTTGTGTCAACTGCTGTCCTAGGAACATAGTGGTAAACAGCATAGATGAGTTCCCTGCTTTCCTGGAGCCGACTTTCCAGTGTGGGGCGTAGGCAAGAGGCAAAAATATTCAGTCAACAACAGAATTTCAGACAGTGATACATAGTACAGAAGAGATAGGGAGGAAATGTAGACTATTCTTTTGAAACATTTAACCATGAAGGTAAACAGAAGGGGATGGATATAAGGTCAGGGGAAAGTTGTTTCGTTGTAATTTTTTGTTCTGTTTTTGAAGATGGGAAATATCAGAGCATGTATGTATGCTGACATGGGTGGTGCCCTGGAAAGTTGTTGAGGATGTGATAGAGGGCACAAATGCAGAAGTCAAGTTCTTGACTAGCTATGAGGTGGAATATGGTGGGGAGGCAAGTTGGCTTCTGACAGCAAGGAAACAGGGATCCTAAGGAAGGTGGATTTATAGATTTGGTGAAGGGAGGATGAGGGGTATCTGTCTGATAACTTCTAAACCCTCAGTGAAGTATGCGGCCTGCTTATCGGGATGGGGAGGGGTCGGCTGCTCATGAGTGTAAAGACTGGGGAGACATTAAATAATTATAGGCAAAAAAATCTTATTAAGAATCTGGTAGTTTTTTGGGGCAGTGATGAGAGTCTACTACAGATTTTTGCTCATGAATCTGAAGTTCTCTAGAAATATTCAACCACTTATGTGCACCTATGGGAAAGCTAGATGAGGAATAAAGCAGCTGTAAATAGAAAAAAATTCATGGGTAAAAAAATATTAAAAAATGTGTATCCATGAGATAAACACTAAGTCACTGACAATGTCCAAACAAGCCATGGTCTATGTAACTCCATTTGCCTCCATCTTCTTATCACAGAAATTCTTGCCAATAATGTATTTGTCTTTAGTCATGACATATTTAACCATGAAGCTTATAGATTGTTTCTTTTTGGTCATAAATGGTTCTGTCACTTCCTAAAGTAGATTTTTAAAAAATGTAACTGATGGCTGTGTAGATTCCAGAGGTGATTATATTTCAGTGCTGGAAGAAATTTCTCTGGTGTTAACTGATATTTCCAGTTAAAAGTAAACTGATGATTCCATTTAAAAGTAAAAAGCAAAAATTAAAGGTGGTTGCTTTTGATCATCCAACTGTACTCCTAAACCATGATGTTGGCTCAAGACCCAAAACATCCTGGGGAGCATTTATGCCTGCACAGGTTCAAGGAGAGGAAACAAAGACCACATCTCTTGATGGAGGCATGTCAACACAATAATGAATAGCATATTGGGTGAGATGGTGTGTATGTCTGTGTGTACATATATATAGGTATTTGGAGAAAATATTATCTGCCCTTACGAGCAAAAGGAAAGAAAAAGATGTTTCGAGGAACACCGTGAAATGTCAGAACACCAGGGATAAACAGAAGATCCTAAAGTCTTCCAGAGTGGGAGGAAAAAGGGAAATGGGGATTAGAATGGCATTGCACGTCTTAATAGTAATACTAGAAGCCTTCAAAAGAGGGACAATAATTTTCGATCTAGAGTTCAATATCCAGCGAAACGACCATTCAAGTGTGACGGTAAAATGAGGACATTTTCACATATGCAACTTCTGAATTCAGGAATGAATTTCAGAGTTTGTAGATGCCCTTTCTCAGGAAGCTACTAAAGAATTAGGAAGACACAGGATCCAGGAAATCAAGGATCCAACATAGGAGGAAAGCAAAGAGAATTCACAAGATGATAAAAAGGGAAGTCCTATATAACAGCTAGGAAAAAGAAATGAAACAGATTACCTGAAAATATTGAAAGACGATAGGTTCTGTCATAGAATTTGAGGATAACTTTGTGACTGGTAAAAGGAAAACTAGGCAAATGAAAAACAAACAAAAGTGGCAGTTGTTTAACTCAGTAGAAACAAAAGTTGTACAAGAGGGCTTCCCTGGTGGCGCAGTAGTTGAGAGTCTGCCTGCCGATGCAGGGGACACAGGTTGGTGCCCCGGTCCGGGAAGATCCCACGTGCCGCAGAGTGGCTGGGCCCGTGAGCCATGGCCGCTGAGCCTGCGCGTCCGGAGCCTGTGCTCCGCAGCGGGAGAGGCCACAGCAGTGAAAGGCCCGCTTACCGCAAAAAAAAAAAAAAAGTTTTACAAGAAAGAAAACGTAATACGTATCCTACATGGCTCATCTGTGAATTATAGGTACATTGTCACAGTCATATAAATACTGAATACTGACTTGACTGGAAACTGTAAAGTATAGATATGAGTGGGGGATGGAAGGATGGTTGTGTGGGACAACTAAGTCCTCAACTTCCAAAATAAAACTCCATAGATAATATCCAAAGATGGAAAATCAAGGAATAGCAGTTTAAACATTAAAAATGAAATAAATATAAAGGTAAATACCAGAAAGAACTGCTAAGAGTTCAAAGTGATTGAACCATATGAAACCACTGATTTTTGACTACTCCCCAATCTAAAAAATGGCAATTTCATATAGTTTAAACTGCTAATACATTATAATGACATTACTTTATTACTGATTTTAGAATAAACTGCCATTTGAAACAGAAAACATTATTATTATTATTATTATTTTTTGGCCATGCTGCATGCAGGATCTTAGTTCTCCAACCAGGGATTGAAACTGTGCCTCCTGCAGTGCAAGTGCGGAGTCCTAACCATTGGACCATCAAGGGAATTCCCGGAAAACAATTACTGATAGAAAATGCTGGGAGGATAATGTATCCCAGTTTAGTAACAAAGTGTCATCATATATACTATTACAATCACTAACATAACAATATTAATATTTCTAATGAATATAACGATTATATTTATTACTAAAACAGCATTTAAAATAATGTAACCTATTTTGACAATATAGATATTACTTTGGAATTTTTCTTCAATCATCATACTACAAAAATGCTAAACTATGGGTTAGTAAAGATTTTGATTAACAGAATGCTGAACAACAAGGCCAGGATGTTTTTAGTTTCCTTTGTTGATACAAACAATAGCTAAGTCGCTCTTGAAAAATTAAAGTTCCACAATACTGTGGCACTATGCAAGCCTATTTCAGTGATAATTCCGGTTACACTACTCTGTTTATCTACGACTTCCCCTTATGATTTGTTTTAAGGGGATTTCTAAAAAAAAAAAAGAAAAGAAAACCAAAAACTTATGCAGGCAGTTCATAAGTTATTGGGGTTGCTTCAATATTAGTGACACTACTTAATGTAGTTAATGAAGCCCTCATTTTTAAGTTAGCTTATTTTGAGTTAAATTCATTTACATTAAATTTTTACTTAAATCTTACATCATAAAACCAAAACTTCTCCAAATTGAAAAATCAACTTTTATTAATTTTTACTTTTACAAAAAAAGAATTTGATCATGTTAACATAAGGTAAGATTTTTACCAAGAATAATGGATCCCGTTCCAACCAAATGGAAAATTTCCCCTTCAAATTAAAAGCAAATGTTTTTAACAGATGGAATATACATAAACAGATGCTATGGAAGACTGCTTAGTTTAGCTTTCATTTTGCACTGAAAACTACCAGGAATTAAAATATACGTGATTAAAAAATAATCTTAAAGAGAATCTTAAAACTGAGTCAATTCAACTATTCATATTCTCTAATAAGCTCCCCTTAATTTTTTTTACCGTTGCTATTTTGAATCAAAAGATCATAAGAAAAATATATTTTGGAAGTATGTTTCTTTTTTTTTTTTTTTTGCGGTACGCGGGCCTCTCACTGTTGTGGCCTCTCCCGTTGCGGAGCACAGGCTCCGGATGCGCAGGCTCAGCGGCCATGGCTCACGGGCCCAGCCGCTACACGGCATGTGGGATCTTCCCGGACCGGGGCAGGAACCCGTGTCCCCTGCATTGGCAGGTGGACTCTCAACCACTGCGCCATCAGGGAAGCCCTGGAAGTATGTTTCTTATAGTAACAGAGTTTAGCTAATTTCCTGTCACTCTGCAAAATTATAAGTGTAAAAAAGAAACTGAAAATGCAACTGTCTTTTAAAACTTATAAAATCTGGTTTAAAAGAGAAAAAGGTCCAAGAGAAACAGCAAGGAATAGCTGGTGCTATTACAGTTGCTTCTTTTTGATTGGTCCACATCAACTGTGACTCCTCACAACTTCACCAAGACAACAAAGTCAGGCAGTCAGTCCCACAGAGCCAAAGTCTGTGGGAACCTGCAGAGCTTCCTCCTCTCTCTGGGGATGACGACGATAAAAGGTGATCTGTTTTCCAGCAGTCCTGTAAGAGGAGCCATTGAGCTGGGCTGCACAACCAGACAACAGAACACAGGGAAAATTCAGATCAAAGCAAGGGCGCATGCCAGGGTAATATGCTATAAAGCCCTTTGCCAAAGCATTAAGGGGAAAAAAAGCAAGGAGGTGGAAAGAACCTGCTGGACCACCTTCTTATTACACAGGGAGGGAGGAGGAAACAAAATCTACCTGTACTGAGGATCTGAGAAAACAGTGTCCTAGAGATACCGGAGTATTTCTGTATATGTGTATATCAATATACAGACATATTACCAATTAACTAAAAAGCAGTGTTTTATATGTACTAGAGTATTCTCATGTACATACATAAGAGTATATGACCATTAACTAAACCCCAAAAACCAAGTGTTCTGGATATACAGATATATTGAGGATATAGACATATATTTTCAATTAACAAAACCCACTGGTTTTACAGAAAGAAACAAAGAAATGCTGTTTGAAAGAATGTCAGAGGCAGAACTGGGTGAAGATCTGATGAAGTAATATGTCTCTTTTCCTCATACCCCTTTAAATGACCTCCGATTCTCTCATTTCAGAGGGCGCACACACACCATTAGGTCTCCGGAAACAAAAGAGGCTCCTTAATTCTCCGGCCTGTGGAAGCACACACGCCCCCCACTCACAGATATGAGGCCAGCTCCTGACTTTCATTAACGAGTAAGCCGAGGCGATAGGTCTCACCCCCGACCATAGCTTACACACAGTGACAAACGGGCACAGGACAGACGCCACAAAGAAAGGGGAGGAGCAGACGGGGACCAGGAAAACACTGCCACGCCGCGCCCCCCAAGGCGCATTCCCATCGCCAACAGGGAGGCAGACGTCCTCGCCATCCTCGTCCTTGCCTCTCTGCTCATCCCAGCCGCCTCCCACGCCCGGGGACCCGACACCCGGCACGGGTTAGCGGAGCGCTCTGGGCTCCGCGAACATTCCCTCTGTGACCTCCCGGTGACAGCCCCGCGCCTCCCTTTGTGCGGGACTCACCCTCCGGCTCGGGGTGGACCCTCCTGCGCACCCCTCCCGGCCTGGGGCCGCTGTCCCATCCCTCCCAGCTCCCGGCAGAGGCGCCGGGAGTGTGAGTGGGGGAGGCTGGCGCGGGCCCCACGGTGTCCTCAGCACCCCGAACCCGGACCTGCCCAGTCCGTTAAGCCCCAAACCCGGGGCGACGGCCCTCGCTTGCTCACTTACTCTGTCGTGCCGGCAGCGGCGGCGGCGAGCGTGGTGGGACCGTCAGCTCCGGGCGGTGAGCGGCGGGCGTCAGTCGGCACCGAGCGCGGCTGAGGTGGCAGCGGCAGACTGCCCGCGGCGCCCCGGCGAGGGGCGGGCCCGGAGGGGGAGGGGCGGGCGCCAGGCCTCTCATTCATGCAGCGGGGCGGGGTGAGGGACCCGGATGCCCGGGCAGCCCCGCCCACCTCCCTGAGGTCGCCCTGGCTTCGGAGTCTGTAGTGCGCAGGCGCGGCTCTCCGTGGTCCGACACCGCCTCAGCAGTTGCGGTTGTCCCAGGCCAGAGCAGTGGCCTTCTCCCTCTTGTGTTTAGTATTTTTGCATGTCCTATAAACATTTAAAAAAAATATTTATTTATTTGGCTGCACCGGGTCTTAGTTGCGGCATGGGGATCTTTCAGTTGCGGCATGTGGGGGTGTTTAGCTGGGGCATGCGAACTCAGTCGTGGCATGTGGAATCTAGTTCCCTGACTAGGGATCGAAACCAGGATTCCCTGCCCCGCACTGGGAACACAGGAGTCTTCGCCACTGGACCACCAGGGAAATCCCTATAAGCAATTTTTTAAGTGAAAGCTTGGAAAGCCACCTCCTTCCTAGCATCCAGCCCACCAGCATCCTGGGGACAGAGGAGTGGCCATTATTAGTCTGATGGGTAAGATACACACCGCCCCCCTCCTCCATCTGTGTCATGTGCAGCATGTCTCTCAGACCTCTGAGACCCAGAATCTGCCCAGATAGTGGAGAGGAGTGTGTGCAAGAAAGAGTGCATTACTTTGTTTATTTGCATTGACCTAGTCTTTTCAGCCCCCAGCTCCCATTCCACAGGCAGGCAAGAAATCGACCTTTGTTTTGGGAGGCTTAGCCCTTCCTGTAATACCAAGACCTAGGGTCTAGCTAATGCAGCTCCAAGATCAGGGGAGACCCCTTGTCTTTGGCAGGCTGTGTATTTTGCAGAAACATCCTCCTGTTTCCAAACCCTTGGCCCTGCCACTCCTGGGCGATAGAAATCTTGGTGCTACTGGGAGTCTGCAGCAGACCTCACAGTCATCTCCTCTGAGGCTCCTCAGCTGAGTGTGTGGGCACTGCAGCTCAGGGAAATTACAGAAACGATTGCCCACTCTCCCTCAGTCCTATGTCCCCCTTTGGGGTTCTCCTTCCTTCTCCTATCCTCCAGCCCCCCCCTCAACATAAACCATAAACAGCTCAGGTGCTTAACTTTGGGAAGCAAAGGTTATTGTGGAAAGTGCCTGCAGGCAAGTTCCTTCTGCTTTGGCAAACCATAAATGTCCAAGGTAAGGGGGGAGGTAAAGACAAACATCCGAGAACATCTCGAGAAGTAACCCAATGGTCACTGTCCCCCAAGGTAAGAGATGGGTGGAGGCATGTGCTGGGTAGAGTGTGGCAAAAGAAAGAGTGCCTGTCAACATCTATCCCCCCACTGCTGCCTCCAACAACTTTGGGTTTCTTTTCCCTTCTCTTCCTTCCTTCCTAGCTCAGTTGGAGAAGGTACCAGGAGGGCCTTCTGAGCTCGTTTGCTGATACCTCTCGCTCTGTCTAAATCAGGCCTCCTCATCTCTCTCCAGGTCTACTGCTGAAGTCTCAATCCATTCTCATGAAAGTCAATTCTCATGATATGCAGATCTGCCCACATTACTGTCTTTTTCTCTTTCCCTGCCCTAGTGGCTCTTCAGCCCTTATTTTCCAGCCATTTCCAGAGCAGCACCAGGGTGTTTCACCTTCAGTGCCTATGTTCCTGCTGTTGCCTTGATTAGGGAAGCAACATTTACCTAGCAACACTCAAAAGTCACTTTTTAATGAAGTCTTCCTTCCTGCCCCCACCTGTTGACAGAGTTTCTTTTGGAATCCCCACCTGTGCCCTGAACCTATTTCTCTCTCAGCACCAGCCACACTTAGGGTTCCTACTCATTTGCATATTTTCTTCACCAACCAGAATGTGAGCCCTTCCACAACAGGAACAGTGTCTTCTGGAGACCTAGCAGGTGACTGGCACACAGTGGGTATGCAATGGTTATTGGAGGTGGTGATGTTCCCTGGTGGATCAGGGAGGCTCTACATGGGACAAAAAAGCTGAACTTCCTTTTATTTCTCCTGCCTTCCCTCCTTCCTTCCCCTGCCCATGTTAGCTAGGAATTTGCTAGTCCAAACAGGCTGTAGAGTAAAGGGTGGAGTGGCTCCAGCTTCTTGTCCTTTGTCCTTATGAAAATTAGGAGGGAGAGATACAGAAAGAGAAAGTTTAAGGATGTAAAGAGTAGGGGCCATGTTCAGTTGCTATTTTCAGGGAGACCCATCATATTAAAATTTTGTTGAGGCATCAGCTAGCCTAACTGCCGTTTGGGGTCAGGGAGAAAGTCTCCCCTTGGGACTGGACACGTGGAACCTGTACTCACAGTTTCCACAATTCATAAGGCAGAATCCTGCCCTTCTGTCTCTAGCAGTGAATTGTTCCTTGTTCCCTTTGGGGAAGAAGTCAGAGTTTTTGGTCTCCTAGTGTCTTCAGCTGGAGATTCACTGACTGATATGCGATCCTATCTGCCTAGTGGTGCAGAAGTTTCTATTGATGTTTCCCCCTTACACCTCCCAACCACCCCCCTACTTCTCTAGACAAAATGCATATGGTGGGGTATGGGTGCACTAAGCGGGGGTCTGGGCAGTTTAGGTGGGTACCCCCAAACAGCAGGCATCCAGAACTTGAAGTAGTGGCTTTCTCAGCTAACATGTTCCCTTGTTCCACATGAGAGGGCAGTGGGCATGGGGTGGAGCTTCAGAGGATATCCCTCCCTAGTCCTCTCACGTCTTCTTCCTACATTATATTTCCTTTAAAACATTTTTCTTGTCCCCAGTCCATTTCTCAGAAAACTCTGCCCCTACCCACATGGTCAGAAGTCCTTCAAGACTCCTCTACTTTCTGGAAAAGAAATGACATCTAATTTTAAATTAAATGTTTATGCCTAATTTTGGAATAACAGCTTTATGGATGGTAGCTATAGTGGGATCAGGGGCTGATTTTAGTCATCTTGGATCTGGTGTTAAATATAAGTTTGTTGAATGACTTCCTGATAAAGGCAAAATCAGTCTTTCACACAGAAGCTAGAAATCCAAAGCTGCCCACAGCCTGACCCCTCTGCCTGTCCTTCCCACCTGGTGGGGCCTATCCATCTGTTGAGTGGTGGGCATTATCCCAGAAAAACATCCTTCATATTGACAAATTACTTGGCTGCTTAATTATCTAGAGCTCTGAATGGGAGTCCCACCATTTCTGTGAGAGCCTGAGGTGTGCTCTTGTGTTCCCTCAACCCCTCTGTCTAAGAATTTCAAAGAGTCTCCTGCTGGGACTCCTCCTGCTAGGCCCCTCCCAATGACCCTCATCTCCTCACAGACCACGTGAACCTCCAGGTGGGGTGTGATCCTGCCCATAGAGGGATGGAATTGCTTGTCAGTGCAGGATATGTGTGCATGATTGTGACACAATGTGAATAGGGGAGGAAGTGTAGGTTCCTATGTGCATGGTAGTTTGGGTCAGGCTGTGTGTCCACTCTTGGAGGTGGGAGCCAGGGATTATTTCCTCAGCCACCAACAATCTGTGTTACCTTTCTGGCACATGCAGGCCCAAATACCCAAACAGAACTCAGAGCTTCTAAAAATATAAATGTGCAAAAATTGGGAGTGGCCAAGGTGGCACAGTAAGAAGACCCTGAGCTTACCCCCTTCTACAAGTGCACCAAAATTACAACTATTTACAGAGCAACCACTGATGAGAAAAACTGGAAGGCTAGCGAAAAGATCTTCTACAACTAAAGTCATGAAGAAGAAACCACAACAAGACAGGTAGGAGGGATGGAGATGTGGCATAGTCAAGACCCATACCCCTGGGTGGGTGACCCACAAATGGGAGAATAATTATGATTGCAGAGGTTCTCCCCAAGGAGCAAGGGGTCTGAGCCCCACATCAGGAGTCCCAGCCCAGGGGTCCTGCACCATGAAGACTAGGCCCCAGAATGTTTGGCTTGGAAGGCCAGAGGGCTTTGGGAAACAGATTATCTACTCTTAAAGAGCACACACAAAATCTCATATGGTCAGGGACCCAGGGCAGAGGCAGTAATTTGAAAAGATACTAGGTCAACCCACCTGCTGATCTTGGAGAGCCTCCTGGAGAGGCAGGAGACAACTGCCCCCCTGGGGACACAGACTCTAGAGGCAGCCATTTTGGGGAGGTTGTTCTACCATGAGGATGCTGGCAAGTGCCATGTTGGAGTCCTCTGTCTAGCTTATTAGCACATGGACCCAGCCTTACCCACCAGCCTGTTTGCACATGTACTGGGAAACCTCAGGCTAAGCAGCTAGTCAGGCAGGGTCACAGCCCCACCC
This sequence comes from Globicephala melas, assembly GCF_963455315.2. NCBI lineage: Eukaryota > Metazoa > Chordata > Mammalia > Artiodactyla > Delphinidae > Globicephala > Globicephala melas. The sequence goes on along the minus strand of NC_083328.1, from coordinate 56,148,994 downwards.
ACCAGCAGGCCTGCTGCCTTAAGACTGTCTGAGCCCACAGCTGCCCCAGAGGCCCCAGGATCTGGCCCTGCCCACCAGTTCACCAGCACTAGACACAGACTTCTGGGGCTCCACTGCTCGCCATTGGGACCCAGGCTTGCCCACCAGTAGGTCAACTCTAGGACACCCACAGCGCTGTAGCCAGAGACCTGGGCACTTGACTCTGCCCATCTGCAGGCTGACATCACCACCAGGACCCCCCAGGGCCCCAGGCACACCAACGAACAGGCTGATACCAGCTCCAAGACACCTTGGAACCCTCAGCCACACTGACCAGTGGGTCAACACCAACTGTAGGACACCCCAGACCCCACAACCAGCTGTGTCAGGATTGGGCACTGCCGACCAGCCGGCCAACATTAGATCCAGGGCCCTCAGGCCCATAGCCGCCCTCCCTGGGACCCAGTTTCATTCACTGGTGGATCAGCACTAGCCCTGGTAACCCTTGGGGCTGCATAGACAGTCGCCTTGTGACTCAGCCCCACCCACCAGCAGGCAGCAACCTCTGCACAAAGTAGGGCCTGGCAACCAACCAGACCATGCACCAGCGACACCTACCAGACTACCCATAGTAGTTAGCCTACCACAACAGAAGGGCTCACACAGCCTGCAAAGAGGCACCACTAGAGCATATAGCTCTGCCGACTAGAGGAGTGTGCTGCTGGGATGCATAGGACGTCTCCTGCAAAAGGCCACTTCTCTAAGGTTGGGAAATGTTTCCAAACACATGGAGACAAGAATAGCAAATTAGGCAAAATTATGAGACAGAAATAAATTCCAAATGAAGGAACAAGATAAAACGCCAGAAGAACTAAGTGATGTGGAGATAAGCAATCTACTGGATAAAGAGCTCAAGGTAATCATTGTAAAGGTGTTCAAAGAACTCGGGAGAAGAGTGGATGAACAGAGTGAGAGAATTTTTTTTAATTTATTTTTTATTGAAGTATATTTGAATTACAGTGTTGTGTTAATCACTACTGTACAGCAAAGAGACTCAGTTATATATATATATATATATATTCTTTTTCATATTCTCTTCCATGATGGTTTATCACAGGATATTGAATATAGTTCCCTGTGCTACACAGTAGGACCTTGTTCTTTATCCATTCTATATATACCAGTTTGCATCTGCTAATACCAAACTCCCACTCCTACTCTCTCCAAACCCCCTCCTCCTTCGCAACCACCAGTCTATTCTCTATGTCCCTGATTTTGTTTCTGTTTCATAGATAGGTACATTTGTGTCATATTTTATTATTATTATTTAAAAATAAATTTATTTATTTTTGGCTGCGTTGGGTCTTTGTTGTTGCGTGTGGGCTTTCTCCAGTTGCAGTGAGTGAGGGCTACTCTTTGTTGCAGTGTGCGGGCTTCTCATTGCAGTGGCTTCTCTTGTTGCGGAGCATGGGCTCTAGGCATGCGGGCTTCAGTAGTTGTGGCTTGCAGGCACTAGAGCGCAGGCTCAGTAGTTGTGGCCCACGGGCTTAGTTGCTCCATGGCATGTGGGATCTTTCTGGACAAGGGCTCAAACCCATGTTCCCTGCGCTGGCAGGTGGTTTCATAACCACTGCGCCACCAGGGAAGTCCCTGTGTCATATTTCAGAGTCCACATATAAGTGATATCATATGGTATTTGTCTTTGTCTTTCTGACTTCCTTCACTTTGTATGATAATATCTTGTTGCATCCGTGTTGCTGCAAATGGCATTATTTCATTCTATTTTTTTTTTGGCTGAGTAGTATTCCGTTGTATATATGTACCACATCTTTTTTTTTTAACATCTTTATTGGAGTATAATTGCTTTAAAATGTGTGTTAGTTTCTGCTTTACAACAAAGTGAATCAGTTATACATATACATATGTTCCCATATGTCTTCCCTCTTGCATCTCCCTCCCTCCCACCCTCCCTATCCCACCCCTCTAGGTGGTCACAAAGCACCGAGCTGATCTCCTTATGCTATGCGGCTGCTTCCCACTAGCTATCTATTTTACATTTGGTAGTGTACATATGTGCATGCTCTCTCTTTTTCACAGCTTACCCTTCCCCCTCCCCATATCCTCAAGTCCATTCTCTAGTAGGTCTGTGTCTTTATTCCCATCTTGCCCCAGGTTCTTCATGACCTTTTTTTTTTTCCCTTAGATTCCATATATATGTGTTAACATATTGTATTTGTTTTTCTCTTTCTGACTTACTTCACTCTGTATGGCAGAGTCTAGGTCCATCCACCTCACTACAAATAGCTCAATTTCATTTCTTTTTATGGCTGAGTAATATTCCATTGTATATATGTGCCACATCTTCTTTATCCATTCATCTGTTGATGGACACTTCGGTTGCTTCCATGTCCTGGCTATTGTAAATAGAGCTGCAGTGAACATTTTGGTACATGACTCTTTTTTTGGGGGGGGGGGTACCCGGGCCTCTCACTGTTGTGGCCTCTCCCGTTGCAGAGCACAGGCTCTGGACGTGCAGGCTCAATGGCCATGGCTCATGGGCCCAGCTGCTCTGCGGCATGTGGGATCTTCCCGGACCGGGGCACGAACCCATGTCCCCTGAATCGGCAGGCGGACTCTCAACCACTGCGCCACCAGGGAAGCCCTGTTGGAAGATTTTTAATCAAAGTTTCAATTTCAGTGCTTGTGATTGGTCTGTTCATATTTTGTATTTCTTCCTGGTTCAGTCTCGGCAGGTTGTGCATTTCTAAGAATTTGTCCATTTCTTCCAGGTTGTCCATTTTATTGGCATAGAGTTACTTGTAGTAATCTTTCATGATCCTTTGTATTTCTGCAGTGTCAGTTGTTACTTCTCCTTTTTCATTTCTAATTCTATTGATTTGAGTCTTCTTCCTTTTTTTCTTGATGAGTCTGGCTAATGGTTTATCAATTTTGTTTATCTTCTCAAAGAACAAGCTTTTAGTTTCATTGATCTTTCCTATCATTTCCTTCATTTCTTTTTCATTAATTTCTGATCTGATCTTTATGATTTCTTTCCTTCTGCTAACTTTGGGGTCTTTTTGTTCTTCTTTCTCTAATTGCTTTAGGTGCAAGGTTAGTTTGTTTATTCGAGATGTTTCCTGTTTCTTAAGGTAGGATTGTATTGCTATAAAATTCCCTTCTTAGAACTGCTTTTGCTGCATCCCACAGGTTTTGGGTCATCATGTCTCCATTGTCATTTGTTTCTAGGTATTTTTTTATTTCCTCTTTGACTTCTTCAGTGATCACTTCGTTATTAAGTAGTGTATTGTTTAGCCTCCATGTGTTTGTATTTTTTACAGATCTTTTCCTGTAATTGATATCTAGTCTCATAGCGTTGTGGTCGGAAAAGATACTTGATATGATTTCAATTTTCTTAAATTGATTAGTGACCCAAGATATGATCTGTCCTGGAGAATGTTCCATGAGCACTTGAGAAGAATGTGTATTCTGTTGTTTTGGGATGAAATGTCCTATATATATCAATTAACTCCATCTTGTTTAATGTATCATTTAAAGCTTGTGTTTCCTTATTTATTTTCATTTTGGATGATCTGTACATTGGTGAGAGTGGGGTGTTAAATTCCCCTACTATGATTGTGTTACTGTTGATTTCCCCTTTTATGGCTGTTAGTATTTGCCTTATGTATTGAGGTGCTCCTATGTTGGGTGCATAAATATTTACAATTATTATATCTTCTTCTTTCATTGATCCCTTGATGATTATGTAGTGTCCTTCATTGGCTCTTCTAATAGTCTTTATTTTAAAGTCTATTTTGTCTGATATGAGAATTGCTACTCCACCTTTCTTTTGATTTCCATTTGCATGGAATATCTTTTTCCATCCCCTCACTTTCAGTCTGTATGTGTCCCTAGGTCTGAAGTGGGTCTCTTGTAGACAGCATATATACGTGTCTTGTTTCTGTATCCATTCAGCCAGTCTGTGTCTTTTGGTGGGATCATTTAATCCATTTACATTTAAGGTAATTATCGATATGTATGTGCTTATTCCCATTTTCTTAAGTGTTTTGGGTTTGTTATTGTAGATATTTTCCTTCTCTTGTGTTTCCTGCCTAGTGAAGTTCCTTTAGCATTTGTTTTAAAGCTGGTTTGGTGGTGCTGAACTCTTTCAGCTTTTGCTTGTCTGTAAAGGTTTTAATTTCTCCATCAAATCTGAATGAGATCCTTGCTGGGTAGAGTAATCTTGGTTGTAGGTTTTTCTCCTTCATCTCTTTGAATATGTCCTGACAGTCCCTTCTGGCTTGCAGAGTTTCTGCTGAAAGATCAGCTGTTAACCTTATGGGGATTCCCTTGTGTGTTATTTGTTGTTTTTCCCTTGCTGCTTTTAATATGTTTTCTTTGTATTTAATTTTTGATAGTTTGATTAATATGTGTCTTGGCATGTTTTTCCTTGGATTTACCCTGTATGGGACTCTCTGTGCTTCCTGGACTTGATTAACTATTTCCTTTCCCATATTAGGGAAGTTTTCAACTATAATCTCTTCAAATATTTTCTCAGTCCCTTTCTTTTTCTCTTCTTCTTCTGGGATCCGTATAATTTGAATGTTGGTGTTTTTAATGTTGTCCCGGAGGTCTCTGAGACTGTCCACAGTTCTTTTCATTCTTTTTTCTTTACTCTGCTATGCAGTAGTTATTTCCACTATTTTATCTTCCAGGTCACTTATCTGTTCTTCTGCCTCAGTTATTCTGCTATTGATCCATTCTAGAGAATTTTTAATTTCATTTATTGTGTTGTTCATCATTGTTTGTTTGCTCTTTAGTTCTTCTAGGTCCTTGTTAAATGTTTCTTGAATTTTCTCTATTCTATTTCCAAGATTTTGGATCACTTTTACTATCATTATTCTGAATTCTTTTTCAGGTAGACTGCCTATTTCCTCTTCATTTTTTAGGTCTGTTGGGTTTTCACCTTGCTCCTTCATCTGCTGTGTGTTTTTCTGTCTTCTCATTTTGCTTAACTTACTGTATTTGGGGTCTCCTTTTTGCAGGCTGCAGGTTTGTAGTTCCTGTTGTTTTTGGTGTCTTTCCCCAGTGGCTAAATTTGGTTCAGTGGGTTGTGTAGGCTTCCTGGTGGAGGGGACTAGTGCCTGTGTTCTGGTGGATGAGGCTGGATCTTGTCTTTCTTGTGGGCAGGTCCACGTCTGGTGGTTTGTTTTGGGGTTTCTGTGGCCTTATTATGATTTTAGGCAGCCTCTCTGCTAATGAATGGGGCTGTGTTCTTGTCTTGCTAGTTGTTTGGCATAGGGTGTACCGCATTGTAGCTTGCTGGTCATTGAGTGAAGCTGGGTCTTGGTGTTGAGATGGAGATCTCTGGGAGATTTTTGCCATTGTTTGATATTACGTGGAGCTGGGAGGTCTCTTGTGGACCAGTGTCCTGAAGTTGGCTCTCCCACCTCAGAGGCACAGCACTGATTCCTGGCTGGAGCACCAAGAGCCTTGCATCCACACAGCTCAGAATAAAAGAGAGAAAAAAGAAGAAAGAAAGAAAGAAAGAAAGAAAGAAAGAAAGAAAGAAAGAAAGAAAGAAAGAAAGAAAGAAAGAGTAAAATAAAATAAAATAAAAAATAATTAAGAAAAAAACTTTAAAAAGTAAATAGAAAAAAGAAAAAAAACGGACAGACAGAACCGTAGGACAAATGGTGAAAGAGAAACTATACAGAGAAAATCTCACACAGAAGCATACACATACACACTCACAAAAAGAGAAAAAGTGGAAAAAAATAATATATCTTTGCTCCCAAAGTCCACTTCCTCAATTTGGGATGATTCGTTGTCTGCCTATTCAGGTATTCCACAGATGAAGGTACATCAAGTTGATTGTGAAGCTTTAATCCGCTGCTTCTGAGGCTGCTGGGAGAAATTTCCCTTTCTCTTCTTTGTTCACACAGCTCCCGGGGTGGGGGTGGGGGGGTCAGCTTTGTATTTGGCCCCGACTCTGCGTGTAGGTCGCCTGAGGGCGTCTGTTCTTCGCTCAGACAGGACGGGGTTAAAGAAGCCGCTGATTCGGGGGCTCTGGCTCACTCAGGCCGGGGGAAGGGAGGTGTACGGATGCAGGGCGAGCCTGCAGTGGCAGAGGCCAGCATGACGTTTCAGTAGCCTAAGGTGCACTGTGCGTTCTCCCGGGAAAGTTGTCCCTGGATCCCGGGACCCTGGCAGTGGCGGGCTGCACAGGCTTCCGGGAGGGGCGGTGTGGATAGGGACCTGTGCTTGCTCACAGGCTTCTTGGTGGCCGCAGCAGCAGCCTTAGCGTCTCATGCCCGTCTCTGGGGTCTGCGCTGTTAGCCACGGCTCGTGCCCGTCTCTGGAGCTCCTTTAAGCAGCGCTTTTAATCCCCTCACCTCACGCACCAGGAAACAAAGAGGGAAGAAAAAGTCTCTTGCCTCTTCGGCAAGTCCAGACTTTTCCCCGGACTCCCTCCCGGCTAGCCGTGGCGCACTAGCCCCATTCAGGCTGTGTTCACGCCGCCAGTCCTCTCCCTGCGATCCAACCGAAGCCCGAGGCTTAGCTCCCAGCCCCCGCCCACGCCGGCAGGTGAGCAGACAAGCCTCTTGGGCTGGTGAGTGCTGGTCGGCACCATTCCTCTGTGAGGGAATCTCTCCGCTTTGCCCTCTGCACCCCTGTTGCTGTGCTCTCCTCCGAGACTCCGAAGCTTCCCCCCTCCACCACCCGCAGTCTCTGCCCGCGAAGGGGCTTCCGAGTGTGTGGAATCCTTTCCTCCTTCACAGCTCCCTCCCACTGGTGCAGGTCCCGTCCCTATTGTTTTGTCTCTTGCCCTACCCAGGTACGGGGGGAGTTTATTTCCTTTTGGGAGGTCTGAGGTCTTCTGACAGCGTTCAGTAGATGTTCTATAGGAGCAGTTCCACATGTAAATGTATTTCTGATGTATCTGTGGGGAGGAAGTTGATCTCCGCTTCTTACTCTTCCGCCATCTTGAAGCTCCTCCCACATCTTCTTTATCTATTCATCTGTTAATGGACATTTAGGTTGTTTCCATGCCTTGGCTATTGTGAATAGTGCTGCAGTGAACATAGGGGTTCATGTATCTTTTTGAGTTATAGTTTTGTCTGGATATATGCCCAGGAGTGGAATTGCTGGATCATATGGTAATTCTATTTTTAGTTTTCTAAGGAACCTCCATACTGTTTTCAACAGTGGCTGCACCAACTTACATTCCCACCGACAGTGTAGGAGGGTTCCCTTTGAGAGATAGAATTTTTAAACAAATAGTTTGAAAATATAAAGAAGAACCAAATAGAGCTAAAGAATACAATAACTGAAATTAAAAATACTCTAGAAGGAAGCAACAGTAAATTAGATGATACATAGGAACAGATCAGTGAACTGAAAGACACAGTAGTGGAAATCACTCAAGCTGAGCAGAAAAAAGAAGAAACAATAAGAAATGAGGACAGTTTAAGAAACCTCTGGGACAACATCAAACATACTAATATTCACATTATAGGGGTCCCAGAAGGAGAAGAGACATAAAAAGGGGCAGAGAACATATTTGAAGACATAATAGTTGTAAACTTCCCTAACCCAGTAAAGAAAATAAACATCCAGGACCAGGAAGTACAGAGACTCCCAAACAGGATCAACCCAAAGAGGACCATACTAAGACATATTTTAATTAAAATGGAAAAAATTAAAGATGAAGAAAATATTAAAAGCAGCAAAGGAAAAGCAACTAGTTACATATAAGGGAACCCCCATAAGCCTATCAGCTGACTTTTCAGCAGAAACTCTGCAGGCCAGAAGGGAGTGGCACTATATATTTAAAGTAATGAAAGGAAAAAACCTACAACCAAGAATACTCTACCAGGCAAGGCTTTCATTCAGATTTTATGGAGAGATCAAAATTTTTACAGGCAAGAAAAATCTAAAAGAGTTCAGCATCATTAAACTGGCTTTACAAGAAATGTTAAAGGAACTTCTCTAAGTGAACAAGAAAAGGCTACAACTAGAAATATAAAAATTATGAGGGAAAAATTGGTAAAAATTTGGTAAAGGGAAATATACAGTAAAGGTGGTAGACCAACCATTTATAAAGCTAGTAGAAAGGTTAAAAGACAAAAGGAGTAAAATCATCTATAGCTACAATAAGTAGTTAAGGGACACACAGAACAAAAAGATGTAAAATATGATGCCAAAAACAGTAAATAGAGGGGGGGGGGAGCATAAAAATACAAGGTTGTTAAAGTGCATTTGACTTAAGAGATCAGCAACTTAAAATAATCATGTATATGTATAGATTGCTGTATAGAAATCTCATGGTAACCACAAACCAAATATCTATAATAGATACACACACATAAAAGAGAAAGGAATCCAAACATAATACTAAAAATAGTCGTCAAATCACAAGGGAAGAGAGCAAGAAAAGAAGAAAGGAACAAAAAAAGAACTACAAAAACAACCTGAAAATAATTAACAAAATGACAGTAAGTATATACCAAATATAATTAATTTAAATGTAAATGGACTTAATGTCCAATCAAAAGACATAGAGTGGCTGAATGGATACAAAAACAAGACCCATATATATGCTGCCTACAAGAGACTCACTTCAGGTCTAAAGATAGAGATTGAAAGTCAGGGGATGAAAAAAGGTGTTCCATGCAAACAGAAACAAAAAGAAAGTTAGGGTAGCAATACTTATATCAGACAAAATAGGCTTTCAAAAAAGACTGTAAAAAGAGACCAAGAAGGGCATTACATAATGATAAAGGGATCAATCCCAGGAGAAGATATAACAACTGTAAATATATTGACATATGCACCCACCATGTGACCATTTAAATATGTAAAGCAAATATTAACAGACATAAAGGGAGAAACTGTCAGTAAGAATAATAGTAGGGAACGTATACACCCCTAGTTAAAGGACAGATCATTGAGACAGAAAATCAATGAGGTAACACTGACCTTAAATGTTACATTAGAGCTGATCAACTTAATAGATGTTATAGAATATTCCATCAAAAATCAGCAGAATACACATTCTTTTCAAGTGCACAAGGAACATTCTACAGGGTAGATCACATGCTAGGCCACAAAACAAGTCAGTAAATTTAAGAACATTGAAATCATATGAAACATCCTTTCTGACCACAGTACTATGAGACTAGGAATCAACTACTAGGAAAAAACTGCAAAATCCACAAACACTTGGAGGCTAAACAACATGCTACTAAACAACAAATGGGTCACTAAGGAAATCAAAGAAGAAACAAAAAAAAAATACCTGGAGACAAATGAAAAATGAACACACAATGATCCATAACCTATGGATGCAGCAAAAGCAGTTCTAAGAGGGATATTTACAGCAATACAACCTCCACCTTAGGAAACAAGAAAAATCTCAAATAAACAACCTAACCATACATCTAAAGGAACTAGAAAAAGAAAAACAAACATAAGCTAAAGTAAGTAAAAGGAAAGAAATCATAAAGGTCAGAACAGAAATAAGTGATATAGAAACTAAAAAACAATAGAGAAGATCAATGAAAATAGGAGCTGGTTCTTTCAAAAGATAAAATTGATAAGCCTTTAGCCAGACTCATTAAGAAAAAAAGAGAGAGAGCCCAAATCAATAAAATCAGAAATAAAAAAGGAGAAGTCACAACCAACACCACAGAATTAGGAAGGATCATAAGAGATTATATGAACAACTATACCACAATAAAATGGACAATCTAGAAGAAATGGACACGTTTCCAGACATGTACAATCTCCAAAGACTGAACCAGGAAGAAATAGAAAATATGAACAGACCAATTACTAGTACTGAAATTGAATCAGAAAAAAAACCTCCCAGAAAACAATAGTTCAGGACTTGATGGCTTCATAGGTGAATTCTATCAATTTAGAGAAGAGTCAACAGCTATCTTATTCAAACTATTCCAAAAAATTGCAGAAGGAATGCTCTTGAACTCATTCTATGAAGCCAGCATCACCCTGATACCAAAACCAGGCAAAGATATCACACAAACAAAAAGAAAATTACAGACCAACATCACTGGTGTACACAGATGCCAAAATCTTCAACAAAATATTAGCAAACCAAACCCAACAATACATGAAAAAGATCATACACCATGAACAAGTGGGATTTATCCCAGGGATGCAAGGATGGTTCAATATCTGCAAATCAATCAATGTAATACAACACATTAAAAAAAATGAAGAATAAAAATCATATGATCATCTCAGACACAAAGATGCACAAAAAGCTTTTGACAAAATTCAACATGCATTTATGATAAAAATTTTCAACAAATTGGGTATAGAGGGAACATACCTTAATATAATAAAAGCTGTATATGACAAGCCCACAGCTAACATCATACTCAATGGTAAAAATCTGAAAGCATTTCCTCTAAGATCAGAAGCAAGACATGGATGTCCACTCTCACCATTTTGTTCAACATAGTATTGGAAGCCGTGGTCACAGCAATCAGAAAGAAAAAGAAATAAAGTAATTCAAATTGGAAAGGAAGAAGTTAAACTGTCACTGTTGACAGATGACATGATAGTATACATAGAAAATCCTAAAGACACCACCAAAAAGACTATTTGAAGTCATCAGTGTATTTGGCAAAGTCGCAGGATACAAAATTAATACATAGAAATCTGTTGCATTTCCATACAGTCACAGCAAACTCTCAGAAAGAGAAATTAAGAAAACAATCCCATCTGCAATTGCATTGAAGGAATAAAATACATAGGAATAACTCCAACTAAGGAGGTAAAGACCTGTACTTGGGAAACTATAAGACACTGATAACAGAAATTGAAGACAGCACAAACAAATGGAAAGATACACCATGCTCATGGATTGGAAGAATTAATATTGTCAAAATGATGATAGTACCCAAGGCAATGTACATATTCAATACAATCCCAATCAAAATACCAATGATATTTTTCACAGAATTAGAACAAATAATTCTAAAATTTGTATGGAAACACAAAAGATCCTCAAATAGCAAAACAGTCTGGAGAAAGAACAAAGCTGGAGGTATCACACTCATGATTTCAAACTATACGAAAAAGCTAGAGTAATTAAAACAGTATGGTACTTACCACAGAAATACAAAGGATCATAAGAGATTACTATGAACCAATAAAATGAACATCCTAAGATATGGACAAATTCTCAGACAGGTACAATCTCCCAAGACTGAACCAGGAAGAAATAGAAAATATGAACAGACCAATTGCAAGTACTGAAATTGAATCAGTAATTTAAAAACTCCCAACAAGCAATAGTCCAGGACCAGATGACTTCAGAAGTGAATTCTACCAACAATTTAGAGTTAACACGTATCCTTCTGAAACCTATTCTAAAAAATTGCAGAGGAAGGAACACTTCCAAATTCATTCTATGAGGCCAGCATCACACTCATAACAAAATAAGACAAAGATATCACACAAAAAAGAAAATTACAGGCCAATATCACTGCTGTACACAGATGCAAAAATCCGCACCAAAGTATTAGCATACCGAATCCAACAATGTATCAAAAGAATCACACACCATAATCAAGTGGGATTTATCCCAGTGTTGCAAGAATTTTTCAATATCCACAAATCAATCAGTGTGATAAACCACATTAAAAATTGAAGAAAAAAATCATATGATCATCTCAGTAGATGCAGAAAAAGCTTTTGATAAAATTCAACATCCATTTATGATAAAAACTCTCAACAAAGTGGGTATAGAGGGAACCTACCTCAACATAATAAAGGCCATATATAACAAGCTCACAGCTAACATTATACTCAATAGTGAAAAGCTGAAAGCATTTCCTCTAAGATCAGGAACAAGACAAGGATGCCCACTGTAGCAACTTTTATTCTGCATTGTTTTGGAAGTCCTAGTGACAGCGATCAGAGAAAAAGAAAGAAAAGGAATCCAAATTGGAAAAGAAGAAGTAAAACTGTCACTATTTGCAGATGACATGATACTATACATAGAAAATCCTAAGGACACCACCAGAAAACTACTAGAGCTCATCAATGAATTTGGTAAATTTGCAGGAAAAAAAATTAATATAAAGAAATCTGTTGCATTTCTATACACAACAATGAAATATCAGAAAGAGCAATTAAGGAAACAATCCCATTTACCACTGCATAAAAAAGAATAAACTATCTAGGAATAAACCTACCTAAGGAGGCAAAAGACTTGTACTCAGAAAACTATAAGACATTGATGAAAGAAATTGAAGATGACACAAACAGATGGAAATATAGAATGTTTTCTTGGATTGGAAGAATCAATATTGTTAAAATGACCATACTACCCAAAGCAATCTACAGATTCAATGCAATCCCTATCAAATTACCAGTGGCATTTTTTTACAGACCTGGAACAAAAAATTTTTTAATTTGTTGGGAAACACATAAGACCCCAAATAGCCAAAGCAATCTTGAGAAAGAGGAACACAGCTTGAGGAATCAGGCTCCCTGACTTCAGACTGTAGTATAAAGCTACAGTAATCAAAACAGTATGGTACTGGCACAAAAACAGACACATAGATCAATGGAACAGGATAGAAAGCCCACAAATAACCCCAAACCCTTATGGTCAATTATGCTATGACAAAGAAGGCAAGAATATACAGTGGAGAAAAGACAGTCTCTTCAATAAGTGGTGCTGGGAAAACTGGACAGCTATATGTAAAAGAATGAAATTTAGAACATTCTCTAACATCATATACAAAAATAAATTCAAAGTGGATTAAAGACCTAAATATAAGACCAAATACTCTAAAACTCCTAGAGAAAAACATAGGCAGAACACTCTTTGACATAAATCACAGCAATACTTTTTTAGATCTGTCCCAGAGTAATGGAAACAAAAATAAAAATAAACAAATGGGACCTAATTAAACTTAAAAGGTTTTTCAAGGCAAAGGAAACCATAAACAAAATGAAAAGACAACCTACTGAATGGGAGAAAATATTTGCAAATGATGCGACTGACAAGGGATTAATTTCCAAAATATACAAACAGCTCATACAGCTCAATATAAAACAACAACAACAACCCAATCAAAAAATGGGCAGCAAACCCAATAGACATTTCTCCAAAGAAGCCATACAGATGGTCAAGAGGCACATGAAGAGATGCTCAACATCGCTAATTGTTAGAGAAATGCAAATCAAAACTACAGTGAGGTATTACCTCACACCAGTCAGAATGGCCATCATTAAAAGTGACAAATAATAAATGGTGGAGAGAGTGTGGAGAAAAGGGAACTCTCCTACACTGCTGGTGGGAATGTACATTGGTGCAGCCACTAGGGAGAACAGTATGGAAATTTCTTAAAAAACTAAAAATAAAGTAGTACCCATATGATCCATCAATCCCACTCCTGGGCATATATCCAGAAAAGACAAAAACCTAATTCAAAAAGATACATGCAGAGAGTTTGCCTGCCGGTGCAGGGGACACAGGTTCATGCCCCGGTCTGGAAAGATCCTGCATGCTGCGGAGCGGCTGGGCCCGTGAGCCATGGCCGCTGAGCCTGCGCGTCCGGAGCCTGTGCTCCGCAACGGGAGAGGCCACAGCAGTGAGAGGCCCACGTACCGCAAAAAAAAAAAAAAAAAAAAAAAGATACATGCACACCAACGTTCATAGCAGCACTATTTACAATCTCTAAGACATGGAAGCAACCTAAAAGTCCACTGACGAATAGATAAAGAAGATGTGATATATATATATATATATATATATATATATATATATATATATATAATGGAATATTACCATAAAAAGAATGAAATAATGTCATTTGAAGCAACATCAATGGAGCCAGAGATTATCATATTAAGTGAAATGGAATCTAAAAAAAAATGACACAAATGAACTTTTTTACAAACAGAAATAGACTCACAGACATAGAAATCAAACTTATGGTTACCAAAGGGGAAAGGCTGGGGAGGGATAAATTTGGAATTTGGAATCAACAGATACAGACTACTATATATAAAATAAACAACAAGGACCTACTGTATAGCACAGATAACTATATTCAGTATCTTGTAATAACCTGTTATGGAAAAGAATCTGAAAATAATGTAACTGAATCATTTTGCTGTACACCTGAAACATTGTAAATCAACTGTACTTCAACAAAAACAAAGTAGCAGTATGGTTACTTTGGCACAAAAAACAGACATGCAGGTCAATGGAACAGAATAGAGAGCCCAGAAGTGAACCCACAGTTATATGGGCGATTATTCTACAACAAAGGAGGCAAGAATACACATTGGGGAAAAGAAAGCCTCTTCAATCAATGATGTAAAAATTGTGAAAATCGGACAGCAACATGAAAATCAAACTGGAATACTCTATCACACAATGCACAAAAATAAATTCAAAATTGATTAAAGAGTTAAATGTCAGACCTGAAACCATAAAACTTCTAGACGAAAACATAGGCAGTAAGCTATTTGACATTGGTTTAGTAATATTTTTAAGGATATGTCTCCTCAGGCAAGGGAAACAAAAGCAAAAATCAGCAAATGAGAGTACATCAAACTAAAAAGCTACTGCACAGCAAAGGAAACTATCAACAAAATGAAAAGGCTGCCTACTGAATTGGAGTAGGTATTTGCAAATCATATATCTGATAAGGGGTTAATGTCCAAAATATGTGAAGAACTCATACAACTCACCATCAAAAAAATGAACAGCCAGTTAAAAAATAGGGAGAAGACCTGAAATATTTTCCCAAAGAATACATACAAATAGCCAACAAGCACATGAAAAGATGATAAACATCAGTAACCACTGGGTAAATGCAAATCAAAACCACAGTGAGATATCACCTCATACCTGTCAGAATGGCTATTACCAAAAAGACAGCAAATAATAAGTCTTGGCAAGGATGTGGAGAAAAGGGAACACTTGTACACTGGTGGTAGGAATGTAAATCGGTGTAGCCGCTATGGAAAACAGTACGGAGTTTCCTCAAAATATTAAAAATAGATCTGCCATATGATCTAGCAATTTCACTCCTGGGTATTTATCTGAAGAAAATAAAAACACTAATTAGAAAAAATATATGCACCCCTATGATCATTGAAGCATTATTTACAATAGTCAAGATATGGAAGCAACCTAAGTGTCCATAGATAGATGAATGTATAAAAAGATGTGGTTGTATATGTAATATGAATATTACTCAGCCATAAAAAAGAATGAAATCTAGCCATTGTGACAATGTGGTTGGACCTAGAGAGTATTATGCTATGTGAAATAAGTTAGACAGAGAAAGAATTACTGTATCATTTGTTAAAAAACAAAACAAATGAACAAACATAAAACAACAGAAACAGAGTTATAGATACAGAGAACAAGCAGCTGTTTTCCAGAGGGGAGGTGGGTGAGGGAAGGAAAGAAGGTAAGGGAGATTAAGAGGTACAAACTTCCAGTTGCAAAATAAATGAGTCACAGTATGAAATGTACAGTGTGGGGAATATAGTCAATAACTGTGTAATATTTTTGTATAGTGACTTATCGTGACTAGACTTATTGTGGTGATCATTTTGAAATGTATATAAATATGGAATGACTATTTTCTATAATAGGAACTAACATTATAGATCAATTATACTTCAAAAACAAGCAAGCAAACAAACAAACTTATAGAAAAAGAGATCAGATTTGTGGTTACTAGAGGTGGGGTTGGAGGGAGGGTGAATTGGATGAAGGGAGCCAAAAAGCACAAACTTCCCATTATAAGATAGAGAAGTACTAAGAATGTAATGTATAACATGATAAATATAATTAACTTTGTTGTGTGTTATTAGTGAAAGTTGTTAAGTACATCCTAAGAGTTACATCACAATGAAGAAAATTTTTTAATTTCTTTAATTTTGTATCTGTATTAGATGGATGTTCACTAAACTTACTGTGGTAATCATTTCATGATGTATATAAGTCAATCATGCTGTACACCTTAAACTTATATAGTGTGGTATGTCCATTATATCTCGATGAAACAAAATAAAAATATAAATGTGCTCAGGACCTCCTTTGGGAGCTTCCTAGCTGAGGTCAGCCACAGACAGAGAAAATGGAGGCACTATTTCCCCGGGGTGATGTGCCCTGCTCAGACTTGCTGTTGTGTTGAAGGATGCCTGTCAGTATGGATTCTCCCAAGAGCAGACCCTGCGATAGGGCTGGGATGCAGGTAATTGACTTGGGAGGTGATCCTAGGAAATAGAAGTGAAGAAATGGGGAAAGCAAGCTATGGAAGGGGGAGAAGTCAATAATAATTACTGCCATGAACAACTGGGGCTCCATCCTGCTGGGAACCCACTGAGAAACTTTGTGGAACAGCCTCAACACTGTCCTCCTAAATGATGAGGAAGCTGGAGTAAATTACCCACTGACTTCCATCCCCCCCCCACCCCTGCTTATAGATCACCATAAGGAAATCAAGTTATGTCTGCACAGCAAGGTGAGCTGCTTAGCTCATCTCCTGCCTCTATCATGACCACCACCATTAGAACAGCACCATCACCACAATTTCTGCCCCTCCTGAGTTCTCCCACTCAACTGTGTCATTACCTTTTCTCTTTGCTGTGTTCTTAGGTCTGAGCTTGAAAGAGGAAGTGAAGTGGGAAGATACCTGCCTACAACACATTCTAGGAAAAAGGAACTATAGTGGTGTGCTTCCTCCATTTTCAAAGTATCCAGTCCACCCAAATAACTCTCAACCACCCTCACATCATCCCAAAGCAAGGGACTGGAAAGAGGGAGAAGGCAAAAAAGCAGGCAGGCTTTCTAGAATGACTTCTGTCATCACAGAGTCATAGAAGCAGAGCTAGAAGGGATGAGCTCTGGCATTAGAAAGATGACAATATATTTTGCTTCTCCCACTACTGCAACACCTCCTCTAGGCAAGCTTCCCTGGTTTATCTTGACTTTCTTCCCTTCCGACCTACATGATCATAATTGGGGCTCAGCCCTTCATGCCCTCAGAGGCAGACTAAGGCTATGACTGGGAGAAGAAGCTTGAACTCTGTAGAGGGGAGTATCCTCCATGTGGAGATACAGCTTCTTTTGCAGGCCCCTGGCTCCCTTACCTGGAGCTGTCACTCACCTGTCTGTCACCCACAGGAGCTCACAAGGAGAGGAATGTTAGGAGGTAATAACTTCCTAATGTCACCAGGATTGTTTTTTCTTTTTTCCAGGTTAAGATGCTGAATTGAACCCACACATCTAATTTTGCTCCCTCCTGAAACCCACTACAACTAATGTAAAAGGATTGCTTTTTAAAAAGATAGAAACTCACGAGGACAGAGAGAACAGAAGATACAGGAGCATAAAAGAATTTTGGAAGATGGACAACAGATGAATGAGTGCTAATTGACTTAGCAGTCCCAAGAAAACTGACACCCATCGAAAGCTAAGAACAGGCCTGCTTTCATGGCAAAATCCTTAAAAAAAAAAAAAAAAAAAAAGGAATTGGCAGTTTTAGATACCTCTGGAACTGCATAAGCCAAAAATCAGGAGAACTAGGTGAAAGGTGACTAAGAAGCATTTAAAATCCTGGTTCTTCTCTCACCCTCCATGCTCAGGGCTCCTCTCCCACCAGGCGGAGGGCTGGAGATTTAGTCTCTGGAGAGGGTAAAACAGAGGGTCTCTGGACTGGAGGCATCAAGCACAGCTGAGGACAAAGGTTTCATGTGTAGAACAGCGGCGTAAAGTGAACATTTACTCACTGCAGGCTGAGATCCTCAGCTTTCTTTCCTACTTACTTCCAAATCACTAGCAGCTATTCTCTACCCCTCTTCTTTGGAACTCTGACTAGTCAAAAAAGAAAGAACTAAGGATACTGGCTTTCGTGTTTCCAATAAATGACCACCTATGTCTCCCAGCAGTGAATTCTGAGTTGACAAGCCTGACTCCTGCACTGAGGGCTCCCAATAAGCTTTTCAGGCCTTTACTCTTAAGAGCAGATGACCAAATTTCGTATCTTAGGTTCCTTAGAAACAGAGGCTGAGATGAGAATTCAGGTGCACATGATTTATTGAGGATGGGCTCTCTGGAGAAGCCTCCTCCTCCTCTCATTTCCCACTTCTTCTCCCTCAGAAGCAGCAGGGGAAGGAGCTGAGCAAGGATGTGGTCTCAGCTGGAGTCTAGCCTCAGTCAGATCCCACAGAGAGCCCTGAAATGTGAATTGCACCACAGAGTTGATCTCACCTTGAAGCAAGAGAGCTGTTCCGTACCCACATATGAATCGGTCACTGGCTGCAGGCTGCCAGAAAAGAGACCATAACCTCCCAGGAAAGGCAGCTTCTGGCTGAGGACAATTCTCTAGAGAAGGGGACTGCTCTGATCCATTAACAACCAACATTCACAGCCACTGTAGGTATGGGCAGGACACTAATAACATCCACTGCAGAATACCATATATCTGAGGAAATAGCTAACATGGAAAATAGGGAACAAATAATAAAACAAATCAAAATAAACAAACAATCAAAATAAACAGGAAAAAGCAACTTGGAAGAAACCAAGACTTACTTTCAAGAGTAACAAAGGATATTACAGCCATGAAACAAGAATAAGGTATTTTAAAAGACAGGAAACAAAAATATGCTTTTAAAACAAACAGAAAAATGATAGCAGAAATGAAAAACTCAATAGATTGTTTGGGAAGTAAAGTCTGGGTTGTCTCCCAGAAAAATAAAACCAAAATGCAAAACAATGAAAAATAGGAAAGAAAAGAGGAATGTAGGAGGAAGAGTCTAGAAGGTTTAACATCTGAATAACAGGCATTCCAGAAGGAGAGGGGAGGAAATTATTAATGAAGTAATTCAAGAAAAATTTCTCAAACTGAAAAGAACACAAATTTCCAGTTTGAAAGGGCCTACCATATACCTAGTTCAGTAGGAAAAAATAGTCCTACCAAGGCAGATACTTGTGAAATTTCAGAATCCTGGGGACAAAGAGCAGATTCCACAATCCTGAATAGAGAAAAAAAGAGTCATATACAAAGTCTCAAGAATAGAATGGCTTCAGACCACTCTTCACTGGAACTGTTCCAACACCACTGGAAGGTAGAATACTAGAGTAATAGCTTCAAGATTCTAAAAGAAAATGGTTTCCAATGTAGAATTTTATACCCAGGCAAACTATATCAATCAAGAAGCAAGTAGAATAACACAATTTCAGATATGCACAATCTCATGCTTCCTTTTCTAGTAAATAACTGAAGGATGTGTTCTACCAAACCAAGGTAGTAAACCAAAGAGGATACAGGAAGCAAGGGATCCAACACAGTGGGGAGGTTTGGGAATCCCCATGAGGTTGATATTGGGTGAACCAAGAGGATTGGAGGAGAGAGACTCAAGACATAGATATGTTAAGGACTGTCATCACCAAGATGACACTGCCATTATGCAATCTTTATAATGAGTTTTCCTTAGAGGCACAGACCTTTGAGGTAAATTGGCTAAATGACAGAGACCCCACTTATTGTTGGAAAGAGAACTATACTAATACTGTTGAGGCTTGGCATTCAGTCCTGGCTTTGTCTTGAAGTTGCTGTGGGAGGGTCTCCTTCCCTCCCTGGACCTCAGGATCCTCCTCTGTAAGTGTCAAGGATAGACTATGTGAATTCCATGTGTCTTTAAGGCTATCTGTGCCTCTGGGAAATTTATTCTTCGTAGTATACAGTTCTATGGGTTTTGAAAAATGCATAGTCATGGAACCACCTCCACAATTATGCTGCAGAATAGTTCCATCACACTAATAAATGTTCTCATGCTACCCTTCTGTAGTCAACCCCCTCCTTTTAATCCCTTGAAACCACTGATCTATTATCTATCCTTACAGTTCTACCTTTTCTAGAATGTCGTATAAATGGAATCATACAGTATGAAGCCTTTTGAGTCTGGCTTCCTTTATTTAACACAACGCATTTGGTTTGACATACTGACCAGCACTTACCACTGATATTGTTTTTAGTTCTTCCCCAAAGCAGACTCTGAGACAAGAATTCAAATGCAAGAAGTGTGGGAAGTGATCCCAGAAAGTACCAGTTAGGTGAATGAAGAAGTGATATAGGGAAGGGGAGGAAGCCAATACAGGGTGTGTTTTTTCAAGTGAGATATCACTGTGGGCAACAAATTCTAACCTCTTGGGACTTTGGAATCCAGTGCAGAACACACGCTGCAGAGATGTCTGGCCCAAGGGGTGAAGAAGTTGGGATATTTATCCACCAACTCCCTGTTCATAATTGATTGAGGGTTGCTAGAAGCCTTAATTCTCCAGCACTTGTGGCTTGCCTGGTACATGGACCAAACATGTTCCTGCAGAGAGAAAAAAAAAAAAGCCCTAAGGCAGAATATAGGCAGTTATAGGTGCTCATAGTAAGCAGCATTTGGTGTGTAGAGGTGAGTGCCAAGGGGATGTGTGGGGTGCCGACAGCATCACCCTGCCACCTCCAATGAAAGAGCGGAGCTCTCATGTACCACAAAACAATTTCAGAGAAGGAGCCTTGGGGGATTCTGAAGTGGGAACCTGAGAAGACAGAACAATGAACCTAGGGTCCCATTAGAAGAATTCTAAGGATGGGAACCTTTTGCCTTGAGAGTAGAAGAGGGCGTCTGAGAGGTAAGACTATACTGATGGACACCTCCCCAAAATAGGGCTATGTTCCCACTGCTAAATCTCACCCAAGCCACCTACCCTCTCCTCCATTAGAGTCAATACCCTGATGTGAACATTAGGGACTTTTCTCTGGACAGTTGGTAAAACTGGCTTTTATTATTTACTTAGAACCCTTAGCTGTTTTCTTCTAGCAAATTATTGGTGTAATGGATGTGCATCTCGGCAGAAAAATGCAGATATGCAAGAATATCTTTCAATTTCCACAACCTAAATCGAGCTCAATTTCTACTGCAATCTTCATTTTGTGTTGGTGTCACCTTAATCTCAGTCAGTTGTTGCCCAAGTTTCCAGGATGCTTTCAGAAATCCAGTGTTGGCAGGTGGCTTTTGGTCTGTATCATCACTGTCCACGTCAGCATCATACAAGATATGCTCTTTCAACCTTGTCTTTGCTGGTCAGTTCACACGAGCCCTTGCTGGCCTAACCCTCATCGTTGACTGAATGGTTCCCTGGGGCCTAGGTGTCTCTCAGCCAACTCCTGTGCCCCTATTGATCCACAGGATATTCTAATGTTCTGTGATGGGCCAAGGGGACTTGGTGGGTTCTCCAGACTTTCTGGGCTATTAAAAAATGTACACAACACATTCTATTACTTCCATACTTTGCTGGCTCTTGGGAGCCCTCACAGGGCTGGCTCAACCTGCCATGTGCACACAGCCAACTCTATTGGGAGGTCTTACTGCCACCCTGAGCTCTACCCAGGGTTCTCTCTGCACTTGGATTTCCCACACTGATCTGGGTTTCACTGAGTAAAGAAAACAAGATATAGAGTCCCTTTTTTCAGACACTCACCATCATGTAATTCTCCTCACTACCAGTTTGGGGATTTATTCTGGTGTAGGTATGTATGAGTGAGTGCTTGCTCTCAAGTCAAATGCATTCTCTCTAACATGTTATATTGTCTACACATGTATTCCTCTAGGTTTCTTTCTAGTGAACTTTTAATTTTGAGATAATTGTAGGTTCACATGAATCTGTAAGTAATAATACAGAAAAATCCTTGTATCCTTCACCCGTTTTCTCCCAATGGTTACATATTGCATAACTATCGACATTAATATGATATACCAATATTACTCAGTTTTCTGTTTATAAGCGTTTGTGTGTATGTATGTATTTAGTTTTATGCAATTTATCACAGATGTAGATTCTTATAATCACTGCCATACTTGAGATTACAAAACTATGTGATCACAAAGCTCCCTTATGCTGTCCTTTTATAGCCACACCTACATTCCTTCCACCTCACTCCCCCCAAGCTATCCCTAACTCTCAGCAACTACTAACAGATTCTCCATATGTGTACTTTTGTCATTTCCAGTATGTTATGTAATGAAATCATACAATATGTAAACTTTGAGGTTTATTTACACAGCATATTCCCTGGAGATTCATCCAAGTTGTGTGTATCAATAATTTGTTCCCTTTTATTACTGAGTACTATTCCATGGCATGGATGTTCCACAGTTTATTTAACCATTTGCACATTGAAGGACATTCAAATTGTTTCCAGTTTTGACTATTATGAGTAGTCAAAACAATACAATAGTGATGAACATTTGTTTACAGGTTTTTTTTGTGTGAATATAATTTCTCTGGGATAAATGTCCAAGCGTACAATTGCTGAGTCATATGGAAGTTGCCAAATTGTTTTCCAGAGTAGCTGTACCATTTTACATTCCCACCAGTAATGTATGAGTGATTCAGATTCTCTGTATTCTTGTCAGCATTTGGTGTTGTCACAACTTTTAATTTTAGCCATTCCGGTAGGTGTGTAGTGATATCTCATTGTAGTTTTACTTTGCATTTTCCTAATGGCTAATGATACTGAATATTTTTTTCATTTACTTATTTGCCATCTGTATATCTTCTTCGGTGAAATGTTTGGTCAGATTTTTTGTTCATTTTCTAATTGGATTTTGTGGGGTTTTCTTTGTTTTTGTTTTGTTTTTACTGTTGAGTTTTGAGAGTTCTTTATATATTCTAGATAGTAGTCTTTTATTGGATATGTGATTTGAATGTATTTTCTCCCAGTCTGTGGCTTTTCTTTTCATCCTCTTAAAGTGTCTTTCAAAACGTTTTTAATTTTGATGAAGTCCAGTTTATCAAAATTTTTCTTTTATGGATTGTGCTTTTGATGTCAAATTTAAGAACTCTTAGATCCTGAGATTTTCTCCTAAGTTTTTTCCTAAAAATTTTATTTTACATTTAAGTCCATGACTCATGACTCATTTTGAGTTAATTTTTGTATAAGATGTGATATTTAGATTGAAGGTTTTGTTTTGTTTTGTTTTTTGCCTTTAGATGTCCAATTGTTCCAGAACCATTTGTAGAGAAGGCTATCCTCCTTCTGTTGGATTGCTTTTGCACCTTTGTAAGAAATCAGTTAGGCATATTTGTGTGTGATGTATTTCTGGGTTTTCTATTCTGTTCCATTGATCTATGTGTCTATCCTTCTGTCATATTTTGTATGTATGATTTCAATCATTTTAAATTAGTTGAGGTTTGTTTTATGGCCCAGGATATGGTTTATTTTGGTGAATATTCTATGAGTTCTTGAAAAGAATGTATGTGCTGTTATTACTGGTTGCAGTATTTTTTATATGCCAATTATATCCTTTTGGTTGATGGTGTTGTTGAGTTTTTCTGCATTCTTATTCATTCTCTAATGGCTTAATCATCTGCTGAGAATGGGGTGGAAGTCTCCACTTATAATTGTGGGTTTGCCTTTTTCTCCTTTCAACTCTATCAGCTTTTGCCTCATATATTTTGAGACTCTTTTTTGCATGTACACATTTAGGATTCTTGTGCTTTCCTTGTGGATGGGTCTTTTTTTCTTCTCTTTTCTTTTTTCTTTTTTTTTTTTGATCCTTTTATTCTTATGTAATGTTGCTCTTTGTCTCTAGCAGGAAAATTATTAACCCCACTTACAGATGAGGAAACTGAAGTGTGAAAGAATTTAAAACTAGGTCTAAAAATGAAGGAAATAGAAAATCACCACTAGGCCAACCCTACAGTGATAACAGTTGCAGGCAAGATCCATTGGTGGTTGCTAAAGTTAGTGGAAGAAAATTTGATGAGAAACAAAATCTGAAAGTATCTTCTCAGCATATTTATTAATTATAAAGGAAAAATATATAAATGGAGAATTCTGGCTGACACCACTTTAACCAAGGGATCAAGGTTATTAAGATCACTAGTAATAACAATATTGACATTACATACCCCCTGACGTGAAGGGTACACTATTGCTTCTCACCTCAATCTAATTATGATAAAACACCAGGTAACCCCACTTTGAGAGACAGTATACAGAGTCCCACAGAGATGTCTGGATTAGAACCCAGAGCCCATGCTCTTTACACTCTAGTTCAGGAGAGGTATGGAAGCCAGGGATATGGGGGTGTCTCCTTTCTGAGTGGCACGTACTCACTCCACTGCTGACTGGACATACACTCACCTCACTGCTCAGGACTCACTACTTCAGTCTGCTCTGTGGCTAGAATCCACATCTCTTCGCCTGAGGGCTTTCTCCAAAGCATGAAGGTTGTTCTGTTTGTGCTGGCCGGAGACCAGAACACCCTCCCACCATTCCTACGTGGCCCTCAATCAATGACTGAGAGGAGTAGGTGCATAGACATCCCAGTTCCCTTTCTCATCTGGCAGGGGTTGGGGGGGGAGGAGTAACACTGCGGCATGTTCTACATTGGCTCCCAGAGTTCCTTTGTGGGATTGAGCCCTAATTGCCCACTGGTAGCTTATTGATAATGCACCTTTATTGGCTGCCTTCCCTACCCTATCTCATTTCCCCACTCCCCTGTTAATGTTTCCTGGCATTACCTCTCAATTAAACTACTTGAACCTAATTCCTTGTTTGAGAGTCTGCTTCTGGAAGAACCTCATCTAAGGCAATGGCTGAAGGGCACCAATATCCTTCAGTCACAGAGAGATTGCAACTAGCAAAGACATTATGCATGGGCTGCCAGGAACAGCTACTCAGGTGGTGTACTATACAATTACTGGAGTTGTACAAATTGATGCTTATATTAGTTTCACATTGCTGCTGTAACAAAGTAGCTTAAAACAATACAAATTTGTTATCTTGCAGTTCTGGAGGTCAGAAGTTCAAAATGTGTTTCACTGCACTAAAATCAAGGTATTGGCAGCTCTGTGATCATTTCAGAGCCACTGACTAGGAGAGGATCTATTTCCTTGCCTTTTTCAACCTCTTGAGGCTTCCTGTATTCCTTGATTTGTGGCCCCTTTCTCCATCTTCAAAGTCAGCAGTGTAATACCTTAATATTTCTTTCTCTTTCTCTCCTCTGTTTCCACCATTACATCTCCTTCTCTGACTCTCCTGCCTCCCTCCTTCCTTTGTAAGGACGCTTGTGATTACATTGGACTCACCTGGATAATCCAGAATAATCTCCTTATCTCAAGTTCCTTAATTTAATTACATCACAAAGACCTTTATGCCATATAAGGTAACATATTCCCAGGTTCAGATTAGGACGTAGATTTCTTGGGGGGCCATTATTCTGCCTATCACAGCATATATGGTTAAGGGTCCAGAATAAAGAGTGTGTGAGAGAATGCACAGTGCAGAGAAAGCACAGTGCAGAGAAAGCACTGTGAGGGAGGGGAAGTTGGCAAAAAGGGTTATGATATAAAATGGAGAGATACATAGAGGAAGACATAGTTCTGTTGTTTTATATGTATATACATATAATATATATTTATACAATTTATATGTAATGTATATTATCAACAAATTATCAGTATATAAATAAATAAATAATATGTATATATATTATATATACACAGAGAGAGAGAGGAGAGAGAGAGATAGAGAGAGAGAGAGAGAGTGTGTGTGTGTGTGTGTGTGTGTGTGTGTGTGTGCCTTAGGGGAGTGAGGTGGAGGAAGTGAGCCGAGTGAAATAGTGATAGGGTCTGGAAGGAACAAGAGGAACTGTAAGAAGGAAATAGGTAGGGTGGGTCTACTTCTGAGGAACTGGCCCTGTCTGAGGTAAGGCTGCAGAGAGGTGAAATCAGTGGATTTTACAGAGAGAAGTTTTTTGTTGTCGTTGTTGTTTTTTAATTCGGGTATAGTTGCCTTATTATGTTGTGTTAGTTTTTGCTGTACAGTGAAGTGAATCAGCTATATGTTATACATATATCCCTTCTTTTTCGGATTTCCTTCCCATTTAGTTCACCAAAGAGCACTGAAGTGTTCCCTGTACTATACAGTCTATTCTCATTTGCTATCTGTTTTATACATAGTAGTGTATATATGTCAATCCCAATCTCCCAATTCATCCCACCCCACCTTTCCTGCCTTGGTCTCCATATGTTTGTTCTCTACATACATCTGTGTCTCTATTTCTGCTTTGCATATAGGTTCATCTGTACCATTTTTCTGGATTCCACATCTAAGCATTAATGTATGATATTTGTTTTTCTCTTTCTGACTTACTTCACTCTGTAAGATAGTTTCTAGGTCCATCCACGTCTCTGCAAATGGCACAATTTATTTCCTTTTATGGCTGAGTAATATTCCATTGTATATATGTACCACATCTTCTTCATCCATTCCTCTGTTGATGGACATTTGGGTTGCTTCCATGTCCTGGCTATTGTAAATAGTGCTGAAATGAACAATGGGGTGCATGTATCTTATGGAATTATTATTTTCTCCAGATATATGCCCAGGAATGGGATTGCTGGGTCATATGGTAGTTCTATTTTTAGTTTTTAAAGGAACCTCCATACTGTTCTCCATAGTGGCTGTATCAATTTAAATTCCCACCAACATTGTAAGAGGGTTCCCTTTTCTCTACATCCTCTCTAGCATTTATTGTTTGTAGAGTTTTTGATTATGGCCATTCTGACCAGTGTGAGGTAATACCTCATTGTAGTTTTGATTTGCATTTCTCTAATAACTAATGATGTTGAGCATCTTTTCATGTGCTTTTTGGCCATCTGTATGTCTTCTTTGGAGAAATGTCTATTTAAGTCTTCTGCCCATTTTAAATTGGGTTGTTTGTTATTTTTCATATTGAGCTGCATGAGCTGTTTGTATATTTTGGAGATTACTCCCTTGTCAGTTGCTCATTTGCAAATATTTTCTCCCATTCTGAGGGTTGTCTTTTTGTCTTGTTATGGTTTCCTTTGCTGTGTAAAAGCTTTTAAGTTTAATTAGGTCCCATTTGTTTATTTTTGTTTTTATTTTCATTACTCTAGGAGGTGAACCAAAAAAGATCTTAAAAAAAAAAAAAAAAGAACTTGCTGGGCTTCCCTGGTGGCACAGTTGTTAAGAATCCACCTGCCATTGCAGGGGATACGGGTTCAAGCCCTGGTCCGGGAAGATCCCACATGCCGTGGAGCAGCTAAGCCCATGCACCACTACTACTGAGCCCGTGCACCACAACTACTGAGCCTGCACTCTAGACCCCCCCCAAGCCACGACTAGTGAGCCCACATGCCACAACTACTGAAGCCTGCATGCCTAGAGCCTGTGCTCCGCAACAAGAGAAGCTACCACAGTGAGAAGCCCGCGCACCACAATGAAGAGTAGCCCCTGCTCACCTCAACTTGAGAAAGCCTGTGCGCAGCAACAAAGACCCAACACAGCCAAAAATAAATTAAAAAAAAAAAGAAATAAAAGATTTGCTGTGATTTATGTCAAAGAGTCTTCCACCTATATTTTGCTCTAAGAGTTTTATAGTGTCCCGTCTTACATTTAGGTCTTTAATCCATTTTGAGTTTATTTTTGTGTATGGTGTTAGGGAATGTTCTATTTTCATTCTTTCACATGTAGCTGTCCAGTTTTCCCAGCACCACTTATTGAAGAGACTCTCTCTTCTTCATTGTATATTCTTGCCTCCTTTGTTGTAGATTAGGTGACCATAGGCATGTGAATTTTCTATCTCTGGGCTTTCTATCCTGTTCCATTGATCTATATTTCTGTTTTTGTGCCAGTACCATACTGTCTTGATTACTGAAGCTTTGTACTATAGTCTGAAGTCTGGGAGCCTGATTTC
This sequence comes from Globicephala melas, assembly GCF_963455315.2. Classification (NCBI taxonomy): domain Eukaryota; kingdom Metazoa; phylum Chordata; class Mammalia; order Artiodactyla; family Delphinidae; genus Globicephala; species Globicephala melas. The sequence continues at coordinate 56,121,220 of NC_083328.1, read as the reverse complement.
TCACGCTCCATTTTTCTTCGTCAGGATTGCTTTGGCTATTCGAGATCTTTTGTGTTTCCAAACAAACATTTTGTTCCAGTTCTGTAAAAAATGCCACTGGTAATTTGATAGGGATTGCATTGAGTCTGTAGATTGCTTTGGGTAGTATGGTCATTTTAACAATACTGATTCTTCCAATCCAAGAAGACATTATATATTTCTATCTGTGTCATCTTCAATTTCTTTCATCAGTTTACTATTGTTTTCTGAGTACAAGTCTTTTGCCTCCTTTGGTAAGTTTATTCCTAGATAGTTTATTCTTTTGTTGCAATGGTAAATGGGATTGTTTCCTTAATTTCTCTTTCTGATCTTTTGTTGTTTCTTTGCATTAATTTTGTTTGCTGCAAATTTACCAAATTCATTGATTAACACGAGTAGTTTTCTGATGGCATCTTTAGGATTTTCTATGTATAGTATCATGTCATCTGCAAACAGTGACAGTTTTACTTCTTCTTTTCCAATTTGGATTCCCTTTTATTTATTTTTCTTCTCTTATTGCTGTGGCTAGGACATCCGAAACTATGTTGAATAATAATGGTGAGAATGGACATCCTTATCTTGTTCCTGATCTTAGAGAAAATGCTTTCAGTTTTTCACCATTGAGAATGATGTTTGCTGTGGGTTTGTCATATATAGCCTTTATTATGTTGAGGTAGGTTCCCTCTATGCCCACTTTCTGGAGATTTTTTATTATAAATGGGTGCTGAATTTTGTTAAAAGCTTTTTCTGCATCTATTGAGATGACCATATAGTTTTTATTCTTCAATTTGTTAATACGGTTTATCACATTGATTGATTTGCATATATTGAAGAATCCTTGCATCCCTGGGATAAATCCCACTTGATCATGGTGTATGATCCTTTTAATGTGTTGTTGGGGTCTGTTTGCTAGTATTTTGTTGAGAATTTTTGCATCTATTTTCATCAGTGATATTGGTCTGTAATTTTCTTTTTTGTGTGATATCTTTGTCTGGTTTTGGTATCAGGGTGATGGTGGCCTCATAGAATGAGATTGGGAGTGTTCCTTCCTCTGTAATTTTTTGGAAGAGTTTGAGAAAGATGGGTGTTAGCTCTTCTCTACATGTTTGATAGAATTCTCCTGTGAAGCCATCTGGTCCTGGACTTTTGTTTGTTGGAAGATTTTTAATCACAGTTTCAATTTCATTACTTGTGATTGGTATGTTTATATTTTCTCTTTCTTCCTGGTTCAGTCTTGGAAGTTTGTACTTTTCTAACAGTTTGTCCATTTCATTGGCATATAGTTGCTTGCAGTAGTCTCTTATGATCTTTTGTATTTCTGTGGTGTCAGTTATTTCTCCTTTTTCATTTCTAATTTTATTGAATTGAGTCCTCTCCCTTTTTTTCTTGATGAGTCTGACTAAAGGTTTATCAATTTTGTTTATCTTCTCAAAGAACCAGCTTTTAGTTTCATTGATCTTTGCTATTGTTTTCTTCATCTCTATTTCATTTATTTCTGCTCTGATTTTTATAATTTCTTTCCTTCTACTAACTTTGGGTTTTGTTTGTTCTTCTTTCTCTAGTTACTTTAGGTATAAAGTTAGGTTGTTTATTTGTGATTTTTGTTGTTTCTTGAGGTAGGATTATATTGCTGTAAACTTCCCTCTTAGAACTGCTTTTGCTGCATCCCATAGGTTTTGGGTTGTTGTGTTTTTGTTGTCATTTGTTTCTATGTATCTTTTGATTTCCTCAGTGATCTCTTCATTATTTAGTAGCATATTGTTTAGCCTCCATGTGTTTGTGTGATTTTTTTTTGGGGGGGGGTTACAGTTTTTTCCTGTAATTGATTTCTGATATAATAGCATTGTGGTTGGAAAAGATGCTTGATACAATTTCAGTTTTGTTAAATTTACCAAGGATTTATTTGTGACCCACGATTTGATCTATCCTGGAGAATGTTCCATGTGCACTTGAGAAGAAAGTGTATTCTGCTGCTTTTGGATGGAATGTCTTATAAATATCTATTAAGATTATCTGGTCTATTGTATCATTTAAAGCTTGTGATTTCCTTATTAATTTTCTGTGTGGATGATCTGTCCATTGGTGTAAGTGGAGTGTTAAAGGCCCCCACTATTATTGTGTTACTGTCGATTTCCCCTTTTATGGCTGTTAGCATTTGCCTTATGTTTTGAGGTGCTCCTATTTTGGGTGTATAAATATTTATTCTTGCTATATCTTCTTCTTGGATTGATCCCTTGATCATTATGCAGTGTCCTTCCTTGTCTCTTGTAACAGTCTTTATTTTAAAGTCTATTTTGTCTGATATGAGTATTGCTACTCCAGCTTTCTTTGGATTTCCATTTGTATAGAATATCTTTTTTCATCCCCTCACTTTCAGACTGTATGTGTCCCTAGGTCTGAAGTGGGTCTCTTGTAGACAGCATGTATATGGGTCTTGCTTTTGTATCTATTGAGCCGGTCTGTGTCTCTTGGTTGGAACATTCAGTCCATCAACATTTAAGGTAATTATCGATATGTATGTTCCTATTACCATTTTTTTTCCATTACCATTTTATTAATTGTTTTTGGTTTGTTTTTGTGGGTCTTTTTTACCTTGTTGAATCTGAATGAGATCCTTACTGGGTAGAGTAATCTTGGTTGTAGGTTTTCCCCTTTCATCACTGCCACTCCCTTCTGGCCTGCAGAGTTTCTGCTGAAAAATCAGCTGATAACCTTATGGGGATTCCCTTGTATGTTATTTGTTGCTTTTCCCTTGTTGCTTTTAATATTTTTTCTTTGAATTTAATTTTTGTTAGTTCGATTAATATGTGTCTTGTCATGTTTCTCCTTGGGTTTATTCTGTATGGCACTCTGTTCTTCCTGGATTTGGGTGGTTATTTCCTTTTCCATGTTAGGGAAGCTTTTGACTATAATCTCTTCAAATATTTTCTCAGACCCTTTCTCTTTCTCTTCTTCTTCTGGGACCCCTATAATTCAAATTTTGGTGTATTTAATATTGTCCCAGACGTGTCTGAGACTGTCCTCATTTCTTTTCATTCTTTTTTCTTTATTCTGCTCCTTGACAGTTATTTCCACAATTCTGTCTTCCAGCTCACTTATTCGTTCTTCTGCCTCAGTTATTCTACTATTGATTCCTTCCAGTGTATTTTTCCTTTCAGTTACTGTGTTGTTCATCACTGTTTGTTTATTCTTTAGTTCTAGAGTTCTTTTTAAACCTTTCTTGTATTTTCTCCATCCATGCCTCCATTCTATTTCCGAGATTTTGGATCATCTTTACTATAATTATTCTGAATTCTTTTTCAGATATATTGCCTATTTCCTCTTCATTTATTTGGTTTGGTAGGTTTTTACCTTGCTTCTTCTTCTGTAACATAATTTTTTGTCCTCCCATTTTTTGTTAATGTGTGGGGCTTTGGTCCTGTCTTGCTGGTTGTTTGGTATGAGGCATCCAGCACTGGAGTTTGCCGGCAGTTGGGTGGAGCCAGGTCTTTGTGCCTAGATGAGGACCTCCAGGAGAGTTCACACTGATTATTATTCCCTGGGGCCTGAAGTTCTCTGTTAGTCCAGAAGCTTGGACTCGGCTCTCTAACCACAGGGGCTCAGGCCTGACCCCTGGCCTGGAGACCAAGGCCCCACAAGCTGTGCAGCATGGCAAAAAAAAAAAAAGACAAAGCCCAAGACAAATAATAAAAACAAATCCAGGCAAACAAAAAACAAACCAACAAGCAAACGACAACAATGACAACAACAAAAACCACAAGGAAAGCAAAAAAACCAGGAGACACCCAAACAAACAAGATAGCACAGAAACCAAAACCAAAAAAAAAAACAAAACTAACCTAAACAGAAAACAAAAATAAAACAAAATCAAAAAACAAAGTAAAAGAAACCTAAGAGAACAAAAGGCAAACACACAAAATGACAAAAACAAATACAAAAGAAATAAAAAAGAAGATAAAACCAAGATGAAACAAAATAAAGAACACAAGAAAACAAAACAACATGAAAATAGCAAAAGAACGAACCAACAGAAAACAAAACAAACAAAAACAAAACCAAAAAACAGACAACAAACAAAAAAGAGCAGATAATAACAAAGAATAAAAAATAAAAATTAGAAAAATAAAAAGTATATTAGAAAAATAAAAATAAAAATGAAACAATAAAACAAAACACAACAGCACAAAAATTTTTTTTAATAAAAATTAAATACTAAAAAAAAATTCCCTGGTGCCTCTGCTATCTGTGTCCTTGCCCCCATGGTGAGCTACATGCATCCCTGCCTCCCCAGGAGCCCCTCTAAGACCACTAGGTAGTTCTCTGGACCTGCTGTGCCAGCCCCCACTCTGTGTGTGTTACTTTCACCAGTGTCTGCTCCTGAAGCTGGCCCAGAGCACAGGCCTCCATGGGTATGCCCCGCAGGGGCTAGTGAAGCTGGAGGAGGCATTGGGGGGGGGTGGTTCCCCGCCCACCTGGACCCACGTGGTCAGAGGAGGCCCTGTCAGGGGTGGCCTGTGGAGGCTTTGGTGGGGGGCATACTCAGGTCCACCAGGACCTGTATAGCCAGAGGAGGCTTTGGCAGAGGCGGGGCCTCAGGCCTTGTACAGAAAGAAGTTTTAAAGGCCACCAAGAAGTGCACAAGAGGTAAAAATAGAGGAAGGGCATGTGGTCTGTGGCTCCAGGCAGATCAGATGGTGGGTGGAGCCTACCCCATGTGTCCATAGTTGCAGAGAGAGAGGAAGAGGCAGGGCTCTGAGACCAGGGAGGGGAAAAAGAAAGAGAAACTAGGTTTGTTATGGGAAATAGGGCTGTGGTTTCATATTTGGAAGTGTCTGTGTGTGATGAGTAAATGTAGGGTTTAGTAACAGGTTGAGGAAGAATTATACATTTGCAACTGCTATAAAAAATTTGTTCTCTATTAAAAATCTTCTGTGCATATCACATGAGATTCATTCATGAATTCATGTAACAAATATTGAGCGGCTGCTAGGCACTAAGCAATGTTCTCTGCACTGGAGACAGAAACTGTGAGCAAATGGACTGTGAGTGAAACTGTGAGTGAATGGACTCAGGAAATTAGCTACAAAAGAAAGAGAAAGACAAGTATATGTATGAGGGAGTGGAGGAGTGGATGACAGAGGCAGAAAAGGCTTTTCTTGGAAGGAGATGATATGGAGTTTTCAGTATCCTTGGTACCTGCAAGTGGAGCATTGCCCAGCTTCCACCCTCCAGCCCATCTGGCCTGGGGAGCAGCTTTAAGCAGACATTCCTCACTCTCCTCCCCTTTGGAGTCCTTTCCTATTTTCTTCCTCCTTTTCCTCTTCCCATGTCTTCCTTTATCCTGGAGCTTGAGAGGACCAAGGCTGGAGGAGACAGTGACAGTGACTTCCTTCTCTTGCTTCCATCTTTTCTTTCTGTCTTTGACCCAATTCAAAAAACAAAGATGAATAGAGGCCTACTGGGCCTGGAATCATGCAGGGCTTACAAGATGTGAGACTCCCATCACCAAGGGCAATTCTCCAGCAAAGGGACATCTGGGAGCCATTAGCAGCCAACACACACAGAAGCTGGGCTAGGGTGTATCCATCAGTAAAGGGGATCTGTGTGAGGCACCAACAGCATCCACAAAAAAAGGATGTAAAGTAGCAGATAATCTTACTCTCGGCTTGAGGGAATGCACATTGGTATAAGACTTTGGACAGCAATTTGATAATATCTTACAGAGTGGAAGACACATGTGCCCAATGACCCAGTACTCCCACATCCAGTCATATACCCTAGAGAAACGTTTGCATGTGGGAGAGTCTTGCAGAGAGAGGAAAAGTAGAGTGCTGCAGACTGGGCCTCAAGGAGCACCAGCATTTAGGCAATAGGAAGAAGATGGAAGACTCAATTATAGACTGGAGGAAGCAGGGACTATGTGGTCTTGCTCATTGCAATGTCCCTAGCGACATGCCTGGAACATGAGGAACACTCCTGGGATGCACAGGAAAGGAAGGAAGAAGCAGTGAAGGAGACAGAGGTCAGAGAGAATAAAAAAAATGAGGAGCCATCACCCTGAAAGCCAGAGGAGGAGATTGTTAAAGGGGGGGGGTGGGCAGTGAGAAATAAAATATTGCCACCATATCAGAAAACAAAGAATGTCGCAGTCATCAGTGATTGCAGCCACCCTCAACAGTGAGCCCTGAGGGAGTTCAGGATGTAAACAAGGAATGCCAACCATCTAGCAGCCATCAGACTGTAGCCACCACCGAAGGTGCAGCCTGAGGAAACTCAGGATGAGAAAACACAGGATACTGGCCCCAGATAGCTGAAGTCATATCAAAGGAATGACTTCAGTGAGCCCAGACTCTTGCATCTTCCCACACATAGAAAAGTGCTAAATTCCTTAACTTGAGATATGTAGTTTTCTTTTATTAATAGTAGCCAGAGCTGGGTCATTAACCATCCTTTGGGCCCTCTGATGGAAAAGTAGAATCAAGTCTCAAATAACGTCTTTTAAATTATATCCTCTAGTATTATACATGGAAAACAGTACTGTATCATACCTCTGTGAATGTATTAATAAAATATCTTATACCTGCTTTATGATACATAGTATTGACTGTGCTTTACCACAGCTGTTTTTAATGACATTATTTTAGAATGTTTTCTTTCCAGATGATGATTAAGAAGCTAATAAAAAAAATGATGCCAGGTACCACAACAGTAACAGAACTTTGCTGTTTTCTGTTTTTTACTTTTTTAAAATTTTTTTAATGGAGTGTGCTGGATGTCTCTATAATTTTGTTTAGATGACTGCAGAACCTGGAAAGGCTGTTGCTGCTACTGCTGCGTAACATACTGTTATTGGTCTTTTTATGTGAATAAATAAATCTATATATCTAGATATAATTTGAATTTTTGGAAATTTTAGCTGTGCTGTCAACTTTGGAAAAATATCCCAATTGTACCATGTTGGGTTGGCATTGTACAGAAATTAATAGCCATATTGGTCTAGAAATGTTAAACATAATTTTTTCCTTTTGTACAAGGGTAATGTACAATATTAAGTATGTAAGGTCTTATCCACATGGGTTTGATTACAGAAAGTAAATTATTCTCAAAAAACAAACAAACCAAAAATGAAAGAGTAACCTTTTGTTCTGACTACATGGTGTTGTTGCAAAAACTCCAATATACCTTGGTTTCCCGCCACCCCCCCCCCCCACCAACTGCCCCAGCCCTTCCTCTTTGGAACAGTTTTCTCAGAATTTTTCTGAGAGGATGTCTCCCAGCCTTGAAGTCCTAAGAATGTCCCCTGAATAAAGCATAGCTCTCAACTTTTATGTTGTGCATTTTTTTTTAGTCGATAGTTATGGAGACCACAAAGGGCTGAGAGCAGACTTCTCTCCTTTGCCTGAACTCAACGAGGATCCAGAGCCTTGGTACCAGCAGAGGTCTCTTATGCCCACCTGCCTCCTCAGAGAGTCCAGACGAATTGGTGAGTCTCTCCTGGTTCTCAGATCTCCCAAGTTTTGGTTGATGATCCTGAGTTTTATATGGCAGTGTCTAACAGGTACCTGGCTCCCCAGTTGAAAGATATTGGGGAGTGATCCCCCCTAATTGAAAGATATTTGGGGAGTACGGTTGAAAACCACTGGGGCTCAGTTTAGACACTGAGTTGTTTATCTTCAGCTGAAGGACTGGGAAGACTTTGCTCACTTAGAAGACTGAGTAGTATTGGACTGGGTAATTAAGGGGAAGCTGGCCTGTCGTTTTTCCTTGAATTGTCTACACTAGCGATATTATTTTGACAAACTGACCTTTGAATGGGGGAATAAAAGCTTTCAAAACAGAAGAAAAAGGAACGACATATTGCCAGCCCCCAACTAATACCCCAGCAAGGTTTATGAATGTAAAAAATTTACAAGTACTTAATTTGGAATTAAAGGAAATCTCGTCCTAAAAATGAGGGGGCTCTTTTACTGTATACACAGTTAAGTTTAAAAAGCCAGCTTGATAAGAGTATCTTTTCAGAATTCTGACTTTAAACAAAGGCCTTCTAGGGAAAACTTGCATTTCTCTTCCTGTGTCTTTGAGAAGTAAATGTTCTACCTGATCTTCTTAGGGCATTTTGTGTGTGTGTGTGTGTGTGTGTGTGTGTATGTGCTTTGAAAACTTGATCTCTGCCATACTATTTTTGGGAGTAAACCTTCTGGATCTTTTATTTAGGTGACATCCTCCCCTATTCTCTTATGGGAAATCCGCTTGTGTCTTAATGGTTTAATATATATCTCATTGGGCTTCCCTGGTGGCGCAGTGGTTGAGGGTCCGCCTGCCGATGCAGGGGATGCGGGTTCGTGCCTCGGTCTGGGAAGATCCCACCTGCCGCGGAGCGGCTGGGCCTGTTAGCCATGGCCGCTGGGCCTGCGCGTCCAATATATATATATCATTAAAAGCCAAATAATGGCTCCTTTAAATTGGAGAAACTTCTAAATAGTAAATTTTTAGAGAGCTCTCATTATAAACAGCTGTTTTATTGGTACCTATATTAAAAAATCAAAGGCAGAAAAAAGAAATATATATAATGGTTAACCTAACAACTTCTTTTCTTTAAAACAAGTAAGAAAAACCGGTTTGGGAAGATTTATTTGTGGTCTTTGCTTCCCCTCAATGGGTTTTACAGATGCTAATAAAAACATTAGAATAATGTTAACAGGAAAAAAAACCTGTAAGGAATGTCTAGATACTTGTTGGAACAAGGTAGAAATTTTAAAAAGGAGTTATCTCAAATGAATAAAGAAATCTTCAGATGGATATTTAAAATGGGATAAATAAAATGGACACGTATGCGATTAAAACACAAGGTTTTGATATTACACTACCTAAGATTAAATGGGCCAAAAAGGACCCCCTACTAGTCTCCATCATTAAAGCCAAACAAGTCCACTGTTTACACCAGTTTTAAAAAGATATATTTAAGGGGCTGGAAAAAAATTTTTTACACTGAGATAGCTGACGAGCAATTACTTGGGGCAACAGTTAGGCCACGGGTCTGAGTTCCTTGGCTCAAGCTCCCTCTGGGGCTCCCAGAGCATTTTATAGAAAAATAGATAAAATGGACAGGGAATAAAAGAAAGAAAAACTTCTAGAACTCCTCCTGTAAGATCAGAACTTGTTGATTGGATCCTAATGAAAGCTAAAGGTATAAAAGTTGATAGGATTGGGATAAAGTATATAAAGATGTATATATATATATATATAAGATGGCTATCTCTCTTTTGTTTAATTATGTTGTGGGATAGACACATTTCACTGCGGAATGCTTCCCCTGCATGGTATTATGACAAGGCACATAGATCTGCCCCTCAGAAAGTATTAACTAAACATACTAAAGGAAACCAGTAGGGTTACCTGAGCCACACAAATAAGTAAAAACTGGGAACTAACATTCAGCGGTTAATAAAAATAAAATTAGTGATTTTGCTTGTAAACTCAGAAAGAAGTTCTTTGCTGAATGTCCTATACAAGAGTTTGAAGGCGTGATAAATTAAACTCTAAAGTTCTAGAACATAGAACTTGTAAATTTCAGTTTAGTTAGAAATCTTCTCACTGATATATAGTTGGGCAAATCAATCTTTTAACATCATCTAGGTGACAGACCTTTGGGGAACTTAAAGCAACTGTCTTTCTCTTGCAAATCTCTACAAACCAGAAATGTAAATACAGGCCACAGGGACCTGAGGCTGAACCTAATTAGCTTAATCAGGAAGAACCTGAAACCAAGGGAAAAGAAAACGACAAAGTGGCAGTTTTAAAATTCAAACTGCTGAGAATGCTCCCTCAGCCAAGCTTTACAAATAGTAAACACTTAGTCTTCAGAGCAAGCAACTTTAATGTATTCCAACTGATTTTTGTAAAAAAGTAAGTTTATATTGTAATACCTGATTCATAACTAAGTTTTTTTTCTGAAGGGAAACCATGAGATCTCTAGTTTTGCCTGTTTATATGTCTGTGTACACATTATACATATGAAATATCTCTACCTCTGGAAAGTATTACCAAAATTGAATTTATAAAGAGCTCAATTTAATTTGAAAGTAAGTGGTTACAAATTAAATATAAAAGAAACCAGCCAAAATGACTTTCAGGTTCATGTGAATTAGGAAATATTCAATATTATGTTGATACCTGGTATTAAAGTTTTGTTGATCTAATTAATATATACACGTTTTTAGAGTCATCAACATTAAGTATAATACTTTATTGTATCTAGGTTTAATAGAAGTCAAATAAGACCTTATTATATCTGTTGCAAAGAAAATAACTTGATATGCTGAAACTTTAAGGTAAATGTAAATGAGATAAGAGCTTTTGGGTAAACTCTTTAAGAATAATTATATTTTAGAAATGTTTACTTAAAATGATCTCTCCAGATATTTGGTAACAAAGTTCTAGAGTTGTGCTAATTTAAGTGATGGAAACTTATTGAATATCTCGGTCACTCCCAAATAAAATAAGATACTGAGACAGCAGTTACTGAACAGAGAAACTAAAGTATTTAGGACTATTAATAAATGTTTGGTGTCACCCTGAGATGTTTTTAGAAATTGTCACTAGTAATTTATGTTCACTAATCTTCAGAATGCTAATGTAAAAGACAGTTCATAATTGCTTATTTCTTAGTTTTCGCTAGAAATTAAGGTTATTAAGAGTTGAGGATTCTAATTTAAACATGTAATTAAAGCTAACAGAAATAATAATGAAGCATTTCAGTATACAGTAGGAAATTTAGAATGTGTGTTTTCAGTAAAGAAGGTATAGGGAATGGAATTAAATTTTATTGAGGGAAAAGAAAAAAATGTCTTAGAGCTGGTTGTTTCCAATGGAAAAATAAGGGACAAACTGATACGGATATAGAAAGTGATGAAAAGTTGTGGAAAGGAACTCTGAGGAAAAGAAGTTTCATGCATGGTCAGGATTAACTAAATTTAGATTGAAGTTAATTAAGTGAATGGATTTTGTTGTTAAGTAATCTAGTACAAGACTGGAATTTGATTTCTCTCTCTGTTAGGAGAATGATGTTTCTTAGAGTGCTCCTTTTTGATAACAGATTGTGTGAGTTTCTTTGCCCTTAAGTGATCTATATTTGTTTTTCTGAAATCTTTTCTTGACTTTGATTAAATGAATAAGTATTCTTTCACAGTGACCTATAATCCTGTTGTGTTTTAAAACTTTTTTGATAGTTTTGAGCCCTCATGAAGGGCTGGCAGGCAAAGGCCCCAGGAAAAGGTAGACTAATTTCCTTATAAATCATGTGGTTATGAGGGTGGGCGTTTCACATGTGGCTTTTTTGCAAAATCAGCTTAGCAGTTAATTAGTACATTAGAGGGCTCATAAACGCTCCAGCTGCACTGACTCACAACATGAGACATCTGTGAGGTGAGCTAGAAGGGTGGAGCTCTGAGGAGGAACTTGCCTGGTGGCCTATGTGGCGTCAGGTGGGAATGAACTTTGGGGCCTAATTGTCACAAAAACCTGGACTTTAGAATCAGTCTGAGTTGAAATCTTGGTCCCAACACTTGCCAGCTGTGTAACCTTAGACAAGTAAGTAATCCTCCCTGAGCCTTTGTTTCCAGGTGAGGGCAACGGTGGTTGTTTCAAGGTGGAGGATTGGCCTGGAGAAATGCAGCTGGTTGCTCTGACAGATCCTTGAGGAGGGAAGTACCTGGGTGTGGCCACCAGTTTCTGGACTCTAATCTTCAAATTTTCTCAGAAATTTAGAGATTGGCATTTTGGCAAACTGTTGGGCAGTATCTACTAAATTCACGTTATTAGTTTCCTAGGACTGCCATAACAAAGTACCACAAATTAGGGGACTTTAACAGAAATTTATTCTCTCGTAGTTCTGGAAGCTACAAGTCCAAAATCAAGGTGCCAACAGGGCCACACTCTCTCCAAGGCTCTAGGGTGAGTCCTCCTGTGGGGGTCACCATTGCCCCCTTGCCTAAGTTGTGAACTTTTCTGTGGAGGCCGAGGGCAGGGCACAATAATTCATTCGTCAGTCCTGATAACATATGGAAGGGTTGGGAGCCCTCATTGCAGGAAGAAAGGAGAGAGCATTATGGAGCCTAAGCTAATTGGGGAGGATATTTGGGGATCCTCACATCTCCTCTTGTCCCCTTGAGATGGCCCTGGGGCCTCAGACTCCTGGTGAGATCACCACGTGTGGGGGGAAGCAGTGAACTCTGGCAAGTGCCGCCTCTTCTTGATCTGCCTCTCCCTGTTCCAGGGACTCACCCCTCCACACATGTCCCTCTCACATTAGGCTAGAGGTATGGGGTATGGAGAAGCTGGAGGCAGGACTGGTGGGGACTGGTAGGAAAGACCTGAGGAGCAAGGTATCTGCCTGAAGGGGCTGCTTGGGGAGCTGACTCAGTGGATGCCAGGCAGGCTGGGAGTGCAGGGTTCTGTCTTGACTCCAAAAAATTCAGCCTCAGAATATGTGGGAATTTGGAGTGTCTGAGCTTCCTACAAGCGTGGTTGGGTGGTACATAGGGTCATGCCCTTGGAACAATGTCATTGAGCTCTGGGCTGCCCATCTCCTGCTCTCCTTTCCATCTGCATTTGTCCGGTTTCTAGAAAGAGACAATATGATCTATATCTATATCCATATATATTTATATATTTATAGCTATATCTAGTTAGCCCTCCATATCCACAGGTTTTGCATCCAAGGATTCAACCAATTGATACTGGGTTGGTTGAATCTGCAGATATGCAACCTACAGATATGGAGGGCTGACTGTATTCATTGTATTATACAATTTTATATAAGGGACTTAAGCATCCATGGGTTTTTGTATTCATGGGGGATCCTGGAACCGATCCCCTGTGGATACTGAAGGACGACTCTCTCTCTCTCTCTCTTGTGTGTGTATGTGTGTGTGTGTATATCTTAATATATAAAATACAAGTATAAATATATATGTATATTATATATATTGGCTCCCATGGTTATGGAGGCTGGTAAGTCCAAAATCTGCAGAATGGGCCACCAGGCTGGAGACCCAAAGAAGAGTTGATGTTGCAGTTCAGGTCCAAAGGCCATGTGCTGGCATAATTTCCTCTTGTTCAGGGAAGGTAAGGTTTCTTCTCTATTCAACTAATTGAATGAGGCCCATTCACATTATGGAAGGCAATCCACTTTACTCAAATCCACTGCTTCACTCAGAGCTCACTGATTTGAATGTTAATCTCATCCAAAAGTACCCTCACAGAAATGTTCAGAATAATGCTTGTCCAAATATCTGGGCACCCCACAGGCCAGCCAAACTGACACATAAAATTAACCTCCTTACTAAAATGACTTCACCAAGCAATAGGAATTGTAGCTCCCTGACACTGAGGACTTATTTTGTGTTGGCAACCTTGTGCTTACTTCCTTACTCACCCATGTGATAAGTGTTATGCTTGTTTCACAGAGGAGTCAACTGAATCTTACTCAGTGTGATAGCCAATGTTGGAACCCCAGCTGGATCTCTTTTCCCATCCAGTGACCCCTCCCCCACCTGTTGCCAGTACAGTGGCTAAAAGCTTGCATCTGAGACCTTCTCTGGGTGATTGCCTGTGGCTGATGTCCTTGTCCAGAACCTCCTGAGAACTTTTGTCCCCCTCTCCCATCCCCACTCGCTATCCTCCAGGGGTGGACAATGACTGATTGACACAGGAGTATAAGAGACGGTCCTGCTTACCTACCTCAAGGGGGGATAGCTCTGGCCCATTCACCATGCCCCCCAGAGCTCCACATGGGATCAGGCAGAGGTTAGACTCCAGCTGAGACCCCATCCTTTGCTGAGCACTTTCCCCTGTCCTGTCCTACTTCCCTTCCTCCCTTTCTCTTGAGATCATTTCCTAAGTTAAAACATGTGCTCAGGAATCTCTATCTCAGCCTCTGATTGTAGGGAATGGGGTTTAAATTCCTGTTAGTGAGGAATTCAAAGCCAAGTCTAGCTAGCTTCAGCATTGGCCCACTGAACCCCTGCATTGTCCATAGCTGGGGATGGTAAGCTGGCAGGCATGTATGCATCCTTGTGGGGCTGGGGTATTAGCTGAGGAGAAGAGAAGAGACCTAGCTTTTAGGAAGGTCTTGGTGGCTTTGTCACTCCCTCCCTTGCTTGCTCGTCCCTAGCTGGTGTCTCATTTCCATAAGACACAGCACCAGCAACAAGTTGCGCAGTTATGTACCTTCACAGGGGCAAGTTGAAGGTTACACTTGACAGAGACTGTGGGTCTGGAGTCCTATCCTCAAATCTTCTAAGAGCTGAGTCTCAGCTTTCAGGCAGCAAAAGCAATGGACTCAAAATCCTGAGCTGCTCCTTGGGAGAGAGTATGAGCCAACCCAGGCAGGCCGGCCTCCTGGTCAGCAGGCTGCAGGCCTAGGCTGTGGTCTGAGGCCTCCATTTAGCCCCCCTGCCTGTGGGAATGCTGAGTCACCACCCTGGGAAGGCCTCTGCCATCAGTTTTTCCATAACTTGGAGGTTTGGAGCTGTTCCAGTCACCACTGCTCCAGTTAGAAGTTTGCTTCTGGCTTTACCAGGTGGCCTCCAGACTCTCCAAGAGACAGCTGCTTAAGGATAACAAATAGGTGAGATGAGAGAGTCTGGACCTGAGAGGGTGGAGCCAAAGCCTGGCAGAGGAATTGCTGGGGATGGCTGTGCAGTGGAGGATGGGCTCCATGCTGGCCCCCAAAGAGCCTTCTACTCCATCTGGCTGGAGAAGACAAGAAAGGATGGGGCACCTGTTGGCAGAAGACTTCTCTTAACAAAAAGAGGAGTGTTAGGCTGTTCTCTTTGGTTAAAGACCTTTACTACTGCCTTCTATGTGAAAGGATATAGTGTGGAAATTATGGTGTCGGGTAGACCTGATTAAAAACCTCTGTTCTATCATTATAGATTTTGTGATGCTGGGAAAGTCACTCAATATTTCAGAGCCTCAGTTTTCTCATCCAGAAAATGGGTGGCCATGCTTAGTGCACAGGGTTATTGTCTGGCATGGGGCAAGTCAGATGAAGGGAATAGCTCAGTAAGAGACAGAGATAGAATTGGTGGACTAGGAATGCTAAAGAAAAATTCAGCCAGCTTCACCAATTTGCTTCTAGAGCCAGGGAAGTGGGCATAAGGCCACTGCTTACCCATTCAAATGCTCGAGGCAGACATCATTAATTATAGCTGCACACCTTAATCCTCGATAGAGCCTCCAGGTAGCTTCTGTTAATTGATTGGAGGTGGCACTTGAGATGGAACCTATGTGTCATCCCTGGTCTCAGGACAAGATGGCCTTGACAGCCTTCGTGGAGGAGTCCTTGAATATATGAAGAGGAATTTAAAGGAAAGAAAAATTGCCTTCTTCTAACTTGAATGCCTGGGGGTGGAGTTGGTTTGTAATTGAGCAGCCTACAGGTTCTACCATTTTCAAGCAGCTTGAGCTACTGAGCAGAGGTCAGGCTTGGTGTAGACCTTCCAGATAACCATTAGCTTGGCAAGGCTGGCCTCACCAAAGAGGTACTCTTAGACTGCCTCCCCACAGGAGCAGACCCTGAAACAAGGATTCAAGTTCAAGTAGCTTAACTGAGAAGTGATTCCAAGGCCTCTGGTAGGAGATTCAGGAAATGAGACAGGGATGAGAAGGAAGCCAATGCAAGGTGCATTTTAAAGTACGTTATTACTGTGGGTGACTGGAGCTTAATCCTACTGAGGAAGCCTGGGAGATAGTGCAGAGCACAAATCTGAGTTATGGCACCTGAGGAGCGAGGGAGCAGGGGTATGTATACAGCAACTGCCATCAGTCATTAGTTGAGGGCTACTGGGGTAGGATGTTAACTCCCTGGTTACAGGTGGACAAGATGGCATCAAGTGGCCAGAGAAAACTCTCAGGCAAAAAAATTACAGGTACTGGCAGCTGGAAGTGGTAAATGCCAAAAGCAGTATCTACTATTCATGTGGACTGAAAATCCCAAGGAGCTCAAGTGAGTCTATTCATTGAAAATCAGGGCTGCCTAATCTTTCTTAGTACGGTGTTCTCTTGAAAATTCCAGCTGCCTCACCCTGCCCCAACCTGCCCCACCCCTAGGTGCATAGGATACATAGTCCCTGTTCTGGACTGAATGACCAGAACCCTGATGATTAAAATAGTAAACATTTATTTCATACTTACTATAGACTAGGTGCTCTGGTAATTGTTTTATAATCATGATCTAATTTAATTGTCATAATAACCCTGTGAAACAAGTACTATTATTATCTCTGAAGTTCAGAGAGGTTAAGTAGCTTGCCCAAATTCACACAGTGTTATGGACTGAATGCTTCTGTCCCTCCAAAATTTATACATTGAAATCCTAATCCCCTATGCAAAGGTATTAGAAGGTAGGGTCTTTGGAAGGTAATTAGGTCATGATGGTGAAGCCCACATGAATAGGATTGGTTCCCTTATAAGAAGAGACACAAGAGAAATTTCTTCCTCTGTCTGTTCTCCATTATGTGATAATACAAAAAGAAGATGGCCTTCTGCATACCAGCAAGTGGGCCCTTATAAGACACCAAATCTGCCAGCATCTTGATCTTGGACTTCCTAGCTTCCAGAACTGTGAGTAATAAGTAATTGTTGTTTAAGCCATTCTGTCTATGGAGGGTTGGTGGGAGATTGGTGCTCAGGAGAATCTGGCAAGGGAGGAAAGGAGGTAAGAGGTGCTAAAATTGTCCCCTGTTCCTTATCCTCTGCTGGAGGGTCCCTGTCACCAGAAAGGGCATGTCTAGCCTTGCACTCTTTTCCCCCATTTGGCCTTCCTGCCCCACCTTCCCTTCTGGTCCTCACTCAGAATCAGAGGTGAGGACAGACCTCCAGGGCTCCCAGCAAATTGTCTTCATGTTTCTTTCTGGTCTAGATCAAGTGAGGGAGGAGCTTTTATGGAGAAAAGGGCTAGAGGCTAAGGAGCCCGTGAATGCTTGAGGGATTTTCTTGAAGACCTGGGGTTTAGCAGATTCTGTGCTAGGATCACCATTGCCCTATGTAGCAGTGTGATTGTAAAAATGGCCCCAATTCTCCACCGCTCCCTAAATCGACACACTTTATGATGTGATCTCATAGCCTCCTCCTACTGAGAGGTGGAGACTGTTCCCACACCCCTTGATTCTGGTCTGGACTTGTGACTTGCTCTGGCCAGAAAAAGGTGGTGGAAATGATGTTAAGCCCTTTCTGAGCCTAGGTCTGAAAGGGCATTGTCTGTTTTTGTTTGCTGTCTTGAATACACCATGACCACGATGACCATGTGAACAAGCTCAGACTAGTCTACTGGAGGACAAGAGACCACATGGAGCAGAGACAAGCTTCCTAGCTGAGGCCATCTTACACTAGCCACTAGCTTCACCCAAACATGTCTCAGAGTCCAGCCAAGATCAGCAAAGGCACCTATTCAACCCATAGCTGACTGTAGACCCAACAGTGATCCCAGACAATGCAAGAGCTGCCCAGCTGACCCAGGACTCATGAACAATAATAAATACTTATTATTGTAAACCACTGAGTTTTGGAGGGATTTGTTACACTGCAGTAGCTAACTGATACACCCAAATCTCAGGGGTCAATCCTCCTTCCTTTGCCCCAAATTAACCCTCAGTCTGACCTAACACACCATAGCAGCCTCGAGCCTCACCAAGGCTTCCACAGAGGTTCCCTTATGGCCAGCTCTTGATTTGGCTTCGTCCATATCAGTGGGACTGCCTTGGCACTCTCCCATCTTTTTACTGTATTCTTCTTTGACGCTAATCTGTGTGTGTGCACTTGTGCACGTGTGTGGTGTGTGTGTGTGCGCCTGTGAGCTCTAAGGTACATTTCACATCTTAGGTTCAGTCTCCTCCTTTTGCTGAGGACTCCCTGAGGCCCAGGCTGTGCTTTGTCCCCAAGAGACTTTCCTTAGACAGGGACCTGGCCCCTCATTCCTGGAAAGTTGCTCCTGCCTAATGCTCAGCCTAGGTTGTGAGGATGCAGCTCTGTGGGTTCAGATCAACCTCATAAACTTCTCTGCCCTACCCCCCAGGGCAGCAAGTCCAGCAAGTCTGGTGCACTGCAGCCTCCCACCTACAGAGCTAAAACTAGAATTCCTGGCTGGGCTGGCTTGCTTGGCAGCTGCCCTCAGCAGCTTTCCCTGCCCTTCCAGGGGCTTTCTCTGTCCTACAGCTTTCCCTTGTGAACTGGGCTGGTCCTGGGACAAGCTCCCTCTGGCTAGCTGATCACCCTCTGGTGGGACTTGATGAACCAGTGTGACATAGGACACCACCAGATCTAACACTCAGTCGTGGGCTCTTTCCACACAGCATTTACCTGTCAGGGGGCATCTGGTCTCAGACCACAGATATAGCTTTTAATGGCCTAAGCAGAAGAGGAATTTATTAGAAGATTACAGGTAACTTATGGGATTGATCAGAAGGACTGACCATGGGAGGAATGTGGCTGGGCGTTTCTGCTGCTGGCACCACTGTCTCTGACTATGGCTGTGTTCTCAACTGTCTCAGCTTTCTGTGGCCTTATCCCAGACTCAGAGTTCTGGGAAATATTACTGAGAGGCTGGGACTGGATCTGGGCTGCTCCCTCGTCACCAGAAAAGGCAAGTCCACAATATTGAGTTTCTCCAAATGTAAGGAGGGGGGTTCAGATGTTGGGCAGCCAAAAGAAGGGTGATAAGCACCCATACCACTCCATCCTCTTAAGGTCTGTTATAAGGAACTTGGTGCTCCAAATAGAGCCCAATTCCAACACTTTCTTTTCATTGTGCCATTAAAAAAAATGAAGTTTAATTTATACATAGGAAAATGCATATATCTTAAGGATTCAGCTCAATGAATTTAAAAAACCTGTTTATATACTTGTGTAACCACCACTCAGATCAAAACAGAGAACATTTCCATCACTCCAGAAGGGTCCTTTGTGCCTCCCTGGTCAATCTTATCTTCCCCTACGAGGAAGTAACCATTCTGATTTTAGTTTATTTTGCCTATTCTTGAACTTCATATAAAAAGAACCATACAGTTTGTACTCTTTGTTTTGTTTTTGTTTTAGGCCTTGCCCTGCGGCACGTGGGGTCTTAGTTCCCCTACCAAGGATCAAACCTGCGCCCCCTGAATTGGGAGTGTGGAGTCTTAACTACTGGACTGCCAGGGAAGTCCAAGTTTGTACTCTTTTGTGTAAGGTTTCTTTTGCTCAGCATAATACACTATAGATTTATCCAGGTTGCTGCATGTATTAGTAGTTGGTTCCTTTTTCTTGCTGAGTAGTATTCCATTGTATGAGTGGGCCATAATTTGCTTACCCATTCTGTTGTTGATAGACATTTGGATTGTCTCTAGTTTTTGGTTCTTATGAATTAAACTGTGCACATTCATGTACAAGTCTTTCTGTGGTCAAACATTATTTCCCTCCAGAGTTTTGATTTACTGTCCTGCTTCACTGAGAAACTTCCCCACCAAATTAGTAGGGAAGTTTCCCTCAGCTAGAAAGACAGATGAGTTTTTTCTCCCATGCAGTCACTATTCATACCCAAGATAGAACTTTTCATCTATGCCCCTAAATCTGCTCCTTCTGAAATCTTCGCCACCTCATTGTGTTGCTCCAGCCAGAAACCTGACTGCTCTCTTTGCTCACATCGTTCAACCCAGCCATCAGTAACCCCATCATGTGTGCCATCAAAACACCTGACCACTTATTTCCTCCATGGCCACCAGCTGTTCTGGACCACCATCACCTGTTACCTGGAACACTGCAGTATCCTCTCCTCTGCCTTCACTCTAGTTTCTCTCTCCCACCCTCACCTCCCACCCCTGGGTGATTCTTACCGCAGAAGCCAGAGCAAGCCTTCAGAGGCTAAGTGAGAACATGTTCTGCCTTCACCCGAAACCTTCCCATGGCTCTCACCCCACTCTAAGCAAAAGCCACAGTTATTACAATGTAGACATTGCAATAACAAAGCCCTCATGATCTCCCCATGCTACTTCTTTCCCATCATCCCCTTCCTTTTCTCCTTTACAGTCACACTGTGCTTATTCCTTTAATATGTCAAGGATGTTCCTGCCTGTGGACTTTTCATTGACTGTTCTCCCTGAACAGAGAGCTCTTCCCCTAGATTTCCACATGGTTCCCTCCTTTACTTTCCTTCAGACCTATTAAATTTACCAGCTCTATTTTTCTCTACAGCTCTTACCACATCTGTTACAGTCTATTTACTGGTTTACGTGTTTGTTGTTTGTCTTCCCCATCAGCATGTCAGTTCCATAAGGGCAGGGACTTTGTCAGTTTGTACTTGTGTCCCTGGTGCATGAGCATCATCAGCCATGTCCTAGGCAACAGTTAAGAGACACAGAGTGGCCTAGAGCACACATGAAAAGAGAGAATCAAGTTAGGTGTCTTCCACCTTGAGCTCACAATTTGGGTGTTGGATACTTTAAGAAAGTGATAAGAACATCCTTTGGGCTTTCTCTGCCCCCTCAGAGATTTAGCTCACTTTGGTACAAGCCCCCACAGTCTCACAGCCTATGTGATGAGTCCAGTGCAGGCTCAGAGATTGGAAGAGGCTTTTGGAAATAGTGAGATGGAACCAGGCCTGTGAGGGTAGGTGGAGTTGGGTAGGCAAAGGACAGCAAGACATCATGGGCTGGTGTGGGGTAGTGCTGCTTAGGTGAGATATGAGGGGTTAGCACCTTGGACAGAGTCTCTGAAAGTCTGCCTCCCAGGAAGGCCATCGCCATCGCCACTCCTTGTGCTGACCCAGCAGGGTTTGGGGGGAGAGGTCCGAACACTTTCCACCCATGGTAGTTATACCAATATCCATCATCAATCCCAGACTAGACTTTGGTTATTTTTAGGTTGTTTTTTCTTTAACGTTGAAGTATATCCATGGAAGGGAACTTATTCTTCAATAAAGCAAACCTACAATATCTCTGGACAGACAAGAATGAAGCATCCCTACCTAAGCCAATCTCTGGGGAGACAAGAGTGAAGCTGACTTGCCTAAGCAAAGCAAGGTCTGATCTCTGCCAGGATGTTCCGGGAGTCAACGGAACCCCTGCATTGGAAAAGCAGAGTTAACCACTGGACTGACAGGGAAGTCCCCACCTCCAAAATCAGATTTTTAAAGGCTTTTACATACAGGACATATGGAAACAGTTTTGTGTGCTGTCCTTTATTAAATGCAAGTATGGTCATGCTGTACACACTCTGTTGAAACTTGATTTTTTCTCCTTAATGATGTGTTTTGGATGTTCTTCCATGTCACCCCTTTTCTCTTGTCTTCTTTTCTCCACCTTATTCTTTTCACTGATGCTTAGTATTTAATACTACACATATTCATGTTTTGGTTTATTTAGTCATTGTCCTCTCAATGGGATTTCAGGGTTTTTTTTAAATTTTTTAGTGTTTTAGCCAATCTTGCTGTGAATACCCTTGTTTATGGTTCCTGGGTACATAGCTAGATGCATAAGTGCTGGGTCAGAGGGGATGCACATTTTGAATTTTAATAGATGTAATTTAGTCCCCTAACCCCCCATGTCTGGGGTATGGGTGGGGCACCCAGGCCAGAACTTAGGCTTTAACTTCCCTATCCCTCACTTCAGTCACCCAATCCATCATCAAGCCATGTTAATTTTACCTCCTGAGTATTGCTAGCATTGTCTCTTTCCTCCAACCTTGTTGCCACTGCCTTTGTTCCGATATTCATCATCTCTTGCTCTTGCCTGAATTAATGCAATAGCTTCCCACTCCTACTCCCCATCCCTAGTCTTGGTCATTCTATCTCCAACATAACCCACGTTATTCTGTAGTCAGAACTATCTTTCTTGATCCCCAATCCAATCATGCCCTCCTCTGACTTAACTCTTCAATGGCTTCCCGTTACTCTTAGGATAATCTCTAAGCCCTGTGTTTTGGTCTACTTTCATCATGCCAGCTATGCCAACCTCTCCAGCATCGTTGAAACCACACTCCTTCTCAGATGGGAGTCGAACCCAGCCAAAACTCAGATTGGGACTTGAACCCACAGGCTGGGACTTGAACCCAGCCAGAGTTCAGATTAGGACTTGAACCCATGATCCCTGATTTAGGAGAGGACTTAAGCCCATTATCTTTTAATTGAAACCACTCACCTGGTGTCAGGACTTACTGAAGCTCATGTTCTTTTGTCTCACTGCAGAAAGAATTCAACCTGAGGCAAAGTGACAGGCAAAGAGTGAATTTATTAGCTTAGGATGCTAGTGAGAGATACAAGTGGGCTAGCAGGGGAGTGCATCCCTGAGAACAAAGAGGGTTACATTTTTGTAATCAAAGAAAAAGTGGGGAGAGGAGGAGACCACATTCTTCCTCATTCTTGGGTGGACATTAAAGTTTACATCATTAGTTCCTCCTTTGACCCTATATGGTCTAACCAGGACTGTCATGGCACTATTTAAATCATATGTATATTAGCAGAAGTGTGGTGACATAGACTAAAATATGGTAATTCATTTCAAGTTTCCATATAATGTCCCCTTTCACCTAGTTTCTTTCCTCTTTCTCCTATGTTTCTCTCTTGGCTACATGCGGAAATGCTACTCTTCAGGACTATTAACTCCCTGACTTCATGCAACAAGATTCAGACCCCATATTTATTGTCTTGTGTTTTAACTATCAAGACTTGTGGCTTGAGTGTGCCTGGTGCTTGAATGTACCTGGTCTTCCTTCAAGGTACTGTAGGTTGTTGCTAGGTTACTGGATTCTTTTCTTGAGTGGTCATTAGGTTACAACAGTCTTCCAAACTCCCTTAGAATTCCCTTTCTGTCTTTATTCCCCCTAGTTGGATTCCTCAACTAACTATTTAAGTATCTTATTCTATCCCTACCATCATTCCTTCCTGCCATCTCACCTCACACCCAGGATTCCAGTGATGTTGATAGTTAAGACCCCTAATATGTCAGACTGTTTTACACCCCATGCCTTACTCAGTTTTCTCTGACTGCACTGCCTGTTCCACTTCCCTGTTCTCTTTTCTCCTCCTGTTCACCCGGTGAACACCCAGCTATCTTTTGGGGCTCATCTACCAGTCACCCATTCTGGGAAGCCTGTTCTTTCCCCTAAAGGAGGACAGACCACTTTCCTTTTAGTTCCTACTGATGTTGTTCAGGCTTTTGGTTTAGTCTTGTCACCATTTAGTATCCAATTTATTTACCTCCCCATCTCCCCTCTAGACTCGGAGCTTCTTGAAGAGACTGAATAAACAATGATGACAGGCTGTCTACCTAGGGTAACATACATGCAAAAAGTGCACATATCATAAGTGTGCAGCTTCCTGAAATTTTACAAATGGAAACCACTCATGTTACTAGCAGCCAGTACTGGAATTAGGAATTAGAGTGGGAGACAGCCAAAGGGACTTATCTGTAATGTTTTCAATTCTTCACATGGAGAATGTGTTCTAGTATAACCTGGATAATTAAAAATTAAATACAATTTTTTTACACATCCTCACACCCTTCCTGTTGGGATCTTCAGAGCTGTGTTAAGAGAGACATCAATCAATCAATCAAGCCAAATCGAATGTGTATTTACTACTTCATCAGACAGATCAGATTTGGCCACTTATAAGCTGTGTGATCTTGAACAAGTGACAACGTCTCTGATCCTTTGTTCTCTGTTGTCTTAACCTGGGTCCCCCTAAGTAGAACCTGAGACAAAGTCTTGGGAGCAGATAGTTTCCTTGGGGATGTGATCCTAGGTAGCAGGAAGGAGAGAGAGGAGGAGTGCAACAGGGAAGGTAGAAGAGCCAATACAAGATGTGTCACCAGGTTGGTCAATGCTATGAGTGTCTTGATGCCACCATGACATTTCGAGGAGCCTTCTGAAAGTGTCTCAGAACTCTCTGCTGAGGAACAAAAAGGAGAGTCATACATCCATTGGCTTTTACCTCCCATTGGTCAATGGAAACCCCACTGACTCATACATCCCCATATTTCTGTACTGATCATGCATGAGAGCCAGGCAGGCTCCCTTGAGGTCTCATTCAGCTGTACTGGAGAATACTCAGGTTAGGTTGAAGGCTTCCTGAAACAGGTCGGCTCAGCACTGACTGGAGGGAGAGGTTTGGCCAAAAGGTTTTTGAGGTGGTGCACAAAGAGTGCTCGACACACTCATCTTTACAATGATAAGGGAATGCTGCAAGGATTGGGTTGAATTCCACACCTAGATAATAAATGACCTGGGTTGGGGACCTGAGAAGTGCAAGGGCTATGGCAGACCTGCCCCCTCTTACTCCAGAGTGTGGGACTAAGGGAGGGCCAAGGCCCAGGGCAAGCCTGAAACGTTGCTGAGCAAAGAGGGGCTCTGCCATTTTGGTTCATCGGGGCTAGGCAGAGAGCCCCAAGCAAGACAGTGGGGAAGGCAGTGGGTTCTAGGAGGCAAATAGGAATCCCCTGGTGGGATCCCCTGGGCCAGGAGTGAAGGGAAGTGTGTCCTAATAGGTGCCTGAGGCCTTGCTCCTATGAGGGGAAGGAAACTGATGAAGCCACAATATGGAGCAGAAAAGGTACACTGGAAATCCAGACTGCAGTCCTTAGCCTGGTGTCAGGCCCCTATATGTCCTACATGATAACAGTGGGTTGTCTTCTTTTACAACATTATACATGGTGATAATCCACCATATATCTAGCTTTGATCCCTCTCAGGGATATAAGTCAATTTGAAAGCATCCCCTGCCTTTTATGTATATTACAGGCTAGACCAGGGGTTCTTAATTTAGGATCCTTGGATAAAATTTAGGGGATCCATGAAACATAGCTAGAAAAAAATTACATCTATATTTTGCTATAAATTAAATCAAAATTTTCCTTTATTTATTGGTGTAGACAACAAATTACACAGTTGAGTCTTTGTTCCCAAGAGAAGCTACAAATATTTTCACGTCACAGTACAGTTATAAATATTTTGAAAGATCATTTATACTTCAAAATTACAGTAGTTATTAGACACTGTCCCCCCCACTAGATCTTGTTGTATAGTATATCAAAGATGAAGCACGTATTATATATTTTAAAATATTTTGATAAAAGTATTTCAATATATTTGGCTTCCTTTGTAATCTGATGTATTTTATTTTATACATTTCATCAGACAAAAAGTTCAAGAGTCCCTGTACTAGACCATGAAAGGCCAATATTCACCTGTATGCTGGGAGCCCTCTTGGCTGCACCAATGGCAGACATAACTAATCAATCACAGCAATCTTTCCAGCAGATGCCTCTGCAGTCATCTTCTACTGACTGATCCGTGCAGACATATGAGGCCAAGTTTATCTGTTCTTCCTGGTCTGTAATGAACTATATGAGCCAATGAGGAGTAAAGCAAGGCAAGATAAGGATATGATTAAGTGCTTCTTTGGCAAGCACAGCAAATTAGAGCAAAGTTTGAGACTAAAAGTGCAAAAGGCATTAGAACAACAAGAAACACTAATATGGAAGAGTCCATAGTGAGGTATTGAAGGAAGGACATAATTTTGAGAGATGGAGAAAGGATGACGAAATGGTATTCAGGGTGTATGTGGAGGGGTAAGGGTGAGAGGTTCAAGGATGGAAAGAGCAGGAAATATCAGGGGACACTGTGGAGACCAGGCTTTGGAGAAATTGTGGTAAATGAAACTGAGGTATCAACTTCATCAGGAAGGCTTTGAATACCTGGATGAGGAGTTTGGTCTGGGAAGTTCCTGAGAGTCAGTGAGCAGGTGACAAATGGTATATCAGTTTGCTTTTGCTGTGTAAGCCAGAATTTAGTGGCTTAATACCACAATGATTATTTCTCACTAATCTATCCATCAGCTAGGTGGTTCTTCTGGTCTGGGCTGCTTAGCTGATTATGGTGGTTCCCTCATGCATATTAGGTCACCTAATGAGTTGGCTAGGGACTGCTTGATTCAGGACAGCCTCATCATATGGTTGGCATTTGGCTAGCTATTGGCTGGGCCAATGGGGGTCCTGGACCACTTGGTTTCTCATCCATCAGAAGGCTAGCCTGGGTTTGTTCATGTAGTGGCTGGACAGATTTCCAGGAGAAGTGGAAATGCACATGGCCTCTTGAAGCCTACTCAGAATTGGCACTTTGTCACTTCTACCATATTCTATTGACCAAAGCAATTCACAAGGCCAGCCTCAATTCAGGGAGTGGGGAAATAGATTCTGCCTCTTGATGGGAGGAGGTACAAAGTCACATTGCAAACGGTGTTGATACAGGAAGATAATAATTGTGGCCATGTTTGCAATTAATTTATCACAGAGAGTTTGAGGGTGGTTGGTAGAAACAGTAAGAGAAGAGCCCCAAGGGCAGGGAGGCTGGCTGGAAAGCAATCACAGTAGTGACTGGGAAGAGAAGGATAGGATGTTTGCCCAGACTCTAAGATGGGGTAGACCTGGATGGGGGACAATAGAGGAAATGAAGAATTCTCTGAATTTGGGGACTGACTGGGCCAGGCAAGGGAGAAAACCATTCACAGAGCTAGGATGTCAGCAGGTGACTGCTGGTGAAAGACCTGTCTGATTTGGAGCCCTACTCTGGAAGGGCCTTGAAGGTTTGGGGTGATGCCAGCTTAGGTGTGCATTGGGTCCTGCTGTCTATAGGCTGGGAGATCTTGTTAAGCCCTTTAACATTTCCTGGCCTTGGTGCTCCCCTCTATAGAGTAGGAAGAGGAATTCTAACCTTGTAGGGCTGTTAGATGATAAATTGAGAGGCACAGTATGTGGAAGCATTTTGTAAACTCTTTTGGATGAACACTTATTAGTGGTTTTATGGCTTGGTTTTATTTTTAATTTAAGAGATGTTAGCCATCTAGGGATGGTGGCTAGGAGGGACCTAGTGGAAACGCACCTCAGAGATGGAACTCACTTGAACCCAGTCGCACCTCAGATGGGACTCAAACCCTCAATCTTCCAACTGAAACTGCACAACTTGTCTCAGGGCTTAATGAAGCTCAGGTTCTTTATGTCTCGGCAAAGAAGGAATTCAGTGAGAGGCAAAGGTAAGAAGTAGATAGATTTATTAATACCCTTTGTAAAGAGGTTGCAGGAAAATGGGGAGTGAGAGGATGGTCATATCCCAGATCTCCAGCAAGTTCCTGGGATGGGCTGCCAAGTGAAGGTCCTTGGCTTCTCACAGGAAAGAATTCAAGAGTGAGCCATAGTAAAGTGAAAGCAAAGAAACACATTCCATAGGTAGAGCATGGTCTGTCTGAAAAGATGAGAGCGGCCCTGGGAGATACACACTCCACAGAGTATGAGCCCTCTCAGAAGGTGAGAGTGGCCCGGAAATATAGGATGGATAGTTTTTATGGGCTGGGTAATATCATAGGCAAAGAGTGGGAGGATTATTCCAACTACTTTGGGGAAGGGACAGGAATTTCCAGGAACTGGGCCACTGCACACTTTTTACCCTTTTATGGCCTTGGAACTGTCATGGTGCTGGTAGGTGTGTCATTTAGCATGATAATATATTACAATGAGCGGATTATGAGCCTCAAGGTCTCCTGGAGGTGGAATCTTCCACCATTTTGGTCCTACTTGGTTCTAACAAGTTTTTATCATATTCTCAATGGCTCTGTCATTCCTTTAAAGGTTGTTCCCTGCCCCCTTCCCTCCTGTCTCACTAGGAGGGAGCATGAAGGGCAAAGAGGAAGACTCAGGGTTGAGGGAAAGAGCTGCTATTAGTGGGTGGGAGAAAAAAAAGGACCCAGAGGGAGAGAGCATGGCCTGTCCAGAGTCCCTACAACTTGGGGTTGGGGAAGCCTCAGGAGAGCCACATTGTGGGGCATTCACTCATGGCTGTTCTGTGCTTGCTCAGATGTTGGGCTCAGAGTGTTGGGAGTCAGAGTGGGGGTAGTGTGGTGGGAGAAGTTAGTCTCCATGCTTAATCTTCCAAAGGCAAACTCCTGGGTGGTCTGGACCGAGGTCAGTATGACTCCCCCCTCTTCTCTCCCTCCTTATGCCTGCTGCTCTGAAAAGTCCAGTGGCATCACTGCTTCCAGATGTGACCTCCAGATGTGGCCTGGAGCAGATCCAGGCAGATCAAGGATGCAGAGGCAGTAGCCAACCTCCTGGCTTTTCTTCCTCCCTCCTTCTCTAATGGAGCCTACACAGTGCTCTCCAGCCCCTGCCTTCCTTCCACTTGGTCAGGGTACCAGGTACCTAGAGGCACCAGTGGATGGATAAATAAATACCACTTATGAATAAACCTGAGCCAGACAGATGCATCTTTATTCGTGTTGGAAAGAGCTTATAACTGGGGGAGTGGAAAACTGTCAAATGTTTCCCTTCTGAGCACTCCCTGTGGCTCTTGGAGGAGGAAGTGAGTTGTTTCCTTGGCTGGGGAGCCGCCAGGGCACTGGGCTCAGGGCCAACCACGGCCTGGA
Organism: Globicephala melas; assembly: GCF_963455315.2. Classification (NCBI taxonomy): domain Eukaryota; kingdom Metazoa; phylum Chordata; class Mammalia; order Artiodactyla; family Delphinidae; genus Globicephala; species Globicephala melas. The sequence continues at coordinate 56,092,758 of NC_083328.1, read as the reverse complement.
AGGAGCTGCTGAAATCTTCCCTCTTAATGGGGACAGCCTGGGCCCTGCTGTCTCACCAGGATGGGGACCCAGTTAGGGGGAAAATGCAGCTCTTTCATTAGTAGCAGACCATGCTACCAACCCAACTGGTGCTGCTAGAAGTGAGTTCTTTGGTTGCCTGGACAAGTGGGTATCAGAGTGTACCATGTGCTTGAATTCCCTAAAGCTCTTATTCAAATGCAGATTCTGATTCAGTCTATGTGGGGTGAGACCTGGGATTCTGCATTTCTGACTAGCTCTCAGGTGATTCTGAAGCTGCTGGCGTGTAGACCATATTTTGAGTAGCAAGGTTCTAGACTGGACATCTAAAACATGTCTAAACTTTTTGACACTTCTTTTTTTCTGTAGGTTTTCCTGATTTTTCTTTTTTTTTTTTTTTGGTTTTGTTTTTTTAAGTTCACAAAGTACTAAAGAGTAGACAGTGAAAAATCTCCTACTTCTGTCCCCAGCAACCAGGTTTATTCATAGCTGGTATTTATTTATCCATCCACTGGTGCCTGTAGGTACCTGGTACCCTGACCAGGTGGAAGGAAGGCAGGGGATGGAGAACATTGGGTAGGCTCCATTAGAGAAGGAGGAAGGAAGAAAAGCCAGGAGGTTGGCTACTGCCTCTGCATCCTTGATCTGCCTGGATCTGCTCCAGGCCACACCTGGAGGTCACATCTGGATCCCTTCCCATGGCCAACCAGTGTTGTTGGTTTCTGCGTATGTCCTTCCAAAGATATTTTATGAATATTCAAGCAAGTATATATATTTTCTTCTCTCTACTTGCCCTATTTTGGATATTACCTGATATATACTGTTTTGGTCTATGGCCATAGCACCCTGAACATGCCCGATCTTGTCTGATATATACTGTTCTGCATTTTGCTTTTTTTACTTAACAACATACCTTGGACATCACTCTAGTTTCTCCTTTCTTTTATTAAAGTCACACAATTTCATTATATACAATAGCTGACTGGGCAAATCCCTTTCGACCGACACTTAATTATGTCCAATCTTTTGCTCTTGCTGCTAGTGGTGCAATGAATACCTTAGTATCCTATTACTTCTCCCGGGTGTGAGTCTACCTGGAAGATAAAGGTCTGCAAGTGGAAATGTAGGGTCAAAGGATACATGCATTTGTAATTTTGATGAATATTGTCAAACTGACCTCCCCAGAGGAGCTGTGCTAACAATGTGAGAGAGGGCCTATTTCTCTTATTCTCTCAATGCCACATGTTAACAAACTTTCTGATATTTTTCAATTTGGTGTATAAAAAATAACCGCTCTTTTTGTTTGTTTGTTTGTTTTTGGGAGCGCCAGAGGCTTGCAGGAATTAACGGCAGTGAAAGCACCAAGTTCTAACCACTGGACCACAAGGGAAGTCCCGATAACTGCTCTTTTTGAAGCTCTCTCCTCCTTTAGTTTCCATGGTTCTCTTCAACTATATTTGTCATAGAATCATTGCATTCATCTTCTATGGGGCAGGTACCTTATCAGGTGCTGGGAATCCAAAGGAAAACAATGTATGAATAATCCCTATGCTTCCCTCTAGTAGGAAAGACAGTTAATTAGTCAATAATTCCTGATAAGCATGAGGTGTGTTATGATAAGGGGGTGACTTCTTTTTTTTTTTTTTTTTTTGCGGTACGGGGGCCTCTCACTGCTATGGCCTCTCCCGTTGCGGAGCACAGGCTCCGGACGCACAGGCTCAGCGGCCGTGGCTCACGGGCCCAGCCGCTCCGCGGCATGTGGGATCTTCCCGGACCGGGACACGAACCCACGTCCCCTGCATCGGCAGGCGGACTCTCAACCATTGCGCCACCAGGGAAGCCCGGGGTGACTTCTTAAAACAGTGCTACTCAAACTTTAATGTGCTCATTCATCAACCCGAGGATCTTGTTGATATACAGATTCTGACTCAGCAGGTCTGGGGCAGGGTCTGAGATGGTGCAGTTCTAACAAGCTCCCAGGTGAAGCTGAGACTGCTGGTCCCAGGACCATATTTTGAGTAGCAAGGACCTGAAAAGCATTTTCTGTGAAAGAACGAGACAGTAAATATTTTCCGCTTTGTGGGACACATAGTCTGTCTTGCAGCTATTCAACTCTGCCTTTGAAAGCAGCTGTAGACAATATGTAAATGAATGGACATGGCTATGTTTTGATAAAAATTTATTTCCAAAATAGGCAGTGGACTGGATTTGGCCAGCAGGCTGTGGTTTGCTGACCCCCATTCTAGAACACTGTAGGCATCCAATAGTTGCTTGTTGAAGCAATGAGTGAAGGGTGTTATTTGAGTAGTATCAGGCGCCTGAGCCCCTGGGATCAGTGGTGCCTGGAGGAATGGTGTATTGGTTAGAGTCCTACCAGGAAAACTAATACCAGGCTTTAAACTGAGGTAATTAAATGCAAGGAATTGGCTACACAGTTAATGGAAGAGCTGAGAAGTCTACCAGGGGCAACTCAGAGATTAGCAACAGCAAGAAGCTGCTACCACCTTGGAGAAGAGGAGAAAGTGGGAGATGGTATTATTGAGGTTCAGGTCAGCTGGTGGGAGCTGGAGCTGTGGAGAAGACCCAGCCATGGTTGGAGACCCTGGGAAGAAATACCGTTGGAATCTTCCTTCTTCTTGCCTTCCTATCTTCTCTTCATTGGCCAAACCCAGCTGTGATCCAATATATACAGGAGGCTGTAGGAGCCAACCCCTATCATATGGAATAGAGCAGGAGAAGTCAAGCATGGTCCGAGGCCAATAGGTCAAGTTCCAGTGAAAGGGACACTTAGAATGAGACTTGAACTACCTAGTTGACCAGACAAACAGGAGAGGAAGTGTGGATGTTTCAGGCACAGAAAGCAGGCATAGGGCATGTAGGGATGAGTGTGTGGAATGAGACCACTCCTTTAAGTGGGATGAGATTTATGCTTTAAAACAGAGGTTGGAAATATCTTTGTCACATAGTTTTTTTCTTTTTGTTTAAAAAACATGTAAAAATGTAGAAACCATTTTTAGCTCACAGGCTGTGCAAAAACAGGCCACAGGCAGCCTTTGGCCCATAGTAGTTTGATGGCCTGTTTCAGAAAGATCCACTTTAGAAGGATGGATTGGGGTGGGCATGAAGCTGAGAGAGGAGACAGAGAGGCCAGAAAGGAGGCTGCTGAAGATGCTGGGCAGGAGATGGCGGGATCCCAAATGGGGATCATGGTGGTGGAGAGAAAGGATGAGTTAGAGATGTAAAATGGACAGAATGTAGAATAGCTGGTCTGAACAGAGGGGCTGGGCCGGGTCTGGAGAAATTTTCAAACTGGCACATTGACTATTCTCCTGATTGTCTTGGAACCCCTCCCTCTCTTGCTTTAGGGAGTGAGAAGAAATCCTGTCATGCTGGCAGTGTACTTCCCTGTGTACCCCCACCCCACCCCACCCCACCCACTCTCTTTAGGTAGAACAGTGGAAGAGCAGGTTTTGCTGCCTCTTAGTAAGTCAGGAGTTGGCTGCCCAGCTGTTGGTGACTCACTGGTGGCTCATTTCAGAATATGGGTACTAAGCATCTCCTGTTTTCAGTTTCAGGCCTTGGTTGTCATTCCTGAATGACAGATGACATCCCACTAACATTCTGTGATACCTCCCTGTGGCATTTGGGTCCAGAGTAGAGATGAGAGCTGGGAAGTCCCTTACCCAGTCCTAGGTCAGACACATTCTGGTAGCCTCTGCCATCATCTTGATCACAGGCTGACTGTAGCACAGACAGGGCTGGGATGTTGTCTTAGTTAGGGCTCCCCCAAAAGAAGAGATAAGAATTTGAGTGCAAGCAGCTCATTGCACTGGGAGGGAGTAGGGAAGTGAGACAGGGGAGGAAAGCAGTCCATACAGAATGTGTTATGGAGCCAGTTACAACTGTGGGCAACTGGAACTTAAACCTGCTGGGGAGCTCTGGCTTTCAGGGTAGAACACATGCCACAGATTATCCTGTCTGAAGGGCGAGGGAGCTAGGGTATTTATCCACCAATTCCTGCGAGTCACAGATGGGGGGGCTTCTCCAAGGGATGTTAATTCCCTGGCACTTGCAGCCTGCTACCTGGCTTTCTGCAGCTCGGGCATGAAAGCTCTCCAGTCAGACTTGCAGTTGGGAGGCATCTGGAGCTTCTTGAAGTGGTAAGATCCCAAGGAAATGAGCAGGGTACCTATAAAACCTGCTATAGATGGCTATCCTCTCCACTCAACACATGGGGAAACTCAGAAGCAAAGTGATACCCCCAAATCATACAACATGTTTGTGACAAATGGGAGCCTGAAACTCAGAGCTTGTGGGTCCAGTGTCTTCCACTAGTTTTTAGCCAGTCCCTGTTGTCATGGCACTTCTGGGCAGGAGAGACCCTGCCTCGGTGTCTCATAGGTTGACTTGTTCCACCTGCCCACCTGCTGCATTCACTCCTCTGAATACTCCCCACTTCCCCAGTCTACCCAAAGCCCAGAGCCATGTCTGGAGGAAGGGGGAGCCTGCAGGACATGCACATACGGCAGTACTTGGCTTCCTTACCAAGGGCCTATATGTGGCTTGCAGAGCCTGGAAAGGGGTAAGCAGGAGACAGACTGGGGTCAGGAGTTGGGAGGTAGTCCACTGGTCAAGCTGTGGGGGCAGGGTGTGCTGAGGAGAGGCAGACAGGACAGAGTCAGTGTGGAGGGCACTCAAAGGGACTGCAAAGTGGGCTGGGCAGGTTTGAGCCCTGTGTTCCTTGTCCTGGTCACTTGGGACCTGGGACACTTTGCATAACTGGGAGCAGATGTCTCAGGCTTCAGCACTGAAGGCTGCATGGTTCAGAATAGAGAATAATCCAGTCATTCAGTTGTTCATTCCCTTGAGGATCACTTACAGGGCCCTGTATATCCTAGCTATGGTGCCAACCACCTTGGGGGACTTTTGAAGGAATCAGGCTATTGGCTGCTTTCAGAACCTGTTGCATCCTTCAGGGGGAGTAGGACAGTTTTCTTCCACCTGAACTCTCCATTCTACCTTGAGTCCTGAGTTAAATGGTAAAAGACAGCACAGTCCTCAGGGAGCCCCTAGTCTGAGCAGGGGGACATACTCCAAAATCCAAGTGTGGAGTCGCTCCCTGCTCAGGGAGGCTTAGAAAATAGTTTTGCTCCTGAAGTCTTTGATACCCAGTTAGGGGTGGGGGGTGACTGGAAGCTCCACCTGACTGGCCCAGCAGAACCCCCATGCAATCTATCCCATTCCTAAACCCAGACTGTGATAGATAATCAGCACAGATGGCTGTAACATTTCCCTCCCTTTGCAATGTGGCTTTGCAGCTTCTCCCATAAGGAATCTATTCCTCATCCCTTGAATCTGGGCTGGTGCATTAGTCAGAGCTCTCTAGAGAAAAAGAACTAACAGGAGGTTGATCTCTCTCTCTTTCTCTCTCTCATTCTCTCTCTCCATATCTATCTATCTATCTATCTATCTATCTATCTATCTATCTATCTATCTATCTATCATCTATCTATTATCTATCATCTACCTATTATCTATCTATCTATCTATCTATCTATCTATCTATCATCATCATCATCATCTATCTATCCATCTATATAGAGAGAGATTGAGGAGAGATTTAAAGTAATTGGCTCACACTCTTGTGGAGACTTGGTGAGTCCAAAAATCTGCCAGGTAGGCTGCAAGCTGGAAACTCAGGGAAGAGTTGCATTTGAGGCCCAAAGCAGTCTGCTGGCAGAATTCCTTCTTGCTTGTGGGGTAGGGCATGGGGAAGAAGTAAGGGAGAGTAGCGGGGTAGGGCAGGGGGTTAGCTTTCAACTGATTGGATAAGGCCCACCCTCATTGTAGAGAGCAATCTGCTTCACTCAAGGCCCACCGACTTAAATGTAAATCTCATCCAAAAAAATACCTTCACAGAAACATCCAGAATAATGTTTGACCAACTATCTGGGCACAGTGACCCAGCCAATTTGACACAAAAATTAACCATAATAGCTGGTCTTTCACTTGCTTTGGGCCATAGAATGTGGTAAAAGTGATGGTGTGTTAAGTCCTGAGCCTAGGCCTCAAGAGGTTTTGATCAATTCCACTCACTGTCTTGGAATTCTGCCCAGCTGCCAGGGAACAATCTCGGGCTGGCCGCTGGAGGATAAGAGAGACCAAGTAGAAGAGAGATGATTCGTGCCAGCTGATGCCAGGTCCCACCCAACCTAGCAGCTGACTGCATATGTACGTGGGAGCCAAGCCAAGGGCAAATTGCCCAGCAAAGCCCAGCCCAAAGTGCTGACCCACAGAACTGTGAGCTAAATAGTTATGTTTTAGGCCACAAAGTTTTGGAGTGGTTTGCTACACAGGAAAATATAACTGATACACAGTCCAACTTCTGCAGTGCTCCCGTACCCCTCCATCCCAGGTATTCTATCAGCCTGTCACCTGGGCTGATGGGGAAGACACGGGCAGACAGAGGGCCTATTTCAGGCTTTGTAAGGCCCTGTGGGTGTCTGTATCATTGAAGGCATGTGTGTAGATACTCTTCCACCCTGATATTTAAATGTATCTCTGCCCAAGCACATTCTAGCCTGTCAGGCTCCCACAATAATGTGTCAGAGCAGAAGGGGATGCTGAGGGTCGAGGGATGAGGCCAAGGGTTGGGTCCTGGAGACCACCTCTGTGGTCGAGCTTCAGGGATTCATTGTAGGATGGGGCACAGGAAAAGAACTTGGGAGGCAGCAAACTTTGGTCAAGTTCTGCTCCAGTTGTTCATCAAGTCTGTGTCCTGGAGTAAGTGCCTCACCATTCAGAGCCTCAGTTTCTCCAAGAGCAGAGTTAGGTTTCGTGGATCCTGGAGCAGTTACAAGTTGGGAACCCTCTTTAAGCAGAAGAATATAAACTGTGATTACAAAATTGCAGGACTTTGGAAGGGGCTCTGGCAAGTGAGCTTAAGCTTCATTAGCTTTGTGGTGAATTGCTTCTGGCTTCCTCACTGGTGGAATAGGAAAGTTAATAATAGCGATTGAAAAGGACTGTTTTGAAGGTCAAATGAGTACACCATACACAGTGGGCATCGTAGTGGGTGGAATCTAGCAGGAAGCCAGTGTTGCAAGAAATGATTCAAAGGCGGAAAAGGTTCATGTAGTGGCTGGTTGGTGGGCTTCTGGGGGAGAGATGGAGCAGCATGAGGAAGAGTAGAGGGAGAAGGATGGTGTGGTATCTATACTCTTGCCAGGCCCATGGGCTGCCCCTCAGGTGCACAGAGAGGCAGATGCAGGAGCTGATTTCATGAGGGTCTTTGTGAGGTTCTGGGGCCTAAGTACTGTTGGGACAGGGTTCTGAACCCAAAGTTGGGAGAAGCATGTGTTTTTTCCTAGAGTAAGAGGCTGATTTACTGAGGGCATGCTCTCAGAGAAGAATAAAAGGAAGGGAGGGAAGCAGGACAGGGCAGGGGAAGATGCTCAACAAGGAGAGAGTCTTAGCTGGAGTCTAGCCTCACCCTGATCCCACAGGGAACTCTGGGGGCGTGAATGGACAAGAGAGTTGTCCCACTCCGAGGGAAGCAGGGCAGGCTTTTACCCCCTGTGCCAATCAGTTGTTGAGAGGAGGGTAGGGAGTATAACCCCCCAGGGTCACACATCAGTCAAGGGCAAGTCTCAGGAGAAGGGAACAGCCTTTGCAGCAGTTGCTGGACACTTACACTGGCCTGAGAAAGGGGATCTGGGAAGGGCACCAATAGAATCTATCTCAAGGGTCCTCTCCAAAATTCTGCAGGATACTCAGACCTACCATGGTATGGGGTTGGCAACCTGGGGAGTGAAGAGGATGAAGAGATGGAACTTAGGAGAAACCAAAGTTATGATCTTTAGGGCACTATGACAGGGGCAGTGGACAGGTGCTGCCCCCCATGTGACTTCTAAGGACTTGGCTTTTTAGTGCTAGGCTCATGTGGGATAGTCTGCGGAATTTCAGAAGTAACTGGGGCAAGTTGAGGGGCCCTGGAGCACCCGTGGTCTGCAGGTGAGGGTAAAAGTCCATGAAATGTGTGTTTTTCCTATTAATGCAGTCTCATTTGTGTGCCTGGGCTGGTGAGGCCTGGAGGAACTCTGGTCACATATGGAAAAGAGCTTTGTCAACTCTAAAGTACTGGATGATTCCCAAGGCCATGAACATGATCAGTTGGGAGGTAGTTCCCTGCCCTGTGGAAAGACCAGAGATTCACCCCAACCCTGGCAATGGCCCACTGGTTGGTTCATAAAGAAGGGGAGATAGGCAGGAAGGTATAACAGCTTGGTGCAACTGGGGTCATACGCCTTCCTGTGTCCTATAATCAAAGGCAAGGTTGTTTATCTTTGGTGAGGTGGGTCTTAGGAAAAAGGAACTAGAACTGGCATATGGTGTAGGTAGGAGGTAAAATGGAACAACCACTTTGGAAAACAGTTTGGTAGCTTCTTATGAAGTTAACATACACTTTTCATACGACCTAGCAATTCTACTGCTAGGTATTTACCAAAGAGAAGTGAAAACATACTTTATTAATTATCTACTCCTGTGTACTAAATTATGCCAAAACTTAGCAGCTTAAAAGAACAATAAATATTTATCATCTTCACAGTTTCTTTGGATCAGAAATCCAGGAACAGCTTTGTTGGCTGGCTCTGGATGGAGGTCTTTCAGCAAGTTGCAGTCAATATTGTGACTGGCCAATAGGAAGGTTTGATGGAACTGGAAGATTTGTTCCCAAGATGGCTCACTCACACACTTGACAAGTTAGTGCTGAATGTCAGTGAGAGGCTTCAGTTCTTTTCCACATGGACCTCCTGTAGGGCTGCTTGAGTGTTCTTATCACATGGCAGCTAGCTTCCCTGAGAACAAGTGATCCAAAAGAGCAAGGCAGAATCTGCAATGTCTTTTATGACCTAGCCTTGGAAGACATACTGACACTTCTGAAATAGCCTACTGACTACTTGGCCAGCTCTATCCAATGTTGGAGAGATGACACAAGGTCTTGAATACCAGGAGGGGACCATCACTGGGGGCCATCTTGGAGGCTGGTGACAACGGGTATTAATGCAGTCATGCCTCCTCTGTTCCGTACAGAACAACACATACACCTTTGGCACCCTGAGATTCTAGTATGAGTCTTGAGTATCCCTGGGGTGGGTATGTATGGGAGCTTCGATTCCAATGGAGCCATATCAGCAACAAGAGCAGCAGCAGCAGAAGAAAAAGACAGCAGTGCTCAGCAAGAGGCTGTGCAGAGGAGCTGGAGTGGAATGTGTGAGTCCCTGAGTGAACATGACCTTGTCTCAGGAGGCAGCCCCAGTGTGCAGTGTGGTTTAGTGCAGGTTGATTAGACCTAATGGGAGGGAACAGAGGGATCACCTGGTCTCCATTTTTAAATATGCATTGAAATAAGGGTTCAGGACTCTCAAGGTAGCCTCTCAGCTGGTGTGTCAGGTTTAAGCAAAGAGTGGATATAGAAGCACTTTGATGAAGAGGCATCTCCAAACCTGAGGGCTTGCCTTTTCCTTATCCTGAGGTCTCCCCAGCAGGGCAGATGTATGAAGGGTTTCTCATCTGTGCCACAAAGCCAGGGGTGTGTCAGTCCCCAAATCGTTGTTCCATGAGGCCTCTCCTGACTTCCAGGTTGGGGAGAAGGACACATCCTCTACCAGTTAAGGACCTCTATTATCCAGCGATGTGCTCTAATAAACAGGTAAGTCCAACAGAGTTGCAGAGAGTTCTGATTGCTGGGCTCCTCCTTAGGAAGCTGGGTCCTAGGCTGAATATATAAGTTCTTGGACCCCAATCTTTCTCCCCCTACCCCACCAGCTCAGCTTCTAGCCTGGAAGCCTTGTGAAGGTGGCTTGTGCCCCCCTCCCCATCTTTATGGGCTGTGTAAGGGGATGGAGGCAGGAAAATAAGATATAACCTCCAGTCCTTAAGGGTAGCCTGTGCTTCCGTAATGAATTTCAGACCTCAACAAATAAATTTTGAATAAATACAGAAGCTTAGGGACCCCAAAGACAAGAGGATCCCTTTTTTCATCATTAGAGCCTGCATTGCTTAAGGGTATGAGTGAAGAGAAGAGAATGGTAGACAAAAAGAGGCACTAGCCTTTTAAAGGAGAAGCCAGGGTTTGCAGAGCAATGTAAATTAGCATGCAAATGGATCTATAAAAGCAGACTTGGGACCTGGGACAGTGGACTTGGATGGACCAAATGGTTCCTGTGCCAGTTTGCCCAGCCCTGAATCTTGGTTCCCTGCTGGATGTGAGAAGAGGTGGTACAGCTCCAGAATTTCTATAAAGGAGACACTGGGGTCAGGGCGCAATCTGGCTGGGAAAATGGGAGACTGTGAAGAGTCACTGAACTGACCCGAGAACTACACACTTTTTATTGATTGTATGTTTACTAGAGGGTGGCTTTGACTCTCAGTTTTCTACCTCTATTCTATTAACATGTCAGCAGGAATCAATGTTACTTTAATAACTCCCCTGCCCAATTCTTTGGCTACCTCTTTCTAACCTGATCATCTATTTTGGAATTTTGTAAACAATTCCTCCTTTCGTGTTTCTTTACCAACTAGGTTTAGCTGTTCTCATTATGCATTACGGAATTTGACATCTTTTCATGTATTTGCCTGGTTCTAAGGTTATTCCAGTGACCAACGCAAACCTCTTCTTGGAGCTCCAGAGTCAAGTGGGCCAGGGTCCCTGAATGTCTCCCAGGGACCTCAAACTGAGCATATCTGAGATGAAATCCATAGTTTCCAAAATTCAGTTATTTTGAGTAGTCCCTGTCCCCACCCCATGTCAGTAAAATGGTGGCTCCATCCAACTAGTGCATAAGCCAGAAGACTGAGATCAGTCTGGACACCTCCCTTACTCTCATGCCCCCTGAAGCAATCTATCTCTAAATCCTGAGTCCTCTTGTTCGGCACCTTGACTATTTCCATAGCCCTTAACTGGTCTCCCTGCACCCTGTCTTACTATCCTCCCACCATTCCATTGTCCATACCAATCTGCACACAGATGTCAGGGTTATTTGCATCCCCCACCCTGAGGCACTACTTTACCTGTGTAACACTGGGAAAGTTGCTGCCCCTCTCTGAGCCTCAGCTCCCCATTTGTCAAAGGAGAAGTTGGTCTAGAGACTTGCCAAGGACCAGCACAGATTAATTTCTAGGGTATCACAGCACTGAGGGGCTGGCTGCATTCTGGTTAGAGAGTAACCCTATGGTGGGGTGGGGGAAAACCTAGGGTCCAGGAACTACAGTGTAAGCAATACTTGGAGTCTAAGGCTTTCCAGGATTTTGCAGCCTCCCAGGCACTTCCTGCCACCAAGAGGGAAGAAATATTGTAAGCCACTTCTTCTGAAATTCATATGTCTGTTCCAATTGCCCTCCCCCTCTCCTCACACACCAAAAATATGTGCTTGCTCCTTTCCCATTCCCGAAATTCAAACCCAACCCAGTCTAACTCAGGTTCTCGCCACTGTGAACTTCCATATATTAATTTTTAAAAAAACTTTTAATTTTGAAATTATTATAGATTAACAGAGAGTTGCAAATATAGTACCCCTTATCCAGTTTCCCCCAATGGTTACATCTTACCTAACTATAGTGCAGTATCAAAACTGGGAAATTGACATTGATACACTGTGTGTACAGTTCTGTGTTATATTATCACTTGTGTAGATTTGTGTAATCACCACCACTGTTAAGATACAGAACTATTCCATCACTGCAAAGATCCCCCATCTGCTACTCCTTTATAGTCACACTCATTCCTCTCCCCACCATCCTTAACCCTTTGCAACCACTAATGTGTGCTTCACCTCCATATTTTTGTCATTTTGAGAACGTTATATAAATAGAAGCATATGGTATGTCACCTTTTGCATTTTTTCTTACCACACAGAATCATGCCCTTGAGATCCATCCAGGTTGTTCCATGTATCAATAGTTTCATTTTTTTGAGTAGTAATCCATGTTTGGATTACCACAGTCTGTTCAACCATTAACTTGCTTTAGGGCATTTTGATTGTTTCCAGTTTTTGCTATTATAAATAAAGCTGCAATGAATGATTGCTGACAGATTTTGGGGTGGACATAACTATTTCTCTGGGATAAATGCCCAGGAATGCAATTGCTTGGTTGTATGCTAAGTGTATATTTCATTTTTTATGAAACTGCCAAACTGCTTTTTAGAGTGGATCTACCATTTTATATTCCCACTAGCAATGTACAAGAGATCCAGATTCTCTGCATCCTCCCAAGTATTTGGTGTTGTCACTATTTTTTATTTTAGCTGTTCTGATAGGTGTGTAATGATATCCATCATGGTCTTAATTTGCAATTCTCTAAAGGCTAATGATGTTGAGCATCTTTACATGTGCTTATTTGCCATAATGTATATCCTCTTTGGTGAAATGCCTTTCATGTCTTTTGCTATTTTCTTTTTTTTTTAATAGAACTTTATTGGAGTATAATTGCTTCACAATACTGTGTTAGTTTCTGTTGCACAACAAAGCGAATCAGCCACATGCATACATATGTCCCCATATCCCCTCCCTCTTGAGCCTCCCTCCCATCCTCCCTATCCCACCCGTCTAGGTCATCGCAAAGCACTGAGCTGATCTCCCTGTGCCATGAGGCTGCTTCCCACCAGCTTTCTATTTTACATTTGGTAGTGTATATATGTAAATGCCACTCTCTCACTTCATCCCAGCTTACCCTTACCCCTCCCCTTGTCCTTAAGTCCATTCTCTACATTTGCATCTTTATTCCTGTCCTGCCCCTAGGTTCTTCAGAACCTTTTTTTTTTTTTTTAGATTCCATATATATGAGTTAGCATACTGTTTTTGTTTTTCTCTTTCTGACTTACTTCACTCTGTATGACAGTCTCTATGTCCATCCAACTCACTGCAAATAACTCAATTTCATTTCTTTTCATGGCTGAGTAATTTTCTATTGTATATATGTGCCACATCTTCTTTATCCATTCATCTGTCGATGGACACTTAGGTTGCTACCATGTCCTGTCTATTGTAAATAGTGCTGCAATGAACATTATGTTACATGACTCCTTTTAAATTATGGTTTTCTCAGGGTATATGCCCAGTAGTGGGATTGCTGGGTCATATGGTAGTTATATTTTTAGTTTTCTAAGGAACCACTATACTGTTTTACATAGTGGTTGTATCAATTTACATTCCCACCAACAGTGCAGGAGGGTTCTCTTTTCACCACACCCTTTCCAGCATTTATTGTTTGTAGATATTTTGATGATGGCCATTCTGACCAGTGTGAGGTGATACCTCATTTTAGTTTTGATTTGCATTTCTCTAATAATTACTGATGTTGAGCATTTTTTCATGTGCCTCTTGGCCATCTGTATGTCCTCCTTGGTGAAATGTCTATTTAGGTCTTCTGCCCATTTTTTAACTGAATTGTTTGTTTTCTTGTTATTGAGCTGCATGAGCTGCTTGTATATTTTGGAGATTAATCCTTTGTCAGTTGCTTCGTTTGCAAATATTTTCACCCATTCTGAGGGTTGTCTTTTCATCTTGTTTATCGTTTCCTTTGCTGTACAAAAGCTTTTAAGTTTAATTAAGTCCCATTTGTTTATTTTTGTTTTTATTTCCGTTACTCTAGAAGGTGGGTCAAAAAGGATCTTTCTGTGGTTTATGTCAAAGGGTGTTTTCCCTATGTTTTCCTCTAAGAGATTTACAATGTCTGGCCTTACATTTAAGTCTTTAATCCATTTGGAGTTTATTTTTGTGTATGGTGCTAGGTAGTGTTTTAATTTCATTCTTTTACATGTAGCTGTCCAATTATCCCAGCATCTCTTATTGAAGAGGTTGTCTTTTCTCCATTGTATGTTCTTGCCTCTTTTGTCATAAATTAGGTGTCCATATGTACGTAGGTTTATCTCTGGGCATTCTATCCTGTACCACTGATCTATATTTATTTTTGTGCCAGTACCATACTGTCTTGATTAGTGGAGCTTTGTGGTACAGTTTGAAGTCAGGGAGCCTGATTCCTCCAACTCCGTTTTTCTTTCTCAAAATTGCTTTAGCTATTTGGAGTCTTTTGTGTTTCCATACAAATTGTAAAATTTTTTGTTCTAATTCTGTGAAGAATGCGATTGGCAATTAATTTGATAGGAATTGCATTGAATCTGTAGATTGCTTTGGGTAATATAGTCATTTTCAAAATATTGATTCTTCCAATCCAAGAACATGGTATATTTCTCCACCTGTTTATGTCATCTTTGATATCTTTTATCAGTGTTTTATAGTTTTCTGAGTACAAGTCTTATACCTCCTTAGTCAGGTTTATTCCTAGGTATTTTATTCTTTTTGTTGCAATGGAAAATGGGAGTGTTTCCTTAATTTCTCTTTCTGATTTTTCATTGTTGATGTATAGGAATGCCAGAGACTTCTATGCATTAATTTTGTATCCTGCAGCCTTACCAAATTCATTGATTAGTTCTGATAGTTTTCTGGTGGCATCTTTAGGATTTTCTATGTATAGTATCTTGTCATCAGCAAACAATGACACTTTTACTTCTTCTTTTCCAATTTGTATTATTTTATTTATTTTTCTTCTCTGATTGCTATGGCTAGGACTTCCAAAACTATGTTGAATAAGAGAGGCAAGGGTGGACATCCTTGTCTTGTTCCTCATCTTAGTGGAAATTCTTTCAGTTTTTCAACATTGAGTATGCTGCTTGCTGTGGTTTTGTCATATATGGCCTTTATTATGTTGAGGTAAGTCCTTCTAAGCCCATTTTCTGGAGAGTTTTTATCATAAATAGGTTTTGAATTTTGTCAAAACTTTTTTCTGCATCTATTGAGATGATCATATGGTTTTTATTCCTTAATTTGTTAATGTGGTGTATCACATTGATTTTTTTTTTACATCTTTATTGGAGTATAATTGCTTTACAATGGTGTGTTAGTTTCTGCTTTATAACAAAGTGAATCAGTTATACATATACATATGTTCCCATATCTCCTCCCTCTTGCATCTCCCTCCCTCCCTCCTACCCTCCCTATCCCACCCCTCCAGGCGGTCACAAAGCACCGAGCTGATCTCCCTGTTCTATGTGGCTGCTTCCCACTAGTTATCTACCTTACGTTTGGTAGTGTATATATGTCCATGCCACTCTCTCACTTTGTCACAGCTTACCCTTCCCCCTCCCCATATCCTCAAGTCCATTCTCTAGTAGGTCTGTGTCTTTATTCCTGTCTTACCACTAGGTTCTTCATGACATTTCTTTTTCTTAAATTCCATATATATATGTTTAAGCATACGGTATTTGTCTTTCACTTTCTGACTTACTTCACTCTGTATGACAGACTCTAGGTCCATACAGCTTATTACAAGCTCAATTATGTTTCTTTTTATGGCTGAGTAATATTCCATTGTATATATGTGCCACAACTTCTTTATCCAATCATCCGATGATGTACACTTAGGTTGTTTCCATCTCTGGGCTATTGTAAATAGAGCTGCAATGAGCATTTTGGTACATGACTCTTTTTGAATTATGGTTATCTCAGGGTATATTTCCAGTAGTGGAATTGCTGGTCATATGGTAGTTCTATTTGTAGTTTTTTAAGGAACCTCCATACTGTTCTCCATAGTGACTGTACCAATTCACTTTCCCACCAGCAGTGAAAGAGTGTTCCCTTTTCTCCACACCCTCTCCAGCATTTATTGTTTCTAGATTTTTTGATGATGGTCATTCTGACTGGTGTGAGATGATATCTCATTGTAGTTTTGATTTGCATTTCTCTAATGATTAATGATGTTGAGCATTCTTTCATGTGTTTGTTGGCAGTCTGTATATCTTCTTTGGAGAAATGTCTATTTAGGTCTTCTGCCCAGTTTTGGATTGGGTTGTTTTTTATTGAGCTGCATGAGCTGCTTATAAATTTTGGAGATTAATCCTTTGTCAGTTGCTTCATTTGCAAATATTTTCTCCCATTCTGAGGGTTGTCTTTTGGTCTTGTTTATGGTTTCCTTTGCTGTGCAAAAGCTTTGAAGTTTCATTAGGTCCCATTTGTTTATTTTTGTTTTTATTTCCATTTCTCTAGGATGTGGGTCAAAAAGGATCTTGCTGTGATTTATGTCATAGAATGTTCTGCCTATGTTTTCCTCTAAGAGTTTGATAGTGTCTGTCCTTACATTTAGGTCTTTAAACCATTTTGAGCTTATTTTTGTGTATGGTGTTAGGGAGTGTTCTAATCTCATGCTTTTACATGTACCTGTCCAGTTTTCCCAGCACCACTTATTGAAGAGGCTGTCCTTTCTCCACTGTACATTCCTGCCTCCTTTATCAAAGATAAGGTGACCATATGTGCGTGGGTTTATCTCTGGGCTTTCTATCGTGTTCCATTGATCTATCTTTCTGTTTTTGTGCCAGTACCATACTGTCTTGATTACTGTAGCTTTGTAGTATAGTCTGAAGTCAGGGAGCCTGATTCCTCCATCTCCATTTTTCATTCTCAAGATTGCTTTGGCTATTCGGGGTCTTTTGTGTTTCCATACAAATTGTGAAATTTTTTGTTCTAGTTCTGTGAAAAATGCCAGTGGTAGTTTGATAGGAATTGCATTGAATCTATAGATTGCTTTGGGTAGTAAAGTCATTTTCACAATGTTGATTCTTCCAATCCAAGAACATGGTATATCTCTCCATCTATTTGTATCATCTTTAATTTCTTTCATCAGGGTCTTATAATTTTTTCCATACAGGTCTTTTATCTCCTTAGGTAGGTTATTCCTAGATATTTTATTTTTTTGTTGCCATGGTAAATGGGAGTGTTTTCTTGATTTCACTTTCAGATTTTTCATCATTAGTATATAGGAATGCCAGAGATTTCTGTGCATTAACTTTGTATCCTGCTACTTTACCAAATTCATTGATTAGCTCTGGTAGTTTTCTGGTAGCATCTTTAGGATTATCTATGTATAGTATCATGTCATCTGCAAACAGTGACAGCTTTACTTCTTCTTTTCTGATTTGGATTCCTTTTATTTCCTTTTCTTCTCTGATTGCTGTGGCTAAAACTTCCAAAACTATGTTGAATAAGAGTGGTGAGAGTGGGCAACCTTGTCTTTTTCCTGATCTTAGTGGAAATGCTTTCAGTTTTTCACCATTGAGGATGATGTTGGCTGTGGGTTTGTCATATATGGCCTTTATTATGTTGAGGAAAGTTCCCTCTATGCCTACTTTCTGCAGTGTTTTTATCATAAATGGGTGTTGAATTTTGTCCAAAGCTTTCTCTGCATCTATTGAGATGATCATATGGTTTTTCTCCTTCAATTTGTTAATATGGTTTATCACATTGATTGATTTGCGTATATTGAAGAATCCTTTCATTCCTGGAATAAACCCCACTTGATCATGGTATATGATCCTTTTAATGTGCTGTTGGATTCTGTTTTCTAGTATTTTGTTCAGGATTTTTGCATCTATGTTCATCAGTGATATTGGTCTATAATTTTCTTTTTTTGTAATATCTTTTCTGGTTTTGGTATCAGGGTGATGGTGGCTTCATGGAATGAATTTGGGAGTGTTTCTCCCTCTGCAATTTTTGGGAAGAGTTTGAGAAGGATGGGTGTTAGCTCTTCTCTAAATGTTTGATAGAATTCACCTGTGAAGCCATCTGGTCCTGGACTTTTGTTTGTTGGAAGATTTTTAATTACTGTTTCAATTTCATGAATTTTGATAGGTCTGTTTATATTTTCTAATACTTCCTGTTTCAGTATTGGAAAATTGTAGCATTCCAAGAATTTGTCCATTTCTCCCAGGTTGTCCATTTTATTGGCATAGAGTTGTTTGTAGTAGTCTGTTAGGATGCTTTGTATTTCTGTGGTGTCCATTGTAACGTCTCCCTTTTCATTTCTAATTTTATTGATTTGTGTCCTCTCCCTTTTTTTTTCTTGATGGGACTGCCTAAAGGGTTTATCAATTTTGTTTATCTTCTCAAAGAACCAGCTTTTAGTTTTATTTATCTTTGCTATTGTTTTCTTCTTTTCTATTTCATTTATTTCTGCTCTGATCTTTAGGATTTCTTTCCTTCTACTGACTTTGGGTTTTCTTTGTTCTTCTTTCTCTAGTTGTTTTAAGTGTAGGGTTAGATTGTTTATTTGAGATATTTTTCTGTGTCTTGAGGTGAGGTTGTATTGCTATAGACTACCCTCTTATAACTGCTTTTTCTGCATCCCATAGATTTTGAGTAGTTGTGTTTTCATTGTCATTTGTTTCTATGTATTTTTAAATTTCTTCTTTGATTTCTTCAGTGATCTCTTGGTTATTTAGTAGTACACTGTTTAGCTTCCATGTATTTGTGATTTTTTAGTTTTTTTCCTGTAATTGATTTTCAGTCTGAAAGCATTGTATTCAGAAAAGATGCTTGATACGATTTCAATATTCTTTAATTTTCTGAGGCTTGATTTGTGACCCAAGTTGTGATCTATCCTGGAGAATGTTCCATGTGCACTTGAGAAGAAAGTGTATTCTGCCACTTTTGGGTGGAATGTTCTATAAATATCAATTAAATCTATATGGTTTATTGTGTCATTTAAAGCTTGTGTTTCCTTATTTATTTTCTGTTTGGATGATCTGTCCATTGGTGTATGTGGGGTGTTAAATTCCCCTACTTTTATTGTGTTACTGTCAATTTCTCCTTTCATGGTTGTTAGCATTTCCCTTATGTATTGAGGTGCTCTTATGTTGGGTGAATAAACATTTATAATTGCTATATCTTCTTCTTGGATTAATCTTTTGATCATTATCTAGTGTCCCTCCTCATCTCTTGTAACAGTCTTTATTTTAAGTCTATTTTATATGATATGAGTCTGGCTACTCTAGCTTTCTTTTGATTTCCATTTGCATGAAATATCTTTTTCCATCCCCTCACTTTCAGTCTGTATGTGTCCCTAGGTCTGAAGTGAGTCTGTTGCAGACAGCATATATATGGGTCTTGTTTTTGTATCCATTCAGCCAGTGTGTGTCTTTTGGCTGGAGCATTTAATCCATTTACATTCAAGGTTATTATCGATATGTATGTTCCTCTTACCATTTTCTCAATTGTTTTGGGTTTATGTTTGTGGGTCTTTTTCTTCTTTTCTGTTTCCTGCTTAGAGAATTTTCTTTACCATTTATTGTAAAGCTGGTTTGGTGACCCACCACCATTCCCTTCCATCAGGAAACTTGCATAAGCCTCATAGATGGCCTCATCCAACAGAGGGCAGACAGCAGAAGCAAGAAGAACTACAGTCCTGCAGCCTGTGGAACAAAAACTACATGCACAGAAAGATAGACAAGATGAAAAGGCAGAGGGCTATGCACCAGATGAAGGAACAAGATAAAACCCCAGAAAAACAAGTAAATGAAGTGAAGATAGGTAACCTTCCAGAAAAAGAATTCAGAATAATGATAGTGAAGATGATCCAGGACCTCGGATAAAGAATGGAGGCAAAGATTGAGAAGATGCAAGAAATGTTTAACAAAGACCTAGAAGAATTAAAGAACAAATGGAGATGCACAATACAATAAATGAAATGAAAAATACAGTAGTAGCCATCAATAGCAGAATTACTGAGGCAGAAGAATGGATAAGTGACCTGGAAGACAGAATGGTGGAATTCAGTGCTGCAGAACAGAATAAAGAAAAAAGAATGAAAAGAAATAAAGACAACCTAAGAGATCTCTGGGACAATATTAAACACAAGAACATTCTCATTATAGGGGTCCCAGAAGGAGAAGAGAGAGAGAAAGGACTGGAGAAAATATTTGAAAAGATTATAGTTGAAAACTTCCCTAACATGGGAAAGGAAGTAGCCACCCAAGTCCAGGAAGCACAGAGAGTCCCATACAGGATAAACCCGAGGAGAAACACACTGAGACACATAGTAATCAAATTGACAAATATCAAAGACAAAGAAAAATTATTGAAAGCAGTAAGGGAAAAACAACAAACAGCATACAAGGGAACTCCCATAAGATTAACAGCTGATTTCTCAGCAGAAACTCTACAAGCCAGAAGGGAGTGGCATGATATACTTAAAGTGATGAAAGGGAAGAAACTACAACCAAGATTACTCCACCTGGCAAGGATTCAAAAAAAATCAGATTCAATGGAGAAACCATTCAGATTCAATGGAGAAATCAAAAGTTTAAAGACAAGCAAACGCTAAGAGAATTCAGCACCACCAAACCAGCTCTGCAACAAACGCTAAAGGAACTTCTCTAAGTGGGAAACACAAGAGAAGAAAAGGACCTACAAAAACAAACCCAAAACAATTAAGAAAATGGTAATAGGAACATACATATCGATAATTACCTTAAACGTGAATGGATTAAATGCTCCAAGCAAAAGACACAGGCTTGCTGAATGGATACAAAAACAAGACCCATATATATGCTGTCTAAAAGAGACCCACTTCAGACCTAGGGACACATACAGACTGAAAGTGAGGGGATGGAAAAAGATATTCGATGCAAAAGGAAATCAAAAGAAAGCTGGAGTAGCAATGCTCATATCAGATAAAATAGATTTTAAAATAAAGAATGCTATGAGAGAAGGAAGGACAGTACATAATGATGAAGGGATCAATCCAAGAAGAAGATATAACAATTATAAATATATATGCACCCAACATAGGAGCACCTCAATACATAAGGCAAATGCTAACAGCTATAAAAGAGGAAATCAACAGTAAGACAATAACAGTGGGGGACTTTTAACAACTCACTTACACCAATGGACAGATCATCCAGTTAGAAAATTAATAAGGAAACACAAGTTTTAAATGACACAATACAGCAGATAGATTTAATTGACATTAATAGCATATTCCATCCAAAAACACCAGATTACACTTTCTTCTCAAGTGCACATGGAGAATTTTCCAGGATTGATCACATTTTGGGTCACAAATCAAGCCTTGGTAAATTTTAAGAAAATTGAAATCATATCAAGCATCTTCTCTGACCACAATGCTATGAGATTAGAAATCAACAGGGAAAAAAATGTAAAAAACACAAACACATGGAGGCTAAAATATACATTACTAAATAACCAAGAGATCACTGAAGAAATCAAAGAGGAAATCAAAAAATACCTAGAGACAAATGCCAATGAAAACACGACGATCCAAAACCTATGCGATGGAGCAAAAGAAGTTCTAGGAGGGAAGTTTATAGCTATTCAAGTCTACCTCAAGAAACAAGAAAAATCTCAAGTAGACAATCTAACCTTACACCTAAAGGAACTAGAGAAAGAAGAACAAAAAAACCCAAAGTTAGCAAAAGGAAAGAAGTCATAAAGATCAGAGCAGAAATAAATGAAATAGAAGCAAAGAAAACAATAGCAAGGATCAATAAAACTAAAAGCTGGATCTTTGAGAAAATAAGCAAAATTGATAAACATTTAGCCAGACTCATGAAGAAAAAGAGGGAGAGGACTCAAATCAATAAAATTAGAAATGAAAAAGGAGAAGTTATAACAGACACTGCAGAAATACAAAGCATCCTAAGAGACTACTACAAGCAACCTGATGCCAATAAAATGGATAACCTGGAAGAAATGGACAAATTCTTAAAAAGGCATAACCTTCCAAGACTGAAGCAGGAAGAAATAGAAAATATGAACAGACCAATCACAAGTAATGAGATTGAACTGTGATTAAAAGTCTTCCAACAAACAAAAGTCCAGACCAGATGGCTTCACAGGTGAATTCTATCAAACATTTAGAGAAGAGCTAACACCCATCCTTCTCAAATTTTTTCAAAAAATTGCAGAGGAAGGAACACTCCAAAACTCATTATATGAGGCCATGATCACCCTGATACCAAAACCAGAACAAGATACTACAAAAAAAAAGAAAATTACAGACCAGTATCACTCATGAATATAGATACAAAAATCCTCAAAAAAATACTAGCAAACAGAATCCAACAACATATTAAAAGGATCATACACCATGATCAAGTGGGATTTATCCCAGGAATGCAAGGATTCTTCAATATATGCAAATAAATCAATGTGATACCCATATTAAAAAATTGAAGAAGAAAAACCATATGATCATCTCAATATACACAGAAAAAGCTTTTGACAAAATTCAACACCAATTTGTGATAAAAACTCTCCAGAAAGTTGGCATAGAGGGAACTTACCTCAACATAATAAAGGTCATATATGACAAACCCACAGCAAACATCATTCTCAATGGTGAAAAACTGAAAGCATTTCCTCTAAGGTTAGGAACAAGACAAGGATGTCCACTTTCACCACTATTATTCAACATAGTTTTGGAAGCCCTAGACACGGGAATCAGAGAAGAAAAAGAAATAAAAGGAATACAGGGGCTTCCCTGGTGGTGCAGTGGTTGAGAGTCCACCTGCTGATGCAGGGGACATGGGTTCGTGCCCCAGTCCAGGAAGATCCCACATGCCACGGGGCGGCTAGGCCCGTGAGCCATGGCTGCTGAGCCTGTGCATCCGGAGCCTGTGCTCTGCAACGGGAGAGGTCACAACAGTGAGAGGCCCACGTACCACACACACAAAAAAAGGAATACAAATTGGAAAAGAAGATGTAAAACTGTCGCTGGTTGCAGCTGACCTGATGCTATACATAGAGAATCCTAAAGATGCCACCAGAAAACTACTAGAGCTAATCAATGAATTTGGTAAGGTTGCAGGATATAAAATTAATGCACCAAAATCTCTGGCATTCCTATATACTAATGATGAAAATTCTGAAAGAGAAATTAAGGAAACACTCCCATTTACCAGTGCAACAAAACAAATAAAATACCTAGGAATAAACCTACCTAGGGAGACGAAAGACCTGTATGCAGAAAACTATAAGACACTGGTGGAAAAAATTAAAGATGATACAAATAGATGGAGAGATATACCATGTTCTTGGATTGGAAGAATCAATATTGTGAAAATGACTGTACTACCCAAAGCAATCTACAGATTCAGTGCAATCCCTATCAAATTACCAATGGCATTTTTTATAGAACTAGAACCAAAAAGTCTTAAAATTTGTATGGAGACAGAAAAGATCCCAAACAGCCAAAGCAGTATTGAGGGAAAAAAACGGAGCTGGAGGAATCAGACTCCCTGACTTCAGATTATACCACAAAGCTACAGTCATCAAGACAATATGGTAGTGGCACAAAAACACAAATATAGATCAATGGAACAATATAGAAAGCCCAGAAATAAACCCACGCACCTATGGTCAACTAGTCTGTGACAAAGGAGGCAAGGATATACAAGCAAGAAAAGACAGTCTCTTCAATAAGTGGTGTTGGGAAAACTGGACAGCTACATGTAAAAGAATGAAATTAGAACACTCCCTAACACCATACACAAAAATAATCTCAAAATGGATTAGCGACCTAAATGTAAGACCAGACACTATAAAACTCTTAGTGGAAAACATAGGAAGAACACTCTTTGACATAAATCACAGCAATATCTTTTTTGATCCACCTCCTAGAGTAATGGAAATAAAAACAAAAATAAACAAATGGGACTTAAAGCTTTTACACAGCAAAGGAAACCATAAACAAAAGGAAAAGACAACCCTCAGAATGGGAGAAAATGTTTGCAAATGAAGCGACTGACAAAGGATTAATCTCCAAAGTTTTGAAGCAGCTCACGCAGCTTAATATCAGGAAAACAAACAACCCAATCCAATAATGGGCAGATGACCTAAATAGACATTTCTACAAAGAAGATACAGATTGCCAACAAATACATGAAAGGATGGTCAACATCACTAATTATTAGAGAAATGCAAATCAAAATCACAATGAGGTATCACCTCACACAGGTCAGAATGACCATCATCAAAAAATCTACAAACAATAAATGCTGGAGAGCATGTGGAGAAAAGGGAGCCCTCTTGCACTGTTGGTGGGAATGTAAATTGACACAGCCACTATGGAGAACAGTATGGAAGTTCCTTAAAGAACCAAAAATAGAACTACCATACGACCCAGCAATCTCACTACTGGGCATATACCCAGAGAAAACCATAATTCCAAAGACACATGCACCCCAATGTTCATTACAGCAATATTTACAGTAGCCAGGTCATGGAAGCAACCTAAATGCCTATCAACAGATGAATGGATAAAGAAGATGTGGTACGTATATACAATGGAATATTACTCAGCCATAAAAAGGAATGAAGTTGGGTCATTTGTAGAGAAGTTGATGGATCTAGAGACTGTCATACAAAGTGAAGTAAGTCAGAAAGAGAAAAAAATATCATATATTAATGCATATATGTGGAACCTAGAAGAATGGTACAGATGAACTGTTTTTCAGGGCAGAAATTGAGACACAGATGTAGAGGACAAATGTATGGACACCAAGGGGAGAAAGCAGCGGGAGGTGGGGGTAGTGGTGTGATGATTTGGGAGTTTGGGGTTGACATGTATACACTAATGTGTATAAAATGGATGTCTAATAAGAACCTGCTGTATAAAAAGATAAATAAAAGAAAATTCAAAAGAAAAAAAAAAGCTGGTTTAGTGGTGCTGAATTTTCTTAGCTTTTGCTTGTCTGAAAAGCTTTTGACTTCTCTATTGAATCTGAATGAGATCCTTGCTGGGTAGAGTAATCTTGGTTGTAGGTTTTCCCCTTTCATCACTTTAAGTTTATCCTGCCAGTCCTTTCTGGCCTGCAGAGTTTCCGCTGAAAAATCAGCTGATAACCTTATGGGGATTCCTTTGTATGTTATTTCTTGTTTTTCCCTTGCTGCTTTTAATATTTTTTCTTTGAATTTAATTTTTGTTAGGTTGATTAATATGTGTCTTGGTGTGTTTTTCCAAGGGCTTATCCTGTATGGAGCTCTCTGTGCTTCCTGGACTTGGATGACTATTTCCTTTCCCATGTGAGGGAAGTTTTCAAGTATAATCTCTTTAAATATTTTCTCAGACCCTTTCTTTTTCTCTTCTTCTGGGACCCTTATAATTTGAATGTTGGTGTGTTTAGTATTGTCCCAGAGGTCTCTGAGATTGTCTTCAATTCTTTTCATTCTTTTTTCTTTATTCTGCTCCTTGGCAGTTATTTCCACCACTATGTCTTCCAGCTCACTTGTTCGTTCTTCTGCCTCAGTTATTGTTACTGATTCCTTCTAGTGTATTTTTCATTTCAGTTATTATGTTGTTCATCTCTGTTTTTTATTCCTTAGTTCTAGATCTTTGTTAAACATTTCTTGTATTTTGTCCATCTGTGCCTCCATTCTATTTCTGAGATTCTGGATCATCTTTGCTATTATTACTCTGAATTCTTTTTCAGGTAGATTGCTTATTTCCTCTTCATTTATTTGGTCTTGTAGGTTTTTACCTTGCTCCTTCATCTGCGACATATTTTTTACCATCTCATTGTTTTTTCTTTTAATGTGTGGGACTGTGTTCCTGTCCTACTGGTTGGTTGACCTGAGGCTTCCAACACTGGAGTTTGTAGGCTGTTGGGTAGAGCTGGGTCTTGGTGCTGAGGTGAGGAACTCCGTGAGACCTCACTCTGATGAATATTCCTTGGGGTCTGAGGTTCTCTGTTAGTCCAGTGGTTCAGACTCAGTGTTCCCACCACAGGAGCATCACCCCAACCCGAGGCTCATGACAAGATCCCACAAGCTGCCTGGGGTGGCAAAAAAAAAAAAAAAAAAAAAAAAAGAACAATAACAAAGTAAAAAATAAAATTAAACTAAGAAACCAACAGATATGTTAGGAAGAATATAAAAATAAAAATATGGATGAATAACCAGAAGGTACATCAGTACCACAATAGTAAAATAGAGGAGGAGGGAAAAGAAAAAAAAAGGTGTGTGTGTGGGGTAAAGGCCTTGGCTGCTGAGGGTGGGGCCTAAGCAAGGGCGAGGTTTGGGCTGTGGGCGGGACCAATTCTCAGGACCCACAGGGCTGGAAAAGGTCATGGGGGCTGTGGGGGGTGGGGCTTAGGCTTAAGGAACAGAAGGTGCCCAGGCGTGCCTCCCACCTGGGAGCCCAGCAGGCTTCTTGGGCTCGAGGGCAGGGGACCTCACCTGGGAGCCCAGCAGGCTTCTTGGGCTCGAGTGGGCAGGGCAAATGACCTCCTGTTCTCTCCTGCTCCTCCAGTCTGGGAGGGCCCCTCCTGCCTGACTCTCCTGATCTCCCCTCAGCCTCCCTCCAATGCCCCCAAGGACACATGTGGTCTGGAGGGGGTTTGGAGGGCAGGGGACTGG
Source organism: Globicephala melas (assembly GCF_963455315.2). Lineage (NCBI taxonomy): Eukaryota > Metazoa > Chordata > Mammalia > Artiodactyla > Delphinidae > Globicephala > Globicephala melas. The sequence continues at coordinate 56,066,473 of NC_083328.1, read as the reverse complement.
CCTGGGAGCTCAGCAGTCTCCCTGGGCCGAGTGGGCTGAGCAATAGCCCTCTGCTCCTCTCCTGCTCCTCTTGGATGGCTCCTCCAGCCTGCCTCTCCTGATCTCCCCAGCCTCCTTCTTATGTCCCTGGACCCACACAACATGGATGGGGCTTTGGAGGGGTGGGGTACCAGCTTGGGAGCTCAGCAGACTCCCTGGCCAGAGTGGGCCAGACGATTACCCTCCACTTCTCTCCAGCTCTTCCTGGAGAGTCCCTCTCACCTGTCTCTCCTGATCTCCCCAGCCTCAGGGGTGCCAATCCTGTCTGGCCTCCACTTCCCCTCCCCCCTCAGTCTCCCTGCATCCTACCCATTCACTTTGGGTTTCCTCCCATCTCCTTGGGCATCAGAGTCCTTCACCAGTGGCTGGCATGCACCCTAGTTGTGGGGAGATGCTAACTCCACATCTTCCCATACCACCATCTTGACTCCATCTCTCTTTTACTATTTTCTAATTCGAATGTTTGTTTTTTCAACTGTTGAGGTTTCTTAAAATATTTATTTATTTTTATTTATTTGGCTGCACCGGGTCTTAGTTGTTGCAAATGGAATCTTCATTGCCATGTGTAGGATCTTTGTTGTGACATGTGGGATTTTTTTTTTTTTCAGTTGCAGCATGCACGTGGGATCTAGTTCCCTGACCAGGGATCAAACCTGGGCCCCCTGCATTGGGAGCATGGAGTCTTAACCACTGGACCACGAGGGAAGTCCCTTAACTATTGAGTTTTGAGCAATTTTTATAGATTCTGGTGTGTATCCTTTGTTACATCATTTGCAGAGAAAAAATCTTGATGAAGTCCAGTTTATTGATTTTATGGATTATGATTTTAGTGACATATCTAAGAACTCTTTGGTCATCTGCCCTAGGTCCTGATGATTTTCTCCTCTAAAAGTTTTATAGTTCTACATTTAAATCTGTGATCCATTTTGAGGTACTCTTTTGTGTTAAGTGTGAGGTTCAGGTCTAGGTTCATACTTTCGCCCATGAATATCCAATTGCTCTAGCACCATGTGTTGACAAGACTCCACTGAATACCTCAGATCACTTGGCAGTGCTTATGTGGGGCTATTTCTGGCTTCTCTATTCTGTTCCATTGATCTATGTGTCTATCTCTCCACCAATAACAGACTCTCTTGATTACTGTAGCTATATAGCAGGCCTTAATATTGAGTAGAATTGATTCTTCTCACTTTATTATTCTTTTTCAAAATTGTTATTTCCTTTCCACATAAATTTGAGGATAATCTTGTCTACATAAAAAACATCTTGCTAGGATTTTAATAGGAATTGTATTAAACTCATATCAATCTGGGGACAATTGACTTCTTTACTATAGTGAATTTTCCAGTCCATGAACACATTATCTCTCTCCATTTATTTAGTTTTTCTTGATTTCCTCTTCAGTCGATGTTTTGTAGTTTTAAAAATTCAAGCCCTGTACATGGTTTTTAAAAAAATTTATATGTAAAAATCTCATTTTTTCCCCTAGCAGTTGTAAATGGTATTGTATTTTTCAGCTTTATTGAGATATGATTGACAAATAAAAATGGTATGTATTTAGGTTGTACAACATTTGTTAAAGGTGTACAACATGATGTTTTAATAATACATATACATTGTGACATAATTACCACAATTAAGTTAATTAACACATCCAGCACCTCATGTAGTTACTGTTTTTTTGTGTGTGGTGGGAACATTTAGAATATACTCTCAACAAATTTCAAGTATACGATACAGTATTACTACCTATAATCACCATGCTGTAAATTAGATCCCCAGAGCTTATTAAACTTATTACTGAAAGTTTGTATCCTTTGACCAACATCTTCCCAAATTGCCTAGCTCTACCCTCCATACCCCCTGACAAACACATTTCTACTCTCTGGTTCTATGAGTTTGACTTATTAAATTTATTTATTTATGGCTGTGTTGGGTCTTCGTTTCTGTGCCTGGGCTTTCTCCAGTTGCGGCAAACAGGGACCACTCTTCATCGCAGTGCGTGGGCCTCTCACTATCGCAGCCTCTTGTTGTTGTGGAGCACAGGTTCCAGACGCGCAGGCTCAGTAATTGTGGCTCACGGGCCCAGTTGCTCCGTGGCATGTGGGATCTTTCCAGGCCAGGGCTCGAACCCGCGTCCCCTGCATTGGCAGGCAGATTCTCAACCAGTGCGCCACCAAGGACGCCCGAGTTTGACTTTTTAAAACTCTACGTGTTAAGTTAGATAGTACAGTGTTTGTCTTTCTCTGTCTGGCTTATTTCACTTAGCATAAAGTCTTCTAGTTTCATTCATGTTGCAAATGGTAGGATTTCTTTCATTTTTATGGCTGACTGATATCCCATTGTTTATAAATACCACATTTTCTTAATCCATTCATTTGTCAATGGATAGTTAGGTTATTTCTGTATCTTGACTATGTAAATAGTGCTGCAATGAACACTGGAGTGCAGTTATTGCTTCGAGATACAGATTTCACATCCTTTGGATATATACTCAGAAGTGAGATTGCTGGATCGTATGGTAGTTCAATTTTTAACTTTTTGAGGAAACTCCACACTGTTTTCCATAGTGGCTATAACAATTTTCATTCTCATCAACAGTGCACAAAATTTCCATTTTCCCCACACCCTTGCCAATACTTGTTATCTCTTGTCTTTATTATTTTTTTATAATAGTCATCTTAATAGGTGTGAGGTGATATCTCATTGTGATTTTGATTTGCATTTTCCTGATGATTAGTGATGAGTACATTTTCATATACCTGTTGGTCATTTGTATAACTTTTTTGGGAAAATGTCTCTTCAGGCTCTTTTGCCCTTTTTAAAAAATTGGGTTGTTTTTGTTTTGATATTACATTGTATGAATTCCATATGTATTTTGGATATTAACCTCTTATCAGATATATGGTTTGCAAATATTTTCTCCCATTCTGTATGTTGCCTTTCATTTTGCTGATTGTTTCCTTTGCTGTGCAGAAGCTTTTTAGTCTGATGTAGTCCCACTTGTTTATTTTTGCTTTTGTTGCCATATCCAGAAAATCATTGCCAAGACCAATGTCAAGGAGATTTCTTCCCTATTTTTTCTTCTAGGATTTTTATGGTTACAGGCCTTACATTTAAGTCTTTAATCTATTTTGAGTTAATTTTTATGTATGGCATAAGATAAGGGTCCAATTTCATTCTTATGCATGTGGATATCCAGTTTTTCCAACACTATTTATTGAAGAAACTATCATTTCCCCATTGTGTATTCCTGGCGTCCTTGTCAAAGATTAGTTGACTGCATATGAGTGGGTTTATTTCTGGGCTCTTTATTCTGTTCCATTGGTCTATGTATCTGTTTTTATGCCAGTACTATACTGTTTTGATTACTACAGCTCTGTTTGAAATCAGAGAGTGTGATGCCTCCAGCTTTGTTCTTCTTTCTCAAGATTGCTTTGCTATTCGGGGCGTTTCATGGTTCAAAATAAATTTTAGGATTGTTTTTCTATTTCTGTGAAAAATGCCATTGGAATTATGATAGAGATTGCTTCAAATCTGTAGACTGTTTTGGGTAGAATGGTCGTTTTAACAATGAACATAGGATGTATTTCCATTTACTTGTGTCTTCTTCAGTTTCTTTCATTGATGTCATAGTTTTCAGTGTACAGATCTTCCACTTCCTTGGTTAAACTTATTCCTAAGTATTTTATTCTTTTTGATGCTATTGTTAATGAGATTGTTTTCTTAATTGTGTTTTTGAATAGTTCATTGATAGGGTATAGAAATGCAACTAATTTTTATACATTGCTTTTGTATCATGGAACTTAACTGAATTCATTAAATGATATTGCATTTAAATTTTGTTTTCCACATGTCCATTGCTAATATATAGAAATATGATTGACAGCCACACACAGAAGAGTGAAACTGTACCACTCTCATACACCATACACAAAAATTAACTCAAAATGGATTAAAGACTTGAATGTAAGACCTGAAACCATAAAACTTCTAGAAGAAAACATACGAAGTAAGCTCCTTGACATAGGTCTTGGTGAGGTTTTCTGAATCTGACACCAAAAGTAAATGCAACAAAAACAAGAACAAACAAGTGGGACTATATCAAACTAAAAAGCTTCTGCACAGCATAGGGAACCATCAACAAAATAAAAAGGCAACTTACTGAATGAGAGAAAATATTTGCAATGTCTCATAAGGGGTTAATTTCCAAAATATATAAAGAATTTATATAGCCTAAAAGCAAAAAAGCCCAAACAATCTTGTTGAAAAATGGGCAGAGGACCTGAATAGACATTTTTCCAAAGAAGACATACAGATGGCCAACAAGCACATGAAAAGATGCTCAACATCATTAATCACCAGGAAAATGCAAATCAAAACCACAATGAGATATCACCTCACACCTGTTACATTGGTTATTATCAAAAATACAAGAAATAACAAGTGTTGGTAAGGATACAGAAAAAAGGAAACAATTGTGCGCTCTTGGTGGGAACATAAATTGGTATAGCCACTATGGAAAATACTAGGGAGGCTCCTCAAAAAGTTAAAAATAGAACTATCATAGGATCCAACAATTCCAAGTTCATTTTCTTTGAATAAATCCAATTTATTTATTCAAAGAAAATGAAAACACTAACTTTAAAAGATATATATGTACCTCCATGTTTGTTGCAGCACTATTTACAATAACCAAGATATGGAAACAACCTAAGTGCCCATCTATAAATGAATGGATAAGGCAATTGTGGTATTTATAGACAATGGAATATTTTTCAGCCATAAAACAGAATGATGCAAATCAAAACTACAGTGAGGCATTCACCTCACACCAGTCAGAATGGTCGTCATCAAAAAATCTACAAACAATGAATGCTGGAGAGGGTATGGAGAAAAGAGAACCCTCTTGCACTGTTGGTGGGAATGTAAATTGTTACAGCCACTGTGGAGAATTGTATGGAGGTTCCTTAAAAAACTAAAATTAGAACTACCATATGATGCAGCAATCCCACTACTGGGCATATACCCTGAGGAAATCATAATTCAAAAAGAAACATGTACCACAATGTTCGTTTGCAGAACTATTTACAATGCCAGGGCATGAAAGCAATCTAAGTGTCCATCAACAGATGAATGGATAAAGAATATGTGGCACATATACATAATGGAATATTACTCAACCATGAAAAGAAACGAAATTGAACTATTTGTAGTGAGGTGTATGGACCTAGAGTCTGTCATCTGTCATACAGAGTGAAGTAAGTCAGAAAGAGAAAAACACACACATATATATACATATGGAATCTAAAAAAAAAAAGTTCTGAAGAACCTAGGGGCAGGACAGGAATAAAGACGCAGATGTAGAGAATGGGCTTCAGGACATGGGGAGGGGGAAGGGTAAGCTAGGACGGAGTGAGAGAGTGGCATTGACATATATACACTACCAAATGTAAAATAGCTAGCTAGTGGGAAGCAGCTGCATAACACTGGGAGATCAGCTCAGTGCTTTGTGACCACATAGAAGGGTGGGATAGGGAGGGTGGGAGGAAGACACAAGAGGGAAGGGATATGGGGATATATGTATACATGTAGCTGATTCAGTTTGTTGTGCAGTGGAGACTGGCACAGCATTGTGGGGCAATTATACTCCAATAAAGATGTTAAAAAAAAAAAACACACCAAACAATGAATTCCTGCCATTTGCAACAACATGGATGGACCCCAAGGTCATTATGCTAGGTGAAATAAGTCAGATAGAGAAAGGCAAATACTGTATTATTTCTCTTATATGTGGAATGTTAAAAAAAAAAAAAAAAGCAAAACAAAACCGAAACAAAAAACCAAACTGAAAGATATGGAGAATAGATTGGTAATGTCCAGAGGTGGGCAGTAGGTGATAGGAGAAGTGGGTGAAGGGGATCAAAAGGTAAGAAAAGAAAACATGGTTTCCAACCTGGGTTTCCTTCCAAGGGACGTTGGGAATGGTGGGGATGTTGGGCAGATGGGGCTCTGGATTCTCCACATCTGTTCCAACCAGAGCAGTTCTACTTGTATCTTTTATATATTGAAAATAAGCTTTTTTTCAAGAAAGGATTCTGAATTACAAATAGAAATAGAAAGTCACTGGGGAAAACTTGTTATTCTGGCACACAGGGACCCCCACAATCTGGTCTTAATTTTTTCTAGTACTTCCTCACTACTCTTTTTCACAAAGTTTTGCTTAGGTCTGAGTAACTTAATCATTATTTTTGGGCAATCCTTCTTATATCTCATCTCTATCCATTTAGTTAAGCAATTCTAGTAATGAATACTGATTCTGTATCAGCCAGTGTACTATACATTTTATCATATTATAAAACATTATCTCATCTATTATTAATGATAACTTTATGATATAGGTGCTAACGATTATTACCATTTTACAGATAAGGCTTAGAGAAATTAAGAAACTTGGTTAGAGCCATACAACTAATAGGTGGCAGAGCTCAAGGAAAAGGTCTTGAGCCCAGGCTTATCTGACTTCAAAGTCCGATGATTATATGTGTTGCCTGACAGCTTTCTCTTCTATACAATACTGCTTTTTTTTTTTTTTTTGGTCTATCTCTTCCAAGAAATCTTCTGACTTCTATATCCCATAATATCTTCCCTTCCATGAACTTCTCAAGAATTACTACCTATTCCATTCATTTGATAATTACCACATACACGTATACTGTCTGCTATATTTTTAGGGGCAAATGTTTTGTTTTTCCAATACATTCTCTAAGGGCATGGAGATTAAAAAGAAAGAAATATGATTGATTTTTGTGTGTTGATCTTGTATCCTGTGACCTTGCTGAACTCATTTGTTAGTTCCGGAAGTTTGTTTTGTTTTTTGTTTTGTTTTTTTGTAGATCCCTTGGGATTTTCTACATAGGGAATCATGTAATCTGCAAATAGAGGACAGTTTTATTTCTTTCTTTCCAATCTGTATGTATTTTATTTCCTTTCCTTGCCTTTTTGTGCTGGTTAGATCTTCCAGTACTATGTTCAACAGCACTGGTGAGAGCAGACATCCTTGCCTTCTTTCTCATCTTAGTGGAAAAGCTTTGTTTTTCACCATTAAACATGATATTTACATTTATATTCATGAAGGATATTGATCCATAGTGTTCTTTTTTGTACTTTTTCTTCTTTTGGTATTAGGGTAATACTAGCTCCATAAAATGAATTGGGAAATGTTCCTTCCTCTTCTATTTTCTGGAAGAGATTGTCTAAAATTTATGTTAATTCTTCTTTAAACATTGGCTAGAACTCTACAGTGAAAATCCTCTGGGTCTGTAGATTTCTGGGAGTTTTAAAATTGTGAATTCAATTGCCTTAACAGTTAAAGGGCTACTCAAATTATGCATTTCATATTGAGTGACTTGTGGTAGTTTGTGGTTTTCAAGGAATTTGCCGATTTCGTCTAAGTTGTCAAATTTATGTGTAGATTTCATGTTTTTTTTTCTACATTTCATATAAATGTATTAGCATACGGTATTTGTTTTTCTCTTTCTGACTTACTTCACTCAGTATGACAGACTCTAGGTCCATCCACCTCACTACAAATAACTGTTTCATTTCTTTTTATGGCTGAATAATATTCCATTGTATATATGTGCCACATCTTCTTTATCCATTCATCTGTTGATGGACACTTAGGTTGCTTCCATGTCCTGGCTATTGTAAAGAGAGCTACAATGAACATTTTGGTACATGACTCTTTTTGAATTATGGTTTTCTCAGGGTATATGCCCAGGAGTGGGATTGCTGGGTCATATGGTAGTTCTATTTGTAGTTTTTAAAGGAACCTGCATACTGTTCTCCATAGTGACTGTATCAATTTACATTCCACCAACAGTGCAAGAGGGTTCCCTTATCTCCACACCCTCTCCAGCTTTCATTGTTTGTAGATTTTTTTGGTTTTTTTTTTTTTTTTTTGGTACGTGGTCCTCTCACTGTTGTGGCCTCTCCCGTTGCAGAGCACAGGCTCCGGACGCTCAGGCTCAGCAGCCATGGATCAAAGGCCTAGCTGCTCTGCGGCATGTAGGATCTTCCTGGACCGGGGCATGAACCCATGTCCCCTGCATCGGCAGGTGGACTCTCAACCACTGCACCACCAGGGAAGCCCTGTTTGTAGATTTTTTGATGATGGTGATTCTGACTGGTGTGAGATGATATTTCATTGTAGTTTTGATTTGCATTTCTCTAATGATTACTGATGTTGAGCATGCTTTCATGTGTTTGTTGGCAATCTGTATATCTTCTTTGGAGAAATGTCTATTTAGGTCTTCTGCCCATTTTTGGATTGGGTTGTTTGTTTTTTTGATATTGAGCTGCATGTACGGCTTCTAATTTTGGAGATTAACCCTTTCGCAGTTGCTTCATTTGCAAATATTTTCTCCCATTCTGAGGGTTCTCTTTTCGTCTGTTTATGGTTTCCTTGGCTGTGTAAAAGCTTTTACATTTCATTAGGTCCCATCTGTTCATTTTTGTTTTCATTTCCATTTCTCTTGGAGGTAGGTCAAAAAGGATCTTGTTGTGATTTATGTCATAGTGTGTCCTGCCTATGTTTTCCTCTAAGAGTTTGATAGTGTCTGGCCTTACATTTAGGTCTTTAATCCATTTTGAGTTTATTTTTGTGTGTGGCATTAAGGAGTGTTCTAATTTCATTCTTTTACAGGGAGCTGTCCAGTTTCCCAGCACCAGTTACTGAAGAGGCTATCTTTTCTCCACTGTATATTCTTGTCTCCTTTATCAAAGATAAGGTGATCATATGTGTGTGGGTTTATCTATGGGCTTTCTATCCTGTTGCATTGATCTATATTTCTGTTTTTGTGCCAATATCATACTGTCTTGATTACTGTAGCTTTGTAGTATAGTCTGAAGTCAGGGAGCCTGGTACCTCCAGCTCTGCTTTTCTTTCTTAAGATTGCTTTGGCTATTCAGGGTCTTTTGTGTTTCCATACAAATTGTGAAATTTTTTGTTCTAGTTCTGTGAAAAATGCCAGTGGTAGTTTGATAGAGATTGCATTGAATCTGTAGATTGCTTTGGGTAGTAGAGTCATTTTCACAATGTTGATTCTTCCAATCCAAGAACATGGTGTATCTCTCCATCTATTTGTATCATCTTTAATTTCTTTCATCAGGGTCTTATAATTTTCTGCATACAGGTCTTTTGTCTCCTTAGGTAGGTTTATTCTGAGATATTTTATTCTTTTTGCTACAAAAGTAAATGGGAGTGTTTTCTTAATTTCACTTTCACATTTTTCATCCTTAGTATATAGGAATGCCAGAGATTACTGTGCATTAACTTTGTATCCTGCTACTTTACCAAATTCATTGATTAGCTCTTGTAGTTTTCTGATTGCATTTTTAGGATTCTCTATGTATAGTATCATGTCATCTGCAAACAGTGACAGCTTTACTTCTTCTTTTCTGATTTGGATTCCTTTTATTTCCTTTTCTTCTCTGATTGCTGTGGCTAAAACTTCCAAAACTATGTTGAATAAGAGTGGTGAGAGTGGGCAACCTTGTCTTTTTCCTGATCTTAGTGGAAATGGTTTCAGTTCTGCACCATTGAGGATGATTTGGCTGTGTTTGTCATATATGGCCTTTATTATGTTGAGGAAGTTCCCTCTATGCCTCATTTCTGGAGGATTTTTATATAAATGGGTGTTGAATTTTGTCAAAAGCTGTCTCTGCATCTATTGAGATGATCATATGGTTTTTCTCCTTCAATTTGTTGATATGGTGTATCATATTGATTGATTTGCATATATTGAAGAATCCTTGCATTCCTTGGATAAACCCCACTTGATCATGGTGTACGATCCTTTTAATGTGCTGTTGGATTCTGTTTGATAGTATTTTGTTGAGGATTTTTGCATCTATGTTCATTGGTGATACAGGCCTGTAGTTTTCTTTCTTTGTGACATCTTTGTCTGTTTTTGGTATCAGGGTGTTGGTGGCCTTGTAGAATGAGTTTGGTAGTGTTCCTCTGTCTGCTATATTTTGGAAGAGTTTGAGAAGGATAGGTGTTAGCTCTTCTCTAAATGTTTGATAGAATTCATCTTTGAAGCCATCTGGTCTGGGCTTTTGTTTGTTGGAAGAATTTTAATCACAGTTTCAATTTCAGTACTTGTGATTGATCTGTTCATATTTTCTATTTTTTCCTGGTTCAGTCTCAGAATGTTGTGCATTTCTAAGAATTTATCCTTTTTTTCCAGGTTGTCCATTTTATTGGCATAGAGCTGCTTGTAGTAATCTCTCATGATCTTTTGTATTTCTGCAGTGTCAGTTGTTACTTCTCCTTTTTCATTTCTAATTCTATTGATTTGAGTCTTCTCCCTTTTTTTCTTGATGAGTCTGACTAATGGTTTATGAATTTTGTTTATCTTCTCAAAGAACCAGCTTTTAGTTTTATTGACCTTTGCTGTCATTTCCTTCATTTCTACTCATTTATTTCTGATCTGATCTTTATGATTTCTTTCCTTCTGCTAACTTTGGAGTTTTCTTGTTCTTCTTTTTCTAATTGCTTTAAGTGTAAGTTAGGTTGTTTATTTGAGATGTTTCTTGTTTTTAAGGTAGGATTGTATTGCTATAAAATTCCCTCTTAGAACTGCTTTTGCTGCATCCTATAGATTTTTGGTTGTCGTGTTTTCATTGTCATTTATTTCTAAGTATCTATTTATTTCCTCTTTGATTTCTTCAGTGATCTCTTGGTTATTAAGCACTGTATTGTTTAGCCTCCATGTGTTTGTATATTTTAAAGTTTTTTTCCTGTGAATGATATCTAGTCTCATAGAGTGGTGGTTGGAAAAGATACTTGATACGATTTCAATTTTCTTAAATTTACCAAGGCTTGATTTGTGACCCAAGATACGATCTATTCTGGAGAATTTTCCATGAGCACTTGAGAAGAATGTGTATTCTGTTGTTTTTGGATGGAATGTCCTATAAATATCAATTAAGTCCGTCTTGTTTAATGTATCATTTAAAGCTTTTGTTTCCTTATTTATTTTCATTTTGGATGATCTGGCCATTGGTGAAAGTAGGGTGTTAAATTTCCCTACTATGATTGTGTTACTGTCGATTTCACCCCCTTTCTTTTTGTGATAGGCAGGCCTCCCACCATTGCAGCCTCTCCCATCCCGGAGCACAGGCTCTGGATGCACAGGCCCAGTGGCCATGGCCCACGGGCCCAGCCACTCCGCGGCATGCGGGAACCTCCCAGACCGGGGCACGAACCCGCATCCCCCGCATCAGCTGGCAGACCCCCCAACCACTGTGTCACCAGAGAAGCCCTCAATTTCCCCTTTTATGGCTGGTAGTATTTGCCTTATATATTGAGGTGTTCCTATATTGGGTGCATAAATATTTACAATTGTTATATCCTCTTCTTAGATTGATCCCTTGATCATTATGTAGTGTCCTTCTTTGTCTCTTGTAATAGTTTTTGTTTTAAGGTCTATTTTGTCTCATATGAGAATTGTTACTCCAGCTTTCTTTTTTTTTTTTTTTTTTTGCGGTACGCGGGCCTCTCACTGTTGTGGCCTCTCCCATTGCGGAGCACAGGCTCCGGACGCGCAGGCTCAGCGGCCATGGCTCACGGGCGCAGCCGCTCCGCGGCATGTGGGATCCTCCCGGACCGGGGCACGAACCCGCGTCCCCTGCATCGGCAGGCGGACTCTCAACCACTGCACCACCAGGGAAGCCCTCCAGCTTTCTTTTGATTTCCATTTTCATTGAATATCTTTTTCCATCCCCTCACTTTCAGTCTATATGTATCCTAGGTCTGAGGTGTGTCTCTTATAGACAGCATATATTCGGGTTTTGTTTTTGTATCCATTCAGCTAAGCTATCTCTTTTGGTTGGAGCATTTAATCCTTTACATTTAAGGTAGTTATCGATATGTATGTTCCTATTACCATTTTCTTAATTGTTTTGGGTTTGTTATTGTAAGTCTTTTCCTTCTCTTGTGTTTCCTGCCTAGAGATGTTCCTTTAGCATTTGTTGTAAAGCTGGTTTGGTGGTGCTGAACTCTCTCAGCTTTTGCTGGTCTGTAAAGGTTTTAATTTCTCCATCAAATCTGAATGAGATCCTTGCTGGGTAGAATAATCTTTGTTGTAGGTTTTTCTCATTCACCACTTTAAATATGTCCTGCCACTCTTTCTGGCTTGCAGAGTTTCGGCTGAAAGATCACCTGTTAACCTTATGGGGATTCCCTTGTGTGTTTTTTGTTGTTTTTCCCTTGCTGCTTTTAATATTTTTCCTTGTATTTAATTTTTGATAGTTTGATTAATATGTGTCTTGGCATGTTTCTCCTTGGCTTTATCCTGTATGGGACTCTCTGTGCTTCTTGGACTTGATTAACTATTTCCTTTCTCATATTAGGGAAGTTTTCAACTTTAATCTCTTCAAATATTTTCTCAGTCCCTTTCTTTTTCTCTTCTACTTCTGGGACCCTATAATTCGAATGGTGTGCTTAATGTTGTCCCAGAGGTCTCTGAGACTGTCCTCAATTCTTTTCATTTTTTTTTCTTTATTCTGCTCTGCAGTAGTTATTTCCATTATTTTATCTTCCAGGTCACTTATTGGTTCTTCTGCCTCAGTTATTCTGCTACTGATCCCTCCTAGAGAATTTTAAATTTCATTTATTATGTTGTTCATCACTGGTTGTTTGCTCTTTAGTTCTTTTAGGTCCTTGTTAAAAGTCTCTTGTATTTTCTCCATTCTATTTCTGAGATTTTGGATCATCTTTACTATCATGATTCTGAATTCTTTTTCAGGTAGACTGCCTATTTCCTCTTCATTTGTTAGGTCTGGTGGGTTTTTGCCTTTCTCCTTCACCTGCTGTGTGTTTTTCTGTCTTCTCATTTTGCTTAACTTACTGTGTTTGGGGTCTCCTTTTTGCAGACTGCAGGTTCGTAGTTCCCGTTGTTTTTGGTGTTTGTCCCCAGTGGCTAAGATTGGTTCAGCGGCTTGTGTAGGCTTCCTGGTGGAGGGGACTAGTACCTGTGTTCTGGTGGATGTTGTGTTTCTGGTTGGAAGGTCCACGTCTGGTGGTGTGTTTTGGGGTGTCTGTGGCCTTATTATGATTTTAGGCAGCCTCTCTACTAATGGATGGGTTTGTGTTCCTATCTTGCTAGTTGTTTGTCATAGGGTGTCCACCACTGTAGCTTGCTGGTCATTGAGTGGAGCTGGGTCTTGGCGTTGAGATGGAGATCTCTGGGAGATTTTTGTCATTGTTTGATATTACGTGGAGCTGGGAGGTCTCTTGTGGACCAGTGTCCTGAACTTGGCTCTCCCACCTCAGAGGCATTTGTTGGAGCACCTGACACCTGGCTGGGGCACCAAGAGGCTGTCATCTACATGGCTCAGAATAAAAGGGAGAAAAACAAGAAAGAAAGAAAGAATAAGATAAAATAAAATAAAAGTAAAATAAAGTTATTAAAATAAAAAAATAATTATTAAAAATTTTTAAGAAGTAATAAAAACAGAAAAAGAAAGAAAGAAGAGAGCAGCCAAGCCAAAAAACAAATCCACCAATGATAACAAGTGCTAAAAACTATACTAAAGCCAAAACCCAAACAAACAAAAAAAGACAGACAGACAGAACCCTAGCACAAATGGTAAAAGCAAAGCTATACAGACAAAATCACACACAGGAGCATACACATACACACTCACAAAAAGAGAAAAATGGCGAGAAGAAATATATCATTGCTCCCAAAGTCCACCTCCTCAATTTGGGGTGATTCATTGTTTATTCAAGTATTCCACAGATACAGCGTACATCAAGTTGATTGTGGGGATTTAATCTGCTGCTCCTGAGGCTTCTGGGAGAAATATCCCTTTCTGTTCTTTGTTCGCACAGCTCCTGGGGGTCAGCTTTGTATTTGGACCCACCTCTGGATGTAGGTCACCTGAGAGCATCTGTTCTTCACTCATACAGGACGGGGTTAAAGGAGCAGCTGTTTTGGGGTCTCTGGCTTACTCAGGCCGGGGGGAGGGAGGGGTAAAGAGTTCAGGGCGAACCTGCAGTGGCAGAGGCCAGCGTGACATTTCACCAGCCTGAGGCACACCGTGTGTTCTCCTGGGGTTGTTGTTCCTGGATCCCAGGACCCTGGCAGTGGCAAGCTGCACAGGATCCCGGGAGGGGAGGTGTGGATAGGGACCTGTGCTTTCACACAGGCTTCTTGGTGGCTGCAGCAGAAGCCTTAGCATCTCATGCTGATCTCTGGGGTCCGTGCTTATAGCCACAGCTTGTGCCCGTCTCTGGAGCTTGTTTAGGTGGTGCTCTGAATCCCCTTTCCTCACGCACCCTGAAACAATGGTCTCTTGCCTCTTAGGCAGTTCCAGACTTTTTCCTGGACTCCCTCCTGGCTAGCTGTGGTGCACTAGCCCACTTCAGACTGTATTCATGCAGCCAACCCCAGTCCTCTCCTTGGGATCTGACCTCCAAAGCCCGAGCCTCCGCTCCCAGCCCCCACCCATCCCGGCGGGTGAGCAGACAAGCCTCTCGGGCTGGTGAGTCCTGGGCGGCACCAATCCTCTGTGCGGGAATCTCTCCACTTTGCCCTCCACACCCCTGTTGCTGCTCTCTCTTCCATGGCTCTGAAGCTTCCTCCCTCGGCCACCCACAGTCTCTGCCCGTGAAGGGGCTTCCTAGTGTGTGGAAACTTTTCCTCCTTCACAGCTCGCTCCCACTGGTGCAGGTCCCATCCCTATTCTTTTGCCTCTGTTTTTCTTTTTTCTTTTGCCCTACCCAGGTATGTGGGGAGTTTCTTGCCCTTTGGGAGGTCTGAGGTCTTCTTCCAGTGTTCCGTAGGTGTTCTGTAGGAGTTGTTCCACATGTAGATGTATTTCTGTTGTATTTGTGGGGAGGAAGGTGATCTCCATGTCTTACTCTTCCGCCATCTTGAAGCTCCTTCCCATGTTATTCTTTTTTTTTTTTTTTTTTAAATACACTTACTAAGAAAAGCAAAAATTTACTTCAAATTGCAGTATAAGCTTTTCAATCACAAAAAGAAAGAAAAGAACAGTGATCTGACAGTGGTCACATCCTGTGCAAAAAAACTTGAGATAACAAAAATGGTAACACAAGGTAGCTGAGCTGCTTACACTGCAGGAAAAGGAAATACAGTAGCTGAAATATGGCACTCCTGTGAATCAACTTCTAAACCAAACAGAATGCCTTTGAAATGATTAAATTTATTTGTGTATTAGTAAGAAAGCCCCACCACCATAAATAGTACAATATTTAAAAATTAAAAAAAAATCATATTTATCTAGGATAGACTGTGTATTTGAACTGTTAGACCTCTTTAAGTGCAGAAGGTGGTTCAGGTTTTGCCTGTTTTTTAAATTAAATAACTGTCCATACACTTTACGAAGTTCCACTCAATCGCAAAAGCCAATTTAAATCAAGGAATATGTTATCAAAGTTGCATAATTTCATTTGGGACTGTCAGCAGGTTAAAGTCTCAAATCAAGTCTTCAACACTCATTTTTAGTCAATAAAAAGTTCAAAAGTTCTCAAATCTTCATTATCCTCTTGAACTTGCCCTTCTAAATGATCCTCAGACTGCAATTCCTAGTTTGCAAATAAAAGAATGCAATATGCATCATACTTCAAGAAAAGACGACGATGTCGAGCTAACAGGCTTCTGGATCTTCTCCCTGCTCCTTTCAACCTTCTTGATAATTTCTGACACTATGCACACTGACGAGGTGAGACCCAGAAGAAAGAGCAAATCCAGTATACTTAGGCTCTCGGTCTGAAAAACTTTCTGAAGTGGAGGAAAGTAAATAACTAATAACTGTCCCATGATGGATCCAAGAACTGCGTAGCAAAACATTTTATTACTGCAGAGTCCAATCTCAAACACAGATTTGGTCTGGGATCTGGAACTTAGTGCATTGAACATGTCAAAAAACACAAAGCATGTGAAGGTCATTGTTGTATCCCGAGGTGTTATCACATTGTCTCGCAGCTCCCGCCAGAAGACAAACAAAGTCCCACAAACAATGATTATTGAGGAAACAAGTATTTTAAGTATCAGGTTTTTGGTCAAAATGCTGTCCTTCCAGTTGCGTGGAGGTTTACGAATGACATCTTTATCCACTGGTTCTACTCCAAGGCTCTGAGCTGGAGGTCCGTCCATAATAATATTGATCCACAAAATCTGCATGGCATTGAGAGGATTGGGAAAGTTCATTAATGTAGCCAGTGAGATTAAAGTTAATGCTGCTATACTCGTGCTCAGCTGGAATCTAACAAAATTTTTAATGTTATTATAAATTCCTTTACCCTCCTCAATTGCAGACATGATGGTTTGGAAATCATCATCCACCAGGATCATGTCTGCTGCCTCTTTGCAAACATCTGTGCCAGTCTGACCCATTGCAACTCCAATGTCTGCAGCCTTCAGAGCGACTGCATCATTTACTCCATCTCCTGTCATGGCCACAACCGACCCGTTCTTCTGCAGAGACTTAATAATTTTCATCTTGTGCCTTGGACTAGCTCTGTAAAATACCGCAACCTTTGGCACCATCTGTGAAAGCTGCTGGACATCCATTGCATCTATTTCTTCTCCTGAGACTGACTGGGAGGTTTTGGAATATAATCCCAGACGACTAGCGATTGCAATTGCAGTCTCCTGTGAGTCCCCAGTAATCATTTTTATTGACACTCCTGAGGCAATGAGTGTTGTAACAGCTTCTTTCACACCAGTTCTAGGAGGATCAATGATTCCCACCAGGCCAAGGAACGTCAGTTGCCCCAATTCAGGACCAGAAGCCAAAGCAAGAACTCTGAGCCCTGCAGAGCCCATCTGGGCCTTCTCTTGTTGGTACAGATCTCTCTGCTGCTGGGTGAGTGTCAAGGTCTGCCCTTTGCTGTGATATGTAGTACAATACTTAATCACCTGTTCATAAGCACCCTTCATAAAACAAATCTCTGGTCTGTCCTGCTGTGTTCGGTGCACACTTAACAGCCATCCACTTCTGCTCAGAGCTAAAAGGGTATTCAGCTTTTCTGATATAATCCTGTTGAAGTCCATCAAGACCCATCTTCATTGCAAGAGCAATTAAGGCTCCTTCTGTTGGTTTCCCCATTAGAGTGTTGTTTCTAATTACAGCATCATTGCACACACAGCCCGCCTCGACAATTCTGCTAACAGATGGGTTATAGAATCCATGAACAACATCACCATCAACAATCACTTCCCCAAATGGATTGTAGCCAACTCCAGTAACCTCAGCACGCAGGCCATCCGAAGTAAATACGTGGGTAACAGTCATTTCATTCTTCGTCAGGGTCCCAGTTTTATCTGAACAAATCACATTACAGCAGCCCAGAGTTTCAACAATAGGTAGTTTTTTCACAATGGCCCTTTTCTTCACCATTCTCATAACACCAAGGGCTAGAGTCACTGTGACCACAATGGGAAGACCTTCAGGAATTGCTGCTACAGCCAAACTTACACTAATAGTAAACATTTCCAGGATATCTTTTCCTAGTAACCAGCCAACCAACATGATGATACCTATTATACCAAAGGAGTAAAAGGAAAGTTGTTTTCCTAAGAGGTCCATGCTCTTCTGCAGAGGGGTTTTTGGTGCTTCCTCTGCCTGCATCATTTTAAAAACCTCTCCAAATTCAGAATTTTCTCCTGTTCCAGTGACAATACCCTTTGCTTTGCCACATCTGACCAGTGTTCCCATGAAGGCAATGTTACTTCTTGATGCAAGATCTCCATTAGTGGCAGCCGGCTGAGGAGCTGTCACCTTAGAACAAGGTGTTGTCTCTCCTGTCAAGCTGGACTCATCAATGGAAAGATCCACAGCCTCAAACAAGCGCAAGTCAGCAGGAACTCTGTCCCCAACAGAAAGGCAAACTGTATCACCTGGAACCAAGTCTCGTGCAAGTGTATGTTCCAATTTTCCTTCACGCACACAATGGCATTCTGGTGGCATCAGTTTATTCAGTTCTTCAAGAGATTTTTCTGAACGATATTCCTGAACAAAGGCGACCGTAACGACGATAAGTATTGCCACAGTGATACTGACAGCATCATCAAACTGATGCATTAAAACACTGATGACTGCAGAAGCCAGAAGCAGCATAATAAGGGGATTTTTAAACTGAGAAATATACTTCTTCCATAGTGGCTCATCCTCACTGATATCAAACTCATTCCAGCCATGGAAAGCTCTCCGATGACTTACTTCACATTTGTTTAGACCATTCTGAAGATCAGCTTGGAGAATGCTTGCAACTTCACTGACTGGTAATTCACTTGCTTTTTTTGATGTCAATACAGGAATCATTGTCTCATTTTCAGCATTAGGAATTTTTTGAAAACGTGCAACCTTCATCTTCCATCGAAACTGCACTTGGGTTGATGGCTACAAAGTCTTTAGTGTCAGCCACGGCCACACTGGGAAGAGAGAGGAGAGGAGGACAAGAAGAGAGGCCCCCGGAATCCCAGGCCGTCACCCCCGCTCCCGGCCACGCGACCCGCGGCTGCGCCCACCACCCCTAACAGCAGCATCCGCGCTCTCGCGGGAGCGGCTCGCCAAGCGGCGGCGCCGAACGGGCGCCTCTCCCGGCGTGGGGGCGGCAACCGGGAAGGCGGGCGGGGCGGGATGGGCAGCAGGTGAGGGGACTGGCCTCGGGCGGCCTGGCGGCTTGGTGCGGCAGTGCTAGTCTGCTCCCGCCTCCGCCTCCTGGGCTCCGCCCTCCCCACCGCCCGCCGCCCCGGCGCGCCCCGCACCCCGGGCCCGCCCCGCCTCCATGTTATTCTTATTATCCTTTTAATGTCTGCACAGTCTGTAGTGATATCACCTGTTTCTTTCCTGATATTAATAATTTCTGTTTCTCCATCTTATCAAGGAACCAACCTTTTATGCTTGTTTTATTGTTTTCCTGTTTTCAATTTCATTGATATCTGCTCTTACCTTTATTATTTCCTGCTTTCTGCTGGATTTGGGTTTATTTTGCAATTTTTCTAATGTCTCTTTTCTAAATAACCATTTACTTCTACAAATTCCCTTGCAACATTGTTTTAGGTGTGTCCCACAAATTTTGCTGTTATATTCTCATTTTTGTTTAAGTTCATTCTATTTTAAAAATTTCCTTGAGAGTCCTCTTTGATCCATGGATTAGTTTGAAGTTTTTTGTTTAATTTCCAAGTGTTGGAGATTTTCCAGTTACCTTTCTGTTATTGATTCCATATGATCAGAGAACACAATATGATTCAATTCTTTTAAATTTGTTGAGGTTTATTTTATGATCCAGGATATCATCTATCTAGGTATATGTTCTCTGGGTGCTTGAAAAGAATGTGTATTTTGCTATTGTTGAGTGAAGTGTTCTAACAGTGTCAATTAGATCCTGTTGCTGGATGGTATGGTTGAGCTCTTCTATATCCTTGCTGATTTTCTGTCTAATTGTTCCATCAATTATTGAGAGAGGGATATTGAAGACTCCAAATATGATAGTAGATTTGCCTATTTCTTCTTTCAATTCTATCAATTTTTGCTTCACATATTTTGCAGGTCTGTCATTTGTGCACACACATTAGGACTGCTATATCTTCTTGGAGATTGGCCATTTTATCATTATATAATGTCCTTGGTCATTTTCTTTTCTCTGAAGTCTATTTCCCTGATATATATTAACCGAAAGGAAGCTGAAGTGGCTATATTTAGCCACTTCAGCTTCCTTTCGGTTAATATTTGCATGTTATAACCTATTACATCTTTTTACTTTCAAACTACCTATATTATTATATACGAAGTGAGTTTCGTGTGGACAGCATGAGTCATGCTTTTAAATCCCCTCTGTCATTCTCAGTGTTTTTTTAAAAAATATAAATTTATTTATTTATTTTTGCCTGTGTTGGGTCTCTGTCTCTGTGTGTGGGCTCTCTAGTTGCTGCAAGCGGGGGCCACTCCTTGTTGTGGTGTGTGGGCCTCTTACTGTCATGGCTTCTCCTGTTGCAAAGCATGGGCTCTAGGCACACAGACTCAGCAGTTGTGGCTTGTGGGCTCTAGAGCTGCTTGCAGGTTGTGGCTTGCAGGCTCCATAGCTGTGGCACACGGGCCCAGCTGCTCTGCAGCATGTGGGATCCTCCTGGGCCAGGGCTTGAACCCATGTCCCCTGCATTGGCAGACAGATTATCAACCACTGTGCCACCAGGGAAGCCCCATTCTCTGTGTTTTAATTGGTGTACTTTGATAATTAACATTTAATGTAATTATTGACATGTTAGGGCTTAAATCTGCTATTGTATTTCAAATTTCTCTGTTCTCTTTGTATTTTTTTCCCTTCTTATGTGTTACTTGAGTATTTCCTTCCATTTTGATTTATTTATAGTGTTTTTTTGGGTGTATCCCTTTGGGTAATTTTTAAAGTGGTTGTTCTAGATATATTTCTATCTATGTATATACATTTATATCTATCCATATCCATATCTATGTTTATATCTATATCTATTCCACTGTGGTCAAAGAACCCACCTTGTGTGATTTCAAATCTTTTAAATAACTTAACACAGTCTACTGGTATTGATGCTTTCCCAGTTTGAGTGAAGTATAAAACCTTACCTTCCTTATATCCCATTACCTTCCTTCATTTATGATATAATTGTCTTAAATATTTACTCTACATTCATCGAGAACCATATCATATTGTGTTATAAATTTTTTAAAATAAATTTATTTTATTTATTTATTTTTGGCTGCATTGTGTCTTTGTTGCTGTGTGCAGGCTTTCTCTAGTTGTGGCAAGTGGGAGCTGCTCTTCGTTGTGGTGGATGGGCTTCTCATTGCAGTGGCTTCTCTTGCTGTGGAGCACGGGCTCTAGGGCATGCGGCTTCAGTAGTTGTGGAGTGCAGGCTCAGCAGTTGTGGCTTGCGGACTCTAGAGCACAGGCTCAGTAGTTGTGGTTCACGGGCTTAGTTGCTCTGTGGCATGTTGCATCTTCCCGGGCCCGGGCTCAAACCCGTGTCCCCTGCATTGGTAGGCGGATTCTTAACCACTGTGCCACCAGGGAAGCCCAGTGTTATAAATTTTGCTTTAACTGTCAAACATAATTTAGAAAACTCAAGAGGAGAAGAAAAATTTATTGTATTTATCCATATTTTTGTGCTTTTCATTGTTCCTTCTTCTTTACTCTTGTTTACTGCTGTTCTAAGATTCCTTGCAATGCTTTCTGTCACTTCCACCACATTATTTTGGGGAAAAAAAGAGAGGGAAGAATTAGATGTGACACTAAGATTTCCAGCTAAAATCTGGAGAAGATGCAGGAAGAATGCTGAGAAGCCAGGGAGGGGAACCAACCTTTGGAAAAACAGGATGAGATTTTGACATTTTGGACCTTGATACACAAAGGCCCTTCTCCAGACCATTCTTCATGATGCAATAAAACCCAGGTGCAAGTTTTATTTGAGCCTTTCAATTTCAGATCAAATAAGCAGCAGATTAATGCTACATGAATAACACTAGTCAAATGGCAACACATTGCAATTTTCAAACAATAAGGGGCTAGATTCAATTTTTGGGAGAAAGAAACAGAAGTCACATACTTATTGAAAAATTGAGATCTCTCCTAGACTCAGGCTTCCTTGGTTCTCTTAATCACTCTCTAGGTCTGATGATCAGAAGACCTAAGGCTCAAGTTGTAAGACAAGCCTCCTCATAATCACTTGACTGAGCTGTCTGAGGTTGTAAGGTGCAGGATAGCTTAATTCCAAGTCACCCAATCCATTATGGCCAATCAGGGGTAACTGTGAATGGTTTGATGGCACATTCTTTTCAGAGATTAAAAGCCCCAGGTGGGCCGGAGTCTTTGATTTGTTCAGTGAAGAATCCCAAGTGTCTGCTAGGGTGCCTGGTGCATAGTAGATTCTCAATAAATATTGAATACACAAAAGACTGCAATGCATTGGGGAGACAGTCTCAGGCCAGGATTGGAGTTCCCACCAAGGCCAAGTTATTATAGTATAGGTTCTCAGTTTTAGGGCTGAAACCTGGCTGGCTTAGTTAGGGCCTGCCTATTGGGACCAAGGTTTCTTGGAGGGCATCTCACCCCTCCCAAACTGAGAAGCCCTCATGGGGTCATTGGAACAGCCCCTGGATGGAATTTTTAAAGCAAGGTCTTAGCCAGCTAGAACCCGGCTTTTTCTTTTCTGGCTTATTTTATTTTATTTATTTTTCTTCCAGTTTTGGAGATATAATTGACATATAGCACCGTATATGTTTAAAGTGTACAGCTTAATAATTTGACTTACATACATCATGAAATGATTATCACAATAAGTTTAGTGTATATCCATCATCTTGTACAGACAGAAAAAAGAAATAGAAAAAATTTTTCCTTGTGATGAGGACTCAGGATTTACTCTCTTAATAACTTTCATATATAACATACCACAGTGTTATTTATACTAATCATGTTGTACATTATATTCATAGTGCTTATTTATCTTATAACTGGAAGTCTGTACCTTTTGATTACCTTCATCCAATTCCCTCCACCCCCAGTCTCTATTAACCACAAATCAAACCTATTTTTCTATGAGTTTTTGTTTGTTGACCTATGTTATTTTCTGGTGTCCAGTATAGTGATTTAATATGTCTGTATTTTCTCTTTTTTTTGGCTGCACTGCATGGCTTGTGGGATCTCAGTTCCCCAGCCAGAGATTGAACCTGGGCCACAGTAGTGAAAGCCCAGAATCCTAACCACTAGGCCACCAGGGAACTCCTCTATGCATTTCAAAATGATCACCATGATAAGTCTAGTTAAGGTAAGTCACCATACGAAGGTATTACATATTTTTGACTATATTCCCCTCTCTCTACATTTCACATCCATGACTTACTTATTTTGCAACTGGAAGTTTGTACCTATTAATCTCCCTCACTTATTTCTCTCTCTCCCTTTCTTTCCTTGGGCAACCATCTGTTTGTTCTCTAGATCTATGACTTTGTTTCTGTTTTGCTGCATTTGTTAATTTGTTTTGTTTTTTAGATTCAGATATAAGTGAAATCATACAGTATTTGTCTTTCTCTGTCTGACTTATTTCACTTAGCATAATACCCTAGAGGTCCATCCATATTGTCACAATGCCAAGATTTCATTCTTTATCATGGCTGAGTAATATCTATCTATCTATCAATTATCTATCATCTATCTATCTATCATCATCATCTATCATCATATTATATCTATCTATCTATCTATATATCTATATATATATCTCACATCTTCTTTATCCACCCATCTATTGATGGGTACTTAGGTTTCTTCCATATCTTGGCTATTGTAAATTGTGCAATGAACATTGGGGTGCACATAACTTTTCAAATTAGTTTTTCTTCCTTTGGATAAATATTCAGGAGTAGAAATGCTAGATTATATGGTAGTTCTATTTTCAATTTTTGAGGAACCTCCATACTGTTTTCCATAGTGGCTGCACCAACTTACATTCCACCAACGATGCAGGAGTGTTCCCTTTCTCCACATCCTCGCCAACTCTTTTTTTTTTTTAAAGCACCCATTTAAAAAATTATTTATTTATTTATTTATTTGGGGTGCATTGGGTCTTCGTTGCTGCACGCGGGCTTTTTGTTGTGGTGTGCAGCTTCTCATTGTGGGGCTTCTCTTGTTGAGGAGCACAGGCTCTAGGCACGCAGGCTTCAGTAGTTGTGGCTCGCAGGTTCAGTAGTGGCTCATGGGCTTAGTTGCTCCGCGGCATGTGGGATCTTCCTGGACCAGGGCTTGAACACAAGTCCACTGCATTAGCAGGTGGATGCTTAACCACTGCACCACCAGGGAAGTCCCTTGCCAACTCTTGTTTTTTGTTGTCTTTTTGATAGTAGCCATTCTGACAGGTCGAGGTGATATCAATATACTTTTGACTTGCATTTTCCTGATGATTGGTGATATTGAGCATCTTTTCATGTGCCTATTGGTTATCCATATGTCTTCTTTGGGGAAATGTCTATTCAGATCCTCTGTCCAGTTTTTAATTGGGTTATTTTTAATTTTGATGTTGAATTGTATGAGTTCTTTGTGTATTTTTGATATTAACCCATTATCAGGTATATAATTTGCAAATATATTCTCCCATTCAGTAGGCAGCCTTTTCATTTTGTTGGTAGTTTCCTTTGTTGTGCAAAAGCTTATTAGTGTGCTGTAGTCTCATTTTTTATTGCTTTTGTCTCCCTTGCCTATTTAGGAGGAGACATATCCTAAAAAATATTGCTAGACTGATGTCAGTGAACATACTGCTATGTTTTCCTCTAGAATTTTTAAGGTTTCAGGTCTTAAATATAAGTATTTAATTCATTTTGAGCTTATTTTTGTATATGGTGTGAGAAAGTAGTCCAGTTTGATTCTTTTGTATGTAGCTGTCCAGTTTTCACAACACCATTTGTTAAAGAGGCTATCTTTTCCCCACTGTATATTCTTGCCTCCTTCATCATAGATTAATTGACCATGTAAATGTGGGTTCCTTTCTGGGATCTCTATCCTGTTCCATTCATCTATGTGTCTGTTTTTTTTGTGCCAGTACTATACTGCTTTGACTACTGTAGCTTTGTAGTATAGTTTGAAATCATGAGTGTGGTACCTCTGGCTTTGTTCTTTCTCAAAACAGTTTTGGTGTTCAAGGTCTTTTGTGTTTCCATACAAATTTTAGAATTATTTGTTCTAGTTTTGTGAAAAATATCATTGGTATTCTGATAGGGATTGCATTGAATATGTAGATTGCCTTGGGTACTATTGTCATTTTAACAATATTAATTCTTCCAATTCATGAGCATGGTATATCTTTCCATTTGTTTGTGTCATCTTCAATTTCTTTTATCAGTGTTTTATAGTTTTACAAGTACAGGTTTTTACCTCCTTAGTTGGATTCATTACTAAGTATTTTATTCTTTTTGATGCAATTGCAAATGAGATTGTCTTCCTAATTTCTCTTTGTGATAGTTCATTGTTAGGGTATAGAAATGCAACAAATTTCTGTATATTAATTTTGCATCCAGCAACTTTGTGAAATTCACTGATGAGTTCTTACAGTTTTTTGATGGTGTCTTTAGGATTTTCTATGTATAGTATCATGTCATCTGTCAATAGTACTTCTTCCTTTCCAATTTGTACTTCTTTTCTTTCTTTTTCTGATTGCTGTGACCATGGCTTCCAATACTATGTTGAATAAAATAGTGAGAGTGGACATACTTGTTTGTTCCTGATCTAACAAGGAAATACTTTCAGGTTTTACCAATGATGTTAGCTGTGGTCTTGTCACATACAGCTTTTATTATATTGAAGTATGTTCCCTCTATACCCACTTTGTTGAGAGTTTTATTCATAAATGGTGTTGAATTTTGTCAAAAGCTTTTTGTGCATCTATTGAGATGATCATATGGCTTTTATTCTTCAATTTGTTAATGTGTGCAGATATTGAACCATACTTGCATCCATGGGATAAATCCCATTTGTTCATGCTGTATGATGTTTTTGATGTATTGTTGAATTTGGTTTGCTAATATTTTGTTGAGGATTTTTGCATCTATGTTCATTAGTGATATTGGCCTTTAATTTTCTTTTTTTGAGATATTTTTATCTGCTTTTGGTATCAGGGTGATGCTGACCTCATAGACTGAGTTCAGAAGCATTTTTTTCCTCTGCAATTTTTTTGAAATTATTTCAGAAGAATAGTGTTAACTCTTCTTTAAATGTTTGCTAAGAGGGAAGAGATATGGGAATATAAGTGTATGTATAACTGATTCACTTTGTTATAAAGCAGAAACTAACACACCATTGTAAAGCAATTATACTCCAATAAAGACATTAAAAAAATAAATAAATGTTTGGTAGAATTTACCTGTGAAACCATCTGGTTCTGGACTTCTGTTTCTTAGGAATTTTAAAAATTACTGATTCAATTTCATTCCTGGTAATCAGTCTAGTCATATTTTCTATTTCTTCCTGGTTCAGTCTTGAGAGGTTGTATGTGTCTATAATCTTTTTCATTTATTCTACATTGTCCATTTTATGGAGTAAAATTATTCATAGTAATCACTTTGATCATTTGTAATTCTGTGATGTTGGTTGTAACTTCTCTTTTTTCATTTCTGATTTTATTGATTTGGGCCCTCTCTCTTTTTTTCTTGATCAGCCTGGCTAACGTTTTATCAATTTTGATTATCGTTTCAAAGAATCAGCTCTTAGTTTCATTGATCTTTTCTTTTTGTTTCTATTTCCATTATTTCTGCTCTGATGTTTATTATTTTTTCCTTCTACTAACTTTGGGTTATGTTGTTCTTCCTCTAGTTCTTTTAAGTGTAATGTTAATTTGAGTTTTTCTTGTTCCCTGAGGTAGGCTTGTATCTCTATAAATGTTCCTCTTAGAACTGCTTTTCCTGCAGCCTGCATAGATTTTAGATTGTTCTGTTTTTATTTTTTGTCTCCAGGCATTTTAGAATTTCTTCTATGATTTCTTTTTGCAGTTTTCCCCCCTTGTAGTTGATTTCTAGTCTCATAGCATTTTAGTCAGAAAAGATATTTGATATGATTTCAATTTTCTTAAATTTACTGAGGCTGTTTTGTGGCCTAGCATGTGATCTGTCCTGGAGAATGTTCCATGTGCACTTGAAAAGAATGTGTGGTCTTCCTGGTGCTTCAGAATGTGTGGTGCTTCCTGGTGACCTGTGCTGGGGGCTCTCTGGAGTACCCCCCAATTCTAAAGTTTCTTGGCACTTGGACACATTATGGAATTGCTGATCAAGTTGAATCATTTCCAGGGTTCAAAGAAGTTTAAGGAAGATTTCTTCATCAGATCAGAGCTGAAACTCTGAATCAAAGCACCTGTGTGGACCAGCTCTGCTCGCAGCTCGCAGCTGTGCAGCCCCCCTTGTGAGCTCTCTCCTGTGCAGTGGTTGCAGTGGTGGCACGTTCTGCACATCATGTAGCATGCACCCAGCCTGCCATGCTGCTTCGGCCACGCTTGCCACTATCTTGTCCTCAGGTGCCTGCTGCAGCTGAGTTGTGGTGCTCCAGCTGGGTGTCACGCCTGAGGCTCTGAGGTGGGAGAGCTGAGTTCAGGACACTGGACCACCAAAGACCTCCCAGTCCCACATAATATCAATCTGCAAGAGCTCTCCCAGACATCTCTGTCTCAACGCTAAGACCCAGCTCCCCTCAACAACCAGCAAGCTCCAGTGCTGGACACTCAATGCCAAACAACTAGCAAGACAGGAACACAACCCCACCCATTATCAGAGAGGGTGCCTAAAATCATAATAAGTTCACAGACACTGAAAAACACACCATCAGACACAGTCTTGCTCACCAGAAAGACAAGATCCAGCCTCATCCACCAGAACACAGGCACCAGTCTCCTCCACCAGGAAACCTACAAAACCAACTGAACCAACCTTAGCCACTGGGGGCAGACACTAAAAACAATGGGAACTATGAACCTGCAGCCTGCAAAAAGGAGACCCCCAACACAGTAAGTTAAGTAAATTGAGAAGACAGAGAAATATGCAACAGATGAAGGAGCAAAGTAAAAACCCACCAGACCAACAAATGAAGAGGAAATAGGCAGTCTACCTGAAAAAGAATTCAGAATAATGATAGTAAAGATATCGAAGATCTTGGAAATAGAATGGAGAAAATACAAGCTACATTTAACAAGGACCTAGAAGAACTAAAGAACAAACAATGATGAACAATACAATAAATGAAATTAAAAATTCTCTAGGAGGAATCAATAGCAGAATAACTGAGGCAGAAGAATGGATAAGTGACTGGGAACATAAAAGAGTGGAAATAACTACCACAGAGCAGAATGAAGAAAAAAGAATGAAAAGAATTGAGACAGTCTCAGAGACCTCTGGGACAACATTAAATGCACCAACATTTGAATTATAGGGGTTCCAGAAGTAGAAGAGAAAAAGAGAGGGACTGAGAAAATATTTGAAGAGATTATAGTTGAAAACTTCCCTAATATGAGAAAGTAAATAGTCAATCAAGTCCAGGAAGCACAGAGAGTCCCATACAGGACAAATCCAAGGAGAAACACGCCAAGACACATATTAATCAATCTATCAAAAATTAAATACAAAGAAGAAATATTAAAAGCAGCAAGAGAAAAGCAAAAAATAACATACAAGGGAATCCCCATAAGGTTAACAGCTGAGCTTTCAGCAGAAATTCTGCAAGCCAGAAGGGAGTGGCAGGACATATTTAAAGTGATGAAAGGGAAAAACCTACAGCCAAGATTACTCTACTCAGCAAGGATCTCATTCAGATTCAATGGAGAAATTAAAAATTTTACAGACCAGCAAAAGCTAAGAGAATTCAGCACAACCCAACCAGCTTTACAACAAATGCTAAAGGAACTTCTCTAGGGAGGAAACACAAGAGAAGGAAAAGACCTACAAAAACAAACCCAGAACAATTAAGAAAATGGCATTAGGAACATACATATCAATGACTACCTTAAATGTAAATGGATTAAATGCTCCATCCAAAAGAGATAGCCTGGCTGAATGGATACAAAAAATAAGACCTGTATATATACTGTCTACAAGAGACCAACTTCAGACCTAGGGACACATACACACTGAAATTGAGGGGATGCAAAAAGATACTCCAAGCAAATGGAAATCAAAAGAAAGCTGAAGTAGCAATTTTCATATCAGACAAAATAGACTTTAAAATAAAGACTATTACAAGAGACAATGAAGGACACTACATAATGATCAAGGGATTAGTCCAAGAAGATATAACAGTTATAAATATTTATGGACCCAACATAGGAGCACCTCAATACATAAGGCAAAAACTAACAGCCATAAAAGGGGAAATTGACAGTAACACAATCATAGTAGGGGACTTTAACCCCACTTTCACCAATGGACAGATCATCCAAAATGAAAATAAATAAGGAAACACAAGCTTTAAATGATACATTAAACAAGCTGGACTTAATTGATATTTGTAGGACATTCTATCCAAAAACAACAGAATACACTTTCTTCTCAAGTGCTCATGGAACATTCTCCAGGATAGATCATACCTTGGGTCACAAATCAAGCCTTGGTAAATTTAAGAAAATTGAAATTGTATCAAGTATCTTTTCTGACCAAAACGTTATGAGACTAGGTATCAATTACAGGAAAAAAAAAAACCTGTAAAAAATACAAACACGTGGAGGCTAAACACTGCACTACTAAATAACCAAGAGATCACTGAAGAAATCAAAGAAGAAATTAAAAAAATACCTAGAAACAAATGACAATGAAAATACGACAACCAAAAACTTATGGGATGCAGCAAAAGCATTTCTAAGAGGGAAGTTTATAGCAATACAATCCTACTTCAAGAAACAAGAAGCATCTCAAATAAACAACCTAACATTACACTTAAAGCAATTAGAGAAAGAAGAAGAAGAAGAACAAAAAAAATCAAAGTTAGCAGAAGGAAAGAAATCATAAAGATCAGATCAGAAATAAATGAAAAAGAAATGAAGGACACAATAGCAAAGATCAATAAAACTAAAAGCTGGTTCTTTGAGAAAATAAATAAAATTGATAAACCATTACCCAGACTCATCAAGAAAAAAAGGGAAAAGACTCAAATAAATAGAATTAGAAATTAAAAAGTAGAAGTAACAATTGGCACTGTGGAAATACAAAGTATCATGAGAGATTACTACAAGCAACTATATGCCAATAAAATGGACAACCTGGAAGAAATGGAAAAATTCTTAGAAAAGCACAACCTTCCAAGACTGAACCAGGAAGAAATAGAAAATATAAACAGACCAATCACAAGCACTGAAATTGAAACTGTGATTAAAATATTCCAACAAACAAAAGCCCAGAACCAGATGGCTTCACAGGTGAATTCTATGAAACATTTAGAGAAGAGCTAACATCCACACTTCTCAAACTCTTCCAAAATACAGCTGAAGGCGGAATATTCCCAAACTCATTCTATGAGGCCACCATCACCCTGATACCAAAACCAGACAAAGATGTCACAAAAAAAGAAAACTACAGGCCAATATCACTGATGAACATAGAAGCAATAATCCTCAAAAAATACTAGCAAACAAAACCCAACAACACATTAAAAGGGTCATACACCATGATCAAGTGGGGTTTATTCCAGGAATGCAAGGATTCTTCAATATATGCAAATCAATCAATGTGATACACCATATTAACAAATTGAAGGATGAAAAACCATATGATAACAGGATAGAGAGCCCAGAGATAAACCCATGCACATACAGTCACCTTATCTTTGGTAAAGGAGGCAAGAATATACAACGGAGAAAAGACAGCCTCTTCAATAAGTGGTGCTGGGAAAACTGGACAGCTACATGCAAAAAAATGAAATTAGAACACTCCCTTAACAAAATACACAAAAATAAACTCAAAATGGATTAAAGAACTAAATGCAAGGCCATACACTATAAAACTCTTAGAGGAAAACATAGGCAGAACACTCTATGACAGAAATCACAGCAAGATCCCTTTTGAACCACTTCCCAGAAAAATGGAAATAAAAACAAAAATAAACAAATGGGACCTAATTAAACTTAAAAACTTTTGCACAGCAAAGGAAACAATAAACAAGACCAAAAGACAACCCTCAGAATGAGAGAAAATATTTGCAAATGAAGCAACTGGCGAAGGGTTAATCTCCAAAATATACAAGCAGCTGACGCAGCTCAATATCAAAAATAAACAAACAACACAATCTAAAAATGGGCAGAAGACCTAAATAGACATTTCTCCAAAGAAGATATACAGATTGCCAACAAACACATGAAGGGATGCTCAACATCAGTAATCAGTAGAGAAATGCAAATCAAAACTACCTCACACCCACCAGAATGGCCATCATTAAAAAATGTACAAACAGTAAATGCTGGAGAGGGTGTGGAGAAAAGGGAACCCTCTTGCACTGTTGGTGGGAATGTAAGTTGATACATTCACTATTGAGAACAGCATGGAGCTTCCTTAAAAAACTAAAAATAGAACTACCATACAATCCAGCAATCCCACTACTGGGCATATACCCTGAGAAAACCATAATTCAAAAAGAGTCAGGTACCACAATGTTCATTGCAGCACTATTTACAATAGTCAGGATATGGAAGCAACCTAAGTGTCCATCGACAGATGAATGGATAAAGAAGATGTGGCACATATGTACAATGGAATATTACTCAGCTATAAAAAGAAACGAAACTGAGTTATTTGTAGTGAGGTGGATGGACCTAGAGTCTGTCATACTGAGTGAAGTAAGTCAGAAAGAGAAAAACAAATACCGTATGCTAACACAGATATATGGAATCTAAAACAAACAAACAAAAAAGGATTCTGAAGAACCTAGAGGCAGGAGGACAGGAATAAAGACGCAGATGTAGAGCACGGACTTGAGGATGTGGGGAGGGGGAAGGGTAAGCTGGGACGAAGTGAGAGAGTGACATTGACATATATACACTATCAAATATAAAATAAATAGCTAGTGGGAAGCAGCTGCATAGCACAGGGAGATCACCTCCATGCTTTGTGACCACCCAGAGGGATGGGATAAAGAGGGTGGGAGGGAGATGCAAGAGGGAGGGGATATGGGGATATATGTATACGTATAGCTTATTCTCTTTGTTATACAGCAGAAACTAACACAGCATTATAAAGCATTTATACTCCAATAAAGATGTTTAAAAAAAAGAATGTGTATTCTCTTGCTTTTGGATAGAATGTTCTGTAATATCTATTAAGCCCATATTCTCTAAAGTGTCATTTAAGGTCAGTGTTTCCTTATTGATTTTCTGTCTTGATATACGTGGGGTGTTAAGGGCCTCTAATATTATCGTGTTACTGTCAGTTTCTCCGTTTTATGTCGTTAACATTTACTTTATGTATTTATGTGTTCCTATGGTGGGTGTGTATATATTTACAGTTACTATATCTTCTTGTGGAATTGGTCCCTTTATCATTATGTAATGCCCTTCTCTGTCTTTTTTACAGTGTTTGTTTGAATGTCTATTTTATCTGATATAAGTATTGCTCCTCCAACTTTGTTTTTGTTTCCATTTGCATGGAGTACATTTTTCCATCTCATTTTCAGTCTCTGTGTGTATTTTAATATGGAGTGAGTCTCATGTAGGCAGCATATATATGGGTGTTGTTCTTTTATTCATTCAGCCACTCTATGTCTTTTAGTCCATTTACAATTAAATTACTTATATTTGATATGTACTTACCACCATTTTGTTAATTGTTTTTGAGTTGTTTTTGTAGTTCTTTCTGGGAATTCCCTGGCGGTCCAGTCATTAGGACTCCATGCTTTTACTGCTGAGGGCACGGGTTCAGTCTCTGGTCAGGGAACTAAGATTCTGCAAGCCATGTGGTGTGGCCAAATATAAATATATATATATACATTTATGTAAGAACTATATATATTTATATAAGAACTATACATATATATAGTTCTTTTTTTGTTCCTCCTTTTTTTACTCTCTTCTCTTATCATTTGATCTTTGGTGTTATGTTTGGATTCCTTTCTCTTTTGTGTGTGTGTATAGATTTTCCATTTATGTGTGTGTATCTATTACAGATTTTTGGTCTGTGGTTACCATGAGGTTGATATATAGCAATCTATACATACACGTGATTATTTTAAGATGCTGATCTCTTAAATTCAAATGCATTTTAACAACTCTGCATTTTTACCCCCGCCCCCCCATGTTTGCTGTGTTTGACATCATATTTTACATCATTAACTACTTATTGTAGATATAGATGATTTTACTCCTTTTGTCTTTTAACCTTCCTACTAGCTTTATAAGTGGTTGATCTCCTACCTTTACTGTATATTTGCCTTTACCAATGAGATGTTTCCCTACTAATTTCTATATTTCTAGTTATGACCTTTTCTTTTCCACTTAGAGAAGACCCTTTATCATTTCTTGTAAAGCCAGTTTAATGGTGCTGAACTATTTTAGCTTTTGCTAGTCTGTAAAACTCTTTTCTTTCCTTCAAATCTGAATAATAGGCTTACCTGGTAGAGTATTCTTGGTTGTAGGTGTTTTCCTTTCATTACTCTAAATATATAGTCCCACTCCCTTCTAGCCTGCAGAGTTTCTGCTGAAAAGTCAGCTGATAGCCTTATCGGAGTTCCCTTGTATGTAACTAGTTGCTTTTCCCTTGCTGCTTTTAATATTTTCTCTTTATCTTTAATTTTTCCTATTTTAATTACAGTGTGTTTTGGTGTGGTCCTCTTTGGGTTGATACTGAATGGGACTCTCTGTACTTCCTATGGATGTCTGTTTCCTTTCCCAGTTTAGGGA
Source organism: Globicephala melas (assembly GCF_963455315.2). Taxonomy (NCBI): domain Eukaryota; kingdom Metazoa; phylum Chordata; class Mammalia; order Artiodactyla; family Delphinidae; genus Globicephala; species Globicephala melas. The sequence goes on along the minus strand of NC_083328.1, from coordinate 56,033,012 downwards.
AGTTTTCAGCTGTTATGTCTTCAAATATGTTCTCTGCGCCTTTCTCTCTCTCCTCCTGTAATGAGAATATTAGTATGCTGGATGTTGTCCCAGAGGTCTCTTAAACTGTCCTCATTTTTTAAAATTCTTTTTTCTTTTTTTTCTGTTTAGCTTGAGTGATTTCCACTACTGTCTCTTTCAGTTCACTGATCTGTTCCTCTGTATCATCTAATCTACTGTTGATTCCTTCTAGTGTATTTCTTATTTCAGTTATTGTATTTTTCAGCTCTGTTTGGTTCTTTTTTATATTTTCTAACTCTTTGTTAAACTTCTTACTGTGTTCATCCATTCTTCTCCTAACTTCTTTGATAATCTTCATGGTCACTATCCTGAACTCTTTATTGGGTAGATTGCTTATTTCCATCTTGCTTAGTTCTTCTGGTGTTTTATCTTGTTTTTTCATTTGGAACACGTTCCTCTCTCACCACACTTTGCCTAATTTTCTGTTTTTATTCCTATGCATTAAGTAGGTTGGTTATGTTTCCTGATTTTGGAGAAGTTGCCTTCTGTAGGACATCCTAGAGGGCCCAGTATCCCACTCCCCTGTGGACACCAGAGCTATATGCTCTTTGATTACCCTCTATGTGGGCTGTGTGGGCCCTTCTATTATGATTGGTCTGACTACTGTGAGCACACTGGTAAGCATGGCTGATTCCCATCTCAGTTGTTTGCTTAGCCCTGCCTAGTGCAGAGGCTGCCAGCTGCTAGTGGGTGGGACCTGGTCCTTGTGTGGCTGGCTGTATGACCCAGGGAATCCCCAACTTGACCTGCTAGTGGTCAGGGCCCAGTCACCTGGTGGTAGTTGTGGGTCCCAGGGGATCATGGGGCTAGTTTCAGCCCACTGGTGGTTTAGGATCAAGTTCTAGGCTCTCTGGTGGGCAGGGCCAGGTTTCAGGGCTCCTGTGGGACACAGAAGGGTTTATGGCAGCTGGCCTGCTGGTGAGTGGTGCTGTGTCCCATATAGCTAGCTGCTTGGCCTGGGGGGTCTTAGGACTGGTGCTTACTGGCTCATGGGCAAGGCCAGGTCCCAGCCCTCATAAGCTAGAGGGATAACTCCAAAATGGTGCTTGCCAACACCAGTGTCCTTGTGGTAGGATGAGATCCCCAAGATGGCTGTCACCAGCTATGGAGCTTTTGTGTGTGCCTTTTTAAGAGTGGAGTCTCTGTTTTCCATAGCTCTCTGGACCCAATGACCTTCAAAGCCAAACGTTCGGGGGGCTCTTCTTCCTGGTGCACGATCCCTAGGCTGGGGAGCCCAGCGTGGGCCTTGGACACCTCTCCTTGAGGAGAATCACTGCAACTGTGATTACCCTTCTGTTTGTGGACTGCCTACCTGGAGATGTGAGTCTTAACTATACTGCATCTCCATTCCTCCTACTTGACTTGTTGTGGCTCCTTCTTTATGTCTTCATAAAGCTGTAGAAGATCTTTTTTTCTAATCTTCAGGTCATTCTCATTGATAGTGCTCTGTAAATAGTTGTTTTTATGGTGTGTCCTTGGGAGGAGGTGAGCTCAGGGTCTTCCTACTTTGCCCTTTTAGCCTCTTCTCCTGCCTTTCTTTCCTTGAGGAGGAGCTGTGCAGGTTGGCCAGGATGTGGGGCTCACAGCTGCCCCTTGGTGGCCAGCACAGCCCCCTGCTCACTCACTGGTGTCACATCCTTCAAGTCTCAGTCAGGTGACAACTGTACATCTTAAGATCAATTCCGTTCTGTTCCCAGGTCCCAGATGGTGAGGGAACAGGAATGAGGAGTCACAAGCTATCTTGCTTTGCCTTTCTTTCTGCTGTATCTTCATCAGGAAGACCTTACGGGAGAGCTGGGCTGTGTCTCCCTTCAGCCTCCTTGAAGATCCATGCCAGATCTCCAGCTCCCCTGCTCTCCAAGGTTATTTTTATGTGTTCCAGATAGATTCCAAGAGTACCAATTTGGGAGACGACCTCCCTCAGGCCCCTTTTGTCTGGCCTAACCCTCACTCTGTTGCCTCCTCCACTCCACATTTTTTTTGTAGCCTGTAGATTCTATCATGGGGACTCCCACCAGCCCCCTGCCTGTTCAAAGTGTGTACTGCTCTAACGCTCACAAGGGCCTGTGTCTTCAGTTCCAGGCAGGCACTTGCAGAAGGCGGTAACTCTGGGGCTCCCCCACTGCTGTCTTCCTCTCTCCTCAAGGCCTCATGCCCCTCAGCAAGTCTTTCCCAGAAGAGCCCTTTGGATATCATCTCCCAGCAATTGTTAACTGGTGCTCACCCACATTCCAGGGCAACTATAGTAGATGGAGAGGGCCCAAGCCCTCCATATTCTGAATCAATGAAGGGAATTTATTCCCCCAACATGTTCTGACATGGTTTGACAGGAAGCCCAGGATGAGCTGCCTCCATGGTGTGGGCACCTGAGGTAGGTGGGGTAGGCGTGTGGGGCAAGATAGCTCTTTTCATTCCAGGCTATAGGGTGGGGTCATCACGTACTCAGGCCCATCTGCTTTGTCTGCAGCCCTTTCCTAATCCTCAGGAAAGATGTGGAGCAGGCTCTCTCCAGCTCTTGGGAAAGAGTTTTCACTTCTTTTTCTCTTTCCTCCCTCCTCCCTCCTCCCTTCCTCTCTCATGTCCCCAACCTGACCCATGTACCTGATTTGCAAAGCATCTGACCCCTGTTTTGGCCATGAAAATAGTTTACAATAGGAAAAGAAAACTATCTGTCTCCACCAGACCTAGGTGCCTCTTACCTGCCGAGGAAATATATACAGTGAAGACGTGAAGATTATCTGTCAGTTGATGGGGTTTTACCTAATAAGTTGGCTTTTTTCTTTTCTTTTCTTTTTTTTTTTTTTTACTGTTTTCTGGGGTATCTTTATGCACAGGAGGCAAAACAGAGATTCCGGGTCAGCTCTCTAACCCCAGCACTGACTGCCTGGGGGCCTCTGACTTGAAGGGATGAGATGGTTTCTGCCAGATGGCAGAAACCATCTCATCCCTTCAAGGGGATACACACAGGCTGAGCCTTAGCATAGAGCCGGGTACTCCCCAAGGGCCCAATATTGAGTATTGGGTAGAGAAGAGCAAAGAGCACCCTGTTGGAGAGGTAGTGAGAGGATCAATAAGTTACAGAAGATTCAGAAGGGCACATGGTGAGGCCATGAGAATGGGTAAAGAGAGCATGGGATCTCCCAGCTGCTTTGCGCTGGGGCCTGGTATCTCATGAATGGGGCTCTAAGGGTTAAGATCACTTCTGAGACTGAGATATCCAAGCTCAGGGAGCATTGAGGGGCCAGCCCTCACCTAGTCGGAGGACCCAACTGAAGCAAATTCCAAAGGCCAGAAGTGGGGACTGATGCTGGGTCCAGAGACTCTGGGATAAAAGCAGACTTCTTAGGCATAGGAAGCCCAGGGGATTCAAAGACCCAGGTGGAAGCATCCAATTGGCAAAGCCCTTAGTTTTAGAAAAGGGAATGAAAAAAACGTCATTTAATTTCTGTGCTAAGTCAGTGGTGATTTCCTCAGTGATAGATGGGAGATTCAGATACTGGAGGTTCAGTTGTTATCAACCTTTATCGTGCTTACTGGGCTCCCAAAGCCACCAGGGACTGGGTGGGTATGTATTTCTGCTGTAGAAAAGCATTCTTTTAGCTAAAACATTTTATGGTTTACACAAACATTTTATGGTTTACACAAACATTTTATGGTTTAAGTGATAAAGTGGTGAGGATGGGACCTTTGTTTTTGGCAAAGCCATAAAAAGCCTGGTCCCCAGGAAAATAAAATGTGTCAAAAGCTAAGAGCATGACTTAATCCCTCCATAGTCAGGCAGGAAACAGGAGAGGAGGCAAATGTTTGGCAAGAGAGATTCCCCTGGGTTCCTAAAGGAGGAACCGCTTAGAAGATTCCAGTGGCAGGAGGTCGGGCCTCAGGATCCATTAAACTCTCACAGACTCTGTCCCAGCTGCTGTGAAAACGCTCTCCCAGTGTCTGGGTCCACATGAGGATAGGCCATCCCCTGTTCTTACCGTGGAAAGATCAGGAGAGAGGCTGGATGCAGACAGGAATAAACTGGATACAGGACTGAAGTAGACACTGTTGGTGCCTCATCAAGGTCCCATTACAGGTCGGTGTACAATCTGTAGTTGTGGTTCATGTTGCTTGCTACTGGCTCACCGCTGTCTTCTTTATTCCTGCAGAATTACCCAAAGCCCAAAGAGAGCTCCGTGTTTGGTAGGATATATGCCCCTCCCTTGGCAGCCCACAGCCAATGCCTGACTGACATGTAGAAGCCCCGCCTTCTTGGCACCAGGTGAGTCTTACATTATCACTTAAACCAAAGGGAGTTTGTGACTTTTCAGAAGCTGAAACCACATTTCTGTCTAGCAGTGGGGGTGGCAGAGACCCTTTCCACTGTAGATATGAGGGAAGGAGAGCCGTTGACGTGCTCCTGGGGCCTCTCCTGCCCTTGGCCCCTGCCTACCCACCCAAGCTCAGAGTCCGCCTCATCTTTGCTCTGTATTCCACGATTGGGAGCCAGAGAAAGGATGGAAGCAAGTCCACTGACTCTGTTTTGCCCCCTCGTGGATCTGGTGAGAACTTTGGTGATTCCCAAATCGTATTTTTCTTTTTTCTTGAGCTTTTTTTTTTTTTAATTAAAGAACTATTATATAATTTTTAAAGGTTACACTCCATTTCCAGTTATTAGAAAATATTGGCTGTATTCCCTGTGTTGTGCAATACATCCTTGTAGCCTATCTTACACCCCATAGTTTGTACCTCCTACTTCCTCACCCCTATATTGTACACACCCCCGGCCCCACTGATAACCACTAGTTTGCTCTCTATATCTGTGCATCTGCTTCTTTTTTTTTGTTATATTCACTAGTTTGCTGTATTTTTTAGATTTCACATATAAGTGATATCATACAATCTTTCTCTGACTTATTTCACTTAGCATAATGCCCTCCAAGTCCATCCATGTTGCTTCAAATGGCAAAATTTCTTTTTATGGATGAGTGGTATTCCATTGTGTTTGTGTGCCACATCTTTTTTATCTATTAATCTGTTGATGGACACTTAGGTTGCTTCCATATCTTGGTAATTGAACATTGGGGTGCATGTAGTCTTGAATTAATGTTTTTGTTTTTTTCAGATTAATATACCCAGGAATGGAATTGCTGGATCATATGGTAGTTCTATTTTTAGTTTTTGGAGGAAACTCCATACTGTTTTTCACAATGGCTGCACCAATTTACATTCCCAGCAACAGTGCACAAGGGTTCCCTTTTCTCCACATCCTCACTAACATTTATTATTTGTGTTCGTTTTGATGATGACTGTTCTGACAGGTGTGAGGTGATATCTCATGGTCATCTTAATATGCATTTCTCTGATGATTAGCTAAGTTGAGCATCTTTTCATGTGCCTGTTGGCCATCTGTATATCTTCTTTGGAAAAATGTGTATTCAGGTCTTCTGCCAATTTTTTAATCGAGTTGATAGTTTTTTTTTGATGTTGTACAAGCTGTTTATATATTTTTGATATTAACCCCTTATTGGTCATAGCATTTGCAAAATATTTTCTTCCATTCAGTAGGTTGTCTTTTCATTTTTTATTTTTAATATATAAATTTATTTATTTATATTTTTGGCTGCATTTGGTCTTCTGTTGCTGTGCGGGGGCTTTCTCTAGTTGAGGCAAAGGTGGTGGCTTCTGTTGTTGGGGAGCATGGGCTCTAGGCGCATGGGCTTCAGTAGTTGTGGTGCACGGGATTAGTTGCTCCATGGCATGTGGGATCTTCCCGAACCAGGGATCGAACCCGGGTCCCCTGCATTGACAGATGGATTCTTAACCACCATGCCACCAGGGAAGTCCCTATCTTTTCATTTTGTCGATGGTTTCCTTTGCTGTGCAAAAGCTTTTAAGTTTAATTAGGTCCTATTTGTTTACTTTTGCTTTTATTTCCTTTACTTTAGGAGACAAATTCAAAAAAACTATTGCTGCAATTTATGTCAAAGAGTGTTCTGCCTAAGTTTTACTCTAAGAGTTTTATAGTATCCGGTCTAACGTTTAGACCTTTAATCCATTTTGAGTTCATTTTTGTATATGGTGTTAGAGAATGTTCTAATTTCATTCTTTTACATGTATCTGTCCAGTTTTCCTAGCACCACTTATTGAACAGACTATTTTCACCATTGTATATTCTTGCCCCCTTCATTGTAGATTAACTGACCAAAAGTATGTGGGTTTATTTATGGGCTATCTACATTTTTTTAAATTTAGGAGAGCTGGGAGAGGGGATCAGGGTGATAATTTTTAGCTGGCAAAATTGAGGGTAGTGTTTCAAGCAAAGGGTTTTGTGGGTTTAATAGGGGAATGCATGGTAATTTGGCTCAGAAAACCTTGGGTTCCATGACGGTTAGGCATGGAAGCTGGCTTGAAGGGACTGGTTGGTTCTGTGAGTGACTTCTGTAGTCTTGAGCCAGGTATCACCTCTTTGGATCACAGATTTCTCTTCTGTCAAGTGGAGAGAATAAGCTCAACTCCTGTAACCTGGAGGTCATACATGAATTTAGTGTAATTACAGATTTGAGAGAGTTTTGCTGTCTCAACAGTGGCTTATGAATTTCCATCATATGTCCCATCTTAACTATGTAACTTTGTGTTTGAGTATCTATTTTCTTTTTTGTATGTACTGTGACTGCTTCCTACTGGGTCTTCCAGCTTCCATGTTGCACATTGCAACCAGGACTCTCTTACTCAAAACCATTTAGCTATGACAATAAAAAGTTTTCAAGAGTCTCCCACTGCACCAAAAGTCCGAACTATGTTCTATGACCCCTAAATCCCTGCATGACTTAGAGCCTACCTATTTCTCCAGTCTCGCCCCATACCTCTCTCCTCCTTGCTCACTCTGCTCCCACTCCTTCTTCCTTCAGTTCCTTGACCAGCCAAGCTCTTTTCCATCTAAGGGTGTTTTCACTTGCTATTCCCTCTGCCTGGAACATCTCTCCCCACACCCCGACCTCTCTCTCTCTCTCTCTTTCTGGTATGTGTTGCCAGCTCCTTTTCACTTATTTATATCTCAGTTTAATTATTATCTCATAAGAGGAGACTTCCATGATTATACCCAGTTTCCCTTTGTTTATTTCCTTCATAGTAATTACCACAATTTAAAATTACCTGCTATTCTTCTAACTGGTATATATCAGTTGGGAATATGTTTGGCTGCAAGTAAAAAAAAAAAACCCAAATTGTGGACTTAACAAATAGGGGTTTATTTTAGCATGGACTTAACAAATAGGGGTTTAATTTAGCCACCTAAGAAGAAATCCAAAGGTAAGCAATTGCTGGTACTGTTTTAGTGGCTCAACAGTACCATCAGGCACCCAGGATCTGTCTATATTTCTTCTCCATTACCCTTAGCATTTTGCTGTTTCTCCCCTCATTTGTTACCTCAAGGTCACAAGATGGCTACCCCAGATGCAGGCATCACATGTAAGATTGGAAGAAACAAGGAAAGATGGTGCTAGCCATGTCTTCTTCTATGGGAGCAAAAGTTTTCCTAGGAGTCTCAGAGCAGATTTTCCTTCACATCTCATTACCCATAACTGAGTCAATAGTTCTATCTTCAAGGGAGCTTGGAAAAACAGGGAACATATGATGGTTAATTTTATGTGTTAATTTTACTGGGCTATAGGGTGCTCAGATATTGGCCAAACATTATTCTGGGTGTTTCTGTGAGGTTGTTTTTGGATGTGATTAATATTTACATTGGTTGACTGAGTGAAGCAGATTGCCCTCCCTAATGTGGATGGGCTTTATCCAATCAGTTGATGACCTGAATAGAACAAAAAGGCTGACCCTCCCTCAAGTAAGAGATAATTCTTCCTGGCTGATTTCTTTCAAACTGGGACATCAACTTTTTCTTTTCTTCAGACTTGAACTGGAACATCAGCTCTTTTGGGGTCTTGAGCCTCCTAGCCTTTGAATGGGAACTATACCATCAGCTCTCCTGGGTCTCTAGCTTGCTTACTTACCCTGCAGATCTTGACCTTGCCTTCCTCCATAATCATGTGAGCCAATTACTTATAAGGAATAAATAAGTAAATGAGTAAATAAGTAAATAAATAATTCCTATTGATTCTGTTTCTCTGGAGAACCCTGACTAATGCAGAATAATATTGTCATGACTGGTTCAAAACAGTGCTGTCCAATAGAAATATAATGTGTCATATGTATAATTTAAAATCTTCTAGTAGCCACATTAAAAACATAAGGAGATGAAATTACTTTTAATAATATATTTTATTTAAACCAATCTTTTCAAAATATTATCACTTTGATAGGAAACTAATATACAAATGAATAAGGAGATATTTTACTTTTTCTGGCATTAATTCTTCAAAATCTGCTGTGCAGATTTATACTTATGGCACATCTCAATTCAGATGAGCCACATTTCAAGTGCTCAATAGCTACATGTGGCTAGGGCTTACCATATTGGCCAGTGTAGGTTTAGACCATCAAGATACATTATCTAGGGCTGAGCATATTGCTACCCCAAGGAAAGTTGGGAGCATTGTTAGGATATTGGTCATGAAACTAAAAGATGAACTTCAGATATTCAATATGTATTTGTTGATTTAATAAACACAAATTATCCCATGATTTCTGTACCCCTAGGCAATGGTAACTTCCTCTCTATCTTTCACATTTTGCTGAACATAACAAAGGTAAGATTCACACACACACACACACACACACACACACACACACACTTCTGTCAAGATGGACTGGATTTATAGTCCTACCTGAAACAACTAAAAAACTTGAAAAGATATGAAACAATGGCTCTAAAGACATTGAACATTAGACAATAAAGGACAGTGATCACTGAGAAAGAGGAAAGAAATTAGTGACCCAGATTATTGTCTAAAGAGAGTGTCCAGGCTGAAATTCAGGACACTAGAACTTGCCCAAAAGAGCCTAAAGGAAGACCTGAAAGCATCAAACCATTTCTAATGAATTTAACTATATCCAAGAACAAAACTCAAGAAATTTCCAGATGTGCAAAAAATCTGGGGAGATGACCCATTAACGGGGGAAAAAATAAAACCAACCCAGAAAAACACAGATAATAGAATTAGTGGACAAGGAAATTAAAATAGTTATTGTGATTGTATTCCATATATTAAAGAAACTAGAGGCAAGATTGAACATGACAAGCAGGGACATAAAAGATATTAAAGAAATGCAAATCAAATTTCTAGAGATGAATACTACAATGTCTGAGATGAAAAAGGCACCAGATATGATTAATGGCAGATTAGATACTGAAGAAGAAAATTTTAGTAAAATTGAAGACATAGAAATAAAAACTATCCAAAATGAAACAAACAGGGGAAAAAAGACTGAAATTAAATAAATAGAGCATAAGTGAACTGTGGGACAACTTTAATCAGCCAAATATATGTATAATTGGAATCCCTGAAGGAGATGACTGAGAAGAGGGAGTTGAAAAGATATTTGAAGAAATAATGACCAAAATGTTAAAAAATATGACAAGAACTAAAGACCTCAGATCCAAGAGCACAATAAACCCCAAGCAAAGGAACCTTGAGTAAAGCTACACTAAGCATACCACAATCGTATTTCTTTTTTTTATAAATTTATTTATTTATTTATTTTTTTATTTTTGGCTGCTTTGGGTCTTCGTTGCTGTGTGGGGGCTTTCTCTAGTTGTGGCAAGCTGGGGCTATTCTTCACTGTGGTGTGCAGGCTTCTCATTGTGGTGGCTTCTCTTGATGCAGAGCACAGCTCTAGGAGTGCGGGCATCAGTAGTTGTGGCTCGTGGACTCAGTAGTTCTGGCTCATGAGCTCTAGAACGCAGGCTCAGTAGTTGTGGCACATGGGCTTAGTTGCTCCACGGCATGTGGGATGTTCCCAGACTAGGGCTCAAACCCATGTCCACTGCATTGGGAGGCAGATTCTTAACCACTGCACCACCAGGGAAGTCCCCACAAGCACATTTCTTAGAAGCAGTGATGAAGATAAAATCTTAAAAGCAGTTAAGAGAAAAAAAAGATACATAGCATATGGAGAAATAAAGATAAAGTTTAAAGCAGATTTCTTGTTGGAAACAGTGCAAGGTAGAAGACAGTAGATTAACATCTTTAAAGTACTGAAAACTTACTAACCTAGAATTCTTTTCCCAGAAAAAAACATATTTGAAAAGTAAAGACAAAATACTTTTTCAGATATACAAAAGCTGAAAGAACTTTTCACCATCAGACCTGCACTACGAGAAATATTAAGGGAAGTCTTTCAGGCAAAAGGAAAATGGTGCCAGATAAAAACCTACACAAAGACATAAAGAGCACTGGAAGTGACAACTACATGAGTAAATACAAAGACTTTAAAAAATATTATTTAAACTTTCCCTTTAAAAGATAATTGACTGCTTAAAGCAAAACAAATAACAATGATTGTGGGATTTATTACATATATAGAACTAAATGTATGACATTTCCAAAATATTGAAGGGTGGGACTACTTCCCCTGAGGCCAGTATTATTCTGATACCCAACCAGGGACTGATATTACAAGAAAAGTAATGTTCAGGCCAATATCCTCATGGACATGTATGTAAAATTCGTGTTAAAATTTCAGCAAAGCAAATCCAACAATATGTAAAAACAGTAATAGATCATGACCAAATGGGATATTTAATAGGAATGCAAGGTTGGTTTAACATTAGATTGTCAATTAATCTATGACAAAGGAGGCAAGAATATATGATGGAGAAAAGACAGTCTCTTCAATAAGTGGTGCTGGGAAAACTGGAGAGTTATATGTAAAAGAATGAAATTTAGAACATTCCCTAACACCATACACAAAAATAAACTCAAAATGGATTAAAAACCTAAATGTAAGACCAGATACTATAAAACTCTTAGAGGAAAACATAGGCAGAACATTCTTTGACATAATCAAGGCAATATCTTTTTGGATCTACCTCCTAGAGTAATGAAAATAAAAACAAAAATAAACAAATGGGACCTAATGAAACTTAAGCTTTTGCATAGCAAAGGAAACCATAAACAAAATGAAAAGACAACCTGCAGAATAAGAGAAAATATTTGCAAAGGAAGTGACCAAAAAGGGATTAATCTCCAAAATATACAAGCAGCTCATGCAGCTCTATATTAAAAAAAAACCCAATCAAAAAGTAGGCAGAAGATCTAAATAGACATTTCTCCAAAGAAAACATACAGATGGCCAAAAAGCACATGAAAAAATGCTCAACATCACTAATTATTAGAGAAATGCAAATCAAAACTACAGTGAGGAATTACCTCACACCAGTCAGAATGACCGTCATCAAAAAGTCTACAAATAATAAATGCTTGAGAGGGTGTGGAGAAAAGGGAACCCTCCTGCACTGTTGATGGAATGTAAATTGGAGAACAGTATGGAGGTTCCTCAAAAAAACTAAAAATAAAACTACCATATGACCCAGCAATCCCACTACTGGGCATATATCCAGAGAAGACCATAATTCAAAAAGATACATTCAGGGACTTCCCTGGCAGTCCAGTGGTTAAGACTTTGCCTTCCAATGCAGGGGGTGCTGATTCAATCCCTGGTCAGAATCCCACATGCCTCGGGGCCTAAAAACCAAAACATAAAACAGAAGCGATATTGTAACAAATTCAATAAAGACTTTAAAAATGGTCCACATTAAAAAAAAAAGTTACTTGCACCCCCATGTTCATTGTAACACTATTTACAATAGCCAAGACATGGAAGCAACCTAAACGTCCATTGACAGAGGAATGGATTTATTACTCAACCATAAAAAGAATGAAATAATGCCATTTGCAGCAACATGGATGGACCTAGAGATTATCATACTAAGTAAATCATACAAAGACAAGTATCATATGATATCACTCATATGTGGAATATAGTTAAAATTTATACAAACGAACTTATTTACAAAACAGAAACAGACTTACAGATATCCCAAACAAACTTATGGTTACCAAAGGGGAAACATGGAGCAGGGGGAGGGATAAATCAGGAGCTTGGGATTAACATACACACACTACTGTATACAGTAAGTCCCCTACATACGAAACTTCAAGTTGTGAACTTTCAAAGATGCAAAGGTTGAAGACCTGATGGAATTGGAGGCCCAGAGGAAGGGTGAAGAGAGACAAGAGGAAGAAGAAGTAACTGAGAACTGAAGAGATTCATGACACGAAATGGCAAGGGGATTTTCTTTATTTGAGGAGGCACTGTTAGGTTCTGAGGCACAGGACCTGAACGTAGAGTGGTACATGAAGGTTGCAGCAGCTGTTCAGAGTGCAATCCAGTGCTACCGTGTCATCTATGATGAGAAAAAGAGAGCTACTACCCATATATCACTGGATCATTTTTTCAGGAGGGTAGATAGAATTGAATCCAGCAAGGAACCAGAACCTGTGTCATCAACGTCAGGCGTGAATGAAATTGCAGCTTGCCCTCCATCTCCTGTTGCTGATGATCCTTCAGCTCTACCATCTCCCACCTCCTCTCCCTCCTCCAGTCAGTAACTTTTCTTGCCTGTTCACTCGATGCCAGATGCTGTGTGCCAGCTGTTGTACTGTACTGTACTACTGTACTTTTCAAGGTAATGTACTGTAAGATTAAAAAGGTTTTCTTTACTTTTTGTGTTTGTTTTTTATGTATTATTTGTGTGAAAAGTATTATAAACCTATTACAGTACAGTACCATAGAGCCGATTGTGTTAGTTAGGTACCTAGTCTAACTTTGTTGGACTTACAAACCAACTGGACTTACAAACGCACTCTCAGAATGGAACTTGTTTGTATGTAGGGGAATTACTGTTTAAGATAGATAACCAACAAGGAACTACTGTATAGCACAGGGAACTCTACTTAATATTCCGTGATAACATTTATGAGAAAAGAATCTGAAAAGAATGAATATATGTTGTATATACATATATGTATATAACTGAATCACTTTGCTATACATCTGAAACTAACCCAACATTGTAAATCAACTATACTCCAATAAAATTTAAAAAATTAGATTGTCAATTAATGTAGTTCACTATATAAATAGACTAACAAAGAAGAAATATATGACCATTCCAATAGATGAATAAAAAACGTTTGACAAAACCCAACATCTATTTCTGATAATAACTCTCAGAAAACTAGAAGTAGAAGGGAAATTCCTCAACCTGATAAAGTGCATCTATGAAAAACTTTCAACTAATATCATACTTTGTTTTAAATAATAAATACTTATAATAAATACTTAATAATAAATACTTTCTCCCTAAGCTCATGAACAAGACAAGAATGTGTTCTTTATTTCTCCTTGACATTGTGTTGGAGGTCCCATTCAGTGCAAGAGGCAACAAAAGAAGACATACAGATTGCATAGAAGTAAGGCTGTCTTTATTTGCAGATGTTAAGTCATCAAGTTATCTGATTGTTTACTTAGAAAATCTTATGGAATCTACAAAAAAGCTACTATAATTAATAAGTGAGTTTGTCAATTTTGTAATATACTAGATCAACATAAAAATCAATTTTATTTCTCTACTAGCAATGAACAAGAAGAAATTGAAATGAACAAAAACAAAACCACTTACAATAGCATCAGGAATATGAAATGCTTAATGGCTAAATCTGATAAACGATGTGCAAGACTTGTACACTGAAAATTACTTATAAGAATTAGTGGAGAGGGCTTCCCTCGTGGCGCAGTGGTTGAGAGTCCGCCTGCCGATGCAGGGGACGCAGGTTCGTGCCCCGGTCCGGGAAGATCCCACATGCCGCGGAACAGCTGGGCCTGTGAGCCATGGCCACTGAGCCTGTGCGTCCGGACCCTGTGCTTTGCAACGGGAGAGGCCACAGCAGTGAGAGGCCCGCATACCACCAAAAAAAAAAAAAAAAAAAAGAATTAGTGGAGAGACATGCTGTATTCCTGACTTGGAAGACTTGATATTGTTAACATGTCACTTCCCTCCAAATTGGCCTGTTGATTCAGTACAATCCCAATAAAAATCCCAGAGGAGTTTTTATAAATAGAAATTGGCAAGCTTATTCTAAAATTCATACAGAAATGCAACAGTCCTAGAATAACTGAAACCACTTTGTAAAAGAAAAACAAAGTTAGAGGACTTACACTGCTTGACTTTAAGACATAAACTGACATTAATCAAGACAGTGTGGGATTGGCAATAAGATAGGAAAACAGGTCACTGGAATATTATAGAGTCCAGAAGTAGACTTACACATATCTGGTAAGTTGTTTCTGACAAAGGTACAAAGGCAATTCACTGGAGAAAGGATGGTATTTTCAAAAAATATTGCATGACCAGTTGGATATCCATATGCAGAAAAATGAACTTTGATTCATACATGGCAACATAAAAAAATGAACTCAAAAGTGATGATAGCCCTAAATTTAAAATTTTAAATTATAAAATGATTAGAATAAAACCTAAGAGAAAAAATTTGTGACTTTGTGTTAGGCCAAAAATTTCTCAGAAAAAAACACCAAAGCACAATCTGTTAAAAAGTTTGATAAGTTATACTTCATCAACATTAATAACTTCTGCTCTTTGAAAGACACTGTTAACAGAATGAAGGCAAGCCAAAGACTGGAAGAAGAATATTTGCAAATTACATAACTGATAAAAGACTTGTATTCAGAATATATTTTTAAAAACTCTTAAAACTCGATAATAAGAAAACCAAGAACTCAACAAAAAATGAGAAAAGATATGAACTGATACTTCACCAAAGAAGAGATACAGATGGCAAATAAATGCATAAAAGGATGCTCAACACTCAACCTCATTAGTCATTAGGGAAGTGGAAATTAAATCACAATGAAATCTCACTATATATCTATTAGAATGACTGAAATAAAGAGAAAGACCATACCAAGTATTGTTGAGGGTGAAGATCAACTGAAACTCTCATACAGTGTTGTTGGGGATGAAAATGGTAAAACCACTTTGAAAAACAGTTTGGCAGTACCTTAAAAGGTTAAATAGTACTTCCCTGGTGGTCCAGCGGTTAAGATTTTGTGCTCCCAATGCAGGGGGCACAGGCTCCATTCCTGCTTGGGGAAATAAGATCCTGCATGCCGCAGGGTGCAACCTAAAAAAAAAAAAATCTGAAAAAAAAAGGTTAAACATATACTTACCATACGATTAAGCCATTTCATTCCTAGGTATTTACCCAAGAGAAATGAAATGTTCATACAAAGACTTGTATGTGAATGTTCATAGCATCTTTATTTGTAATAGGCAAAAATTACAAACAACCCAAATGTCCATCAACAGATGAATGGGCAAACAAATTGTTGTATAAAATGGGATACTGCTCTGGAATAAAAATTAATTATTGATACCTGAAACAACATGGATGAATCTCAAAATAATTTTGCTGAGAGAAAGAAGCCATATTAAAAAGGGCATTTAAACTGGTCCAAGGTGACAAAGCTATGACAGATGGAGAAGGAGGTAAGGTATGCGTCTTGAAGGAATAGCCTTGTGGATCATGTGTGGAGTTAAGCCTTTAAGGGCAGGTCCTGTAAGATACGATCCCCTTAATGGCAGCTGGGCAGAACAATAATAGATCAAGTCCAAGTGTAGATTTTGATCCATTCAGAGTGATAATAAACATGATTTGTTTGCTCACTTTCTGGCTTCATATCCCTTACCATGAGGACCTAACAAGACTGAAGCTAGAGCAGTAATTCTTACACTTGGCTGTACACTAGAACCACTTGGGGACATTTAGAAATTATTTTGCCATCTGCAGAGATTCTGATTTGATTGGTCTGGGCTGCAGCTTAGGCATCAGATTTTTAAAAGCTCCCCAAGGGAACAACAGTTTTTGAGACCATGGCTCTGGAGGATGGTTAGAAAAACTATGCCTGGACCCTGAAGGAAAGAGAAAGAAACAGTTAAGAAGACCCTCAAATCTAGCAAACACTGTTGACCCTAGACATGGCAGAGAAGGAAAGAACCTAAGAAGCAGGTTAAAATGTTCAAACCCAGCTGGTGCCCTGTTCCTCAACAAACTTTCATATGATATTTTGAGCATCCATTGGTAATCCTTATTCTAATTATTTCACTGGGGGTTGCAGGATTGTTATTTACTTATTCTATCAGTCCTTTGACATTTGTTTATTATTCGTTGAATTCTTCTTTACTTTCTCTTTTGTTTTGAGTATCACTATGAATTCATGGATTTTTTAAAAAAAGAATGTTTTATAATCAATTATACTTATTCTTGTTGATACTCAGAATGTTCTAAAATTGGTCAATGGAAAATCCCTTCAAGCTAACACCTTTACCTATTCAACATGACCCCATTGATTTTTGAGCACTTCCTTGCTTTCTGCACTAGGAGATGCCAGGTCCAGTGGGAACAGAGCATTTATGTGATGTGAAATTAATACCCCATCACTTTTTTAATTGTTATGGGAGAAGCATTCCTATACATTAGAAAGATCTGATGGTCACCATCTGTATTCACTTTCTAGGGCTGTCTAACAAATTACCACAAACTGGATGGCTTGAAACAACAGAAGTTTATTCTCTCATAATTCTGGAAGCTAAAAGTCTGGAATCAGGAGGGTTGGTTTGTTCTGGAGGCTTTGAGTGAGAATAAGTTCTGTGCCTTCCTCTAATTTCTGGTGGTTGCCAGCAATCCTTGACATTCCTTGTCTTATAGATACCTCACTCTTATCTCTACCTCTGTCATCACATTGTGTTCTTTCTGTGTGTCTCTGTGTTTTTGCGTCCAAATTCCCTCCCATTTTATAAGAATACCAGTCATGGATTAGGCCCAATCTAATCCAATATGACCTCATTTTAGCATGATTACATCTGTAAAAATATTTTTCCAACTAACATCACATTAACAGGTACTGGAGATTAAGATTTCAACACATTTTGGAGGGGGGACACAGCTCAACTCACACCACCTTAACTAGTGATCAAACTTAACATCATTTGTAGTCAGACAACTGAACATTGTGAGTGATTCTTCTGATATAATGCAATATGATGTCATAGTACCATCTTTGAAGTACTCTTGCTAAAACTGTTTAGCCCCAATCTAATTAAGCCTATTGAATTAACTTCTAGATTATAAGAAATATAGAGGGTAGAAAAATAAGGTAAATGACACCATGATGAAGGAGTCTAACAAGCCTAGAATGGGGACATTCTGTTAAGACACCTAGTCTGGTGACCTCAAAAAGCCAATGTCACAGGTAAAATAAGGTGGTGTGTGTGTGTGTGTGTGTGTTCAGCACTGTCCAATAAAGTGAACCACAAATGTGAGTCACGTATATAATTTAAAATTTTCTAATAGTCACACTAAAAAAGTAAAAAGAAACACGTAAAATTAATATTAATAATCAATTATTACCAATTATTAGTATTAATTAACAATAAATAAGTATTCCAATGTAGTAGTTTTCTACTGCTGCTATATCAAATTCAGTTCCTTAAAACAACACAAATTTATTATCTTACAGTTCTATAGGCCAGAAGTTGAGTATCACTGGACTAAAATTAAGGTGTAAGTAGGCTCTCTGAAGATTCTAGGGAGAATCCTTTTCTTGCTCACTTGGGTTGTTGGCAGAGTTTAGTACCTGCTGTTAAAAGGCTGGGGTCCTAGTTTTCTTGGTGGCTGTGAACTGAGGGCCATTCTCAGTCTCTAGAGGCCACTGAATTTCTTGGCATCTGGCCCTCTTTCTTTATCTTTGAAGCCATCACTATTCATGTTGAATCACCCTTACTCAGTTGGGAAAGATTATTTGCTTTTAAGGATTCATGTGATTAGATTAGACCCACTTGGCTAACCCAGCATAATTTTTCCATCTCAAGATCTTTAACTTTAATCACATCTGTGAAGTCCCTTTTGCCATGTAAGGTTCCAGAAATTAGAACATGGCCATCTTTGGGGGGCGTTATTCTGCCTGCCATACTAATATATCTCAAAATGTTATCAATTCTACATACATATAGAATATATATAAAATATAAAAAGAAATTTATTAATGAGATATTTTACTTTTTTTGGTACCACTGTGCACTTTACACTTACAGCATATCTCAAGTTGGACTAGGCACATTTCAAGTTCTCAAAGCCACTTGTGGCTAGCGGTTACTGTATTGAATGATGCAGTTCTAGATTAAAAGAGACTAAAGAGATAGAAACTAAATACAAACAATGATTAGATCCTCATTTTAAAAGACCAATGCAGCTATAGAAGATATTTTGGAGATAAATGGGAATTTGTATATAGACTAGATAACCAGCACCACTTACGGTTAATTTTCCTAGGATTGATATTAGCATTGGAGTGATGTAGGAGAATGTTATGACTTTTAGGAGATGTGTGTTGTTGTGATTACCCCACAGATACAGGGTGGACTCCCCTACCCACCCACAGTTTTGTACTTATGTTGAGATTGATGATGCTGTACATCAAGAAGGTATGAAAAGGTTTATTACTCATATAACGAGAGCAGGGCAGGTTCCTAAAAGGACCCAAAAATGCCTTGAGAAAACTGAAGTGGTGACTGGCTTGGTGTTTGTGTGTGTGTGCATGTGTGTGTGTGTGCGTGTGTGTGCATGTTTATGTTTGGAAGTGAGGGTGGGATGAGGATTCCTACCCATGGGCTAGGGCTTGCATGGGTTGAACTTACTGCCGGCACCAAGGGAGGGAGCACCTGGGCGTTTTTATTGGCTTGCTCAGATGTAAGGCAAGTGGGGTAAAGGGAGAATGGGTCTTGACAGTTTTCAACAATGAAACATCAAAAATGGAGTCAGGGTGGAGGGGGAAGATGGAGGAAGAGTAAGACGCGGAGATCACCTTCCTCCCCACAGATACACCAGAAATACACCTACACGTGGAACAACTCCTACAGAATACCTACTGAACGCTGGCAGAAGACCTCAGACCTCCCAAAAGGCAAGAAACTCCCCATGTACCTGGGTAGGGCAAAAGTAAAAAGAATAAACAGAGACAAAAGAATAGGGACGGGACCTGCACCAGTGGGAGGGACCTGCACCAGTGGGAGGGAGCTGTGAAGGAGGAAATGTTTCCACACACTAGGAAGCCCTTTCGCAGGCAGAGACTGCAGGTGGTGGAGGGGGGAAGCTTCAGAGCCGCGGAGGAGAGCACAGCAACAGGGGTGCGGAGGGCAAAGCACAGAGGTTCCCGCACAGAGGATAGGTGCCGACCGGCACTCACCAGCCCGAGAAGCTTGTCTGCTCCCCCACCAGGGTGGGCAGGGCTGGGAGCTGAGGCTCGGGCTGCGGTCGGAGCACAGGGAGAGAACTGGGGTTGGTGGCGTGAACACAGCCTGCAGGGGGTTAGTGCACCACGGTTAGCTGGGAGGGAGTCCGGGGAAAAGTCTGGACCTGCCGAACAGACAAGAGACCTTTTCTTCCCTCTTTGTTTCCTGGTGCGTGAGGAGAGGGTATTAAGAGCACTGCTTAAAGGAGCTCCAGAGACGGGCGCGAGCCGCAGCTAACAGCGCGGACCCCAGAGACGGGCATGAGATGCTAAGGCTGCTGCTGCCGCCACTAAGAAGCCTGTGGGCGAGCACAGGTCACTATCCACACATCCCTTCCGGGGAGCCTGTGCAGCCTGCCACTGCCAGGGTCCCGGGATCCAGGGACAACTTCCCCGGGAGAACGCACGGTGCGCCTCAGGATGGTGCAAAGTTCCGATGGCCTCTGCCGCCGCAGGCTCACCCCGCATCCGCACCCCTCCTTTCCCCCAGCCTGAGTGAGCCAGAGCCCCCAAATCAGCGGCTCCTTTAACCCCGTCCTGTCTGAGGGAAGAACCGACACCCTCAGGCGGCCTACACGCAGAGGCAGGGCCAAATCCACAGCTGAACCCCAGGAGCTGTGCGAACAAAGAAGAGAAGGGGAAATCTCACCCAGCAGCCTCAGAAACAGTGGATTAAAGCTCCACAATCAACTTGATGTACCCTGCATCTGTGGAATACATGAATAGACAACGAATCATCCCAAATTGAGGAGGTGGGCTTTGAGAGCAAGATTTATGATTTTTTCCCCCTTTTCCTCTTTTTGTGAGTGTGTATGTGTATGCTTCTGTGTGAGATTTTGTCTGTATAGCTTTGCTTTCACCATTTGCCCTAGGGTTCTATCTGTCCGTTTTTATTTTCTTAAAAAAATTTTTTTCTTAATAATTATTTTTTATTTTAATAACTTTATTTTATTTTATTTAACTTTATTTTATTCTATCCTCTTTCTTTCTTTGTTTCTTTCTTTCTTTCCTTGTTTCTTTCTTTCTTTCTTTCTAGTTTTTCTCCCTTTTATTCTGAGCCGTGTGGATGAAAGGCTCTTGGTGCTGCACCCAGGAGTCAGTGCTGTGCCTGGGAGGTGGAAGAGCCAACTTCAGGACACTGGTCCACAGGAGACCTCCCAGCTCCACATAATATCAAATGGCAAAAATCTCCCAGTGATCTCCATCTCAACACCAGCACCCAGCTTCACTCAATGACCAGCAAGCTACAGTGCTAGAAACCCTATGCCAAACAACTAGCAAGACAGACACACAAACCCACCCATTAGCAGAGAGGCTGCCTAAAATCATAATAAGTCCACAGACACCCCAAAACACACCACCAGACTTGGACATGTCCACCATAAAGACAAGATCCAGCCTCATCCACCAGAACACAGGCACTAGTTCCCTCCAACAGGAAGCCTACACAACCCACTGAACCAAATTTAGCCACTGGGGACAGACACCAAAAACAACAGGAACTGTGAACCTGCAGCCTGCAAAAAGGAGACCCCAAACACTGTAAGATAAGCAAAATGAGAAAACAGAAAAACACACAGATGAATGAGCAAGGTAAAAACCCACAAGACCTAACAAATGAAGAGGAAATAGGCAGTCTACCTGAAAAAGAATTCAGAATAATGATAGTAAAGATGATCCAAAATCTTGGAAAAAGAATAGAGAAAATGCAAGAAACATTTAGCAAGGACCTAGAAGAACTAAAGTTGAAACAAGCAATGATGAACAACACAATAAATGAAATTTAATACACTCTAGAAGGGATCAATAGCAGAATAACTGAGGCAGAAGAACGGATAAGTGACCTGGAAGATAAAATAGTAGAAATAACTACTGCAGAGCAGAATAAAGAAAAAAGAATGAAAAGAACTGAGGACAGTCTCAGAGACCTCTGGGACAACATTAAACGCACCAACATTCGAATTATAGGGGTTCCAGAAGAAGAAGAGAAAAAGAAAGGGATTGAGAAAATATTTCAAGAGATTGTAGTTGAAAACTTCCCTAATATGGGAAAAGAAATAGTTAATCAAGTCCAGGAAGCACAGAGAGTCCCATACAGGATAAATCCAAGGAGAAACACGCCAAGACACATATTGAGCAAACTGTCAAAAATTAAATACAAAGAAAACATATTAAAAGCAGCAAGGGAAAAACAACAAATAACACACAAGGGAATCCCCATAAGGTTAACAGCTGAGCTTTCAGCAGAAACTCTGCAAGCCAGAAGGGACTGGCAGGACATATTTAAAGTCACGAAGGAGAAAAACCTGCAACCAGATTACTCTACCCAGCAAGGATCTCATTCAGATTTGATGGAGAAATTAAAACCTTTACAGACAAGAAAAGTTGAGAGAGTTTAGCACCACGAAACCAGCTTTACAACAAATGCTAAAGGAACTTCTCTAGGCAAGAAACACAAGAGAAGGGAAAGACCTACAATAACGAACCCAAAACAATTAAGAAAATGGGAATAGGAAAATACATATTCATAATTATCTTAAATGTAAATGGACTAAATGCTCCCACCAAAAGACACAGATTGGCTGAATGGATACAAAAACAACACCAATATATATGCTGTCTACAAGAGACCAACTTCAGACCTAGAGACACATACAGACTGAAAGTAAGGGGATGGAAAAAGATATTGCATGCAAATGGAAACCAAAAGAAAGCTGGAGTAGCAATTCTCATATCAGAAAAAATAGACTTTAAAATAAAGACTATTACAAGAGACAAAGAAGGACACTACATAATGATCAAGGGATCGATCCAAGAAGAAGATATAACAATTGTAAATATTTATGCACCCAACATAGGAGCACCTCAAAACATAAGGCAAATACTAATGGCTGTAAAAGGGGAAATCGACAGTAACACATTCATAGTAG
Organism: Globicephala melas; assembly: GCF_963455315.2. Taxonomy (NCBI): domain Eukaryota; kingdom Metazoa; phylum Chordata; class Mammalia; order Artiodactyla; family Delphinidae; genus Globicephala; species Globicephala melas. Next base: position 56,010,714 of record NC_083328.1, on the reverse strand, counting down.
GGGACTTTAACACCCCACTTTCACCAATGGGCAGATCATCCAAAATGAACATAAATAAGGAAACACAAGCTTTAAATGATACATTAAACAAGGTAGACTTAATTGATATTTATAGGACATTCCATCCAAAAACAATAGAATGCACATTTTTCTCAAGTGCTCATGGAACATTCTCCAGGATAGATCATATCTTGGGTCACAAATCAAGCCTTGGTAAATTTAAGAAAATTGAAATCGTATCAAGTATCTTTTCCGACCGCAACGTTATGAGACTAGATACCAATTACAGGAAAAGATCTGTAAAAAATACAAACACATGGAGCCTAAACAATACACTACTTAATAACGAAGTGATCACTGAAGAAATCAAAGAGGAAATCAAAAAATACCTAGAAACAAATGACAATGGAGACACGACGACCCAAAACCTATGGGATGCAGCAAACGCAGTTCTAAGCGGGACGTTTATAGCAATACAAGCCCACCTTAAGAAGCAGGAAACATCTCGAATAAACAACCTAACCTTGCACCTAAATCAATTAGAGAAAAAAAAAAACAAAAAAAACCCCAAAGTTAGCAGAAGGAAAGAAATCATAAGGATCAGATCAGAAATAAATGAAAAAGAAATGAAGGAAACAATAGCAAAGATCAATAAAACTAAAAGCTGGTTCTTTGAGAAGATAAACAAAATTGATAAACCATTAGCCAGACTCATCAAGAAAAAAAGGGAGAAGACTCAAATCAATAGAATTAGAAATGAAAAAGGAGAAGTAACAACTGACACTGCAGAAATACAAAAGATCATGAGAGATTACTACAGGCAACTCTATGCAAATAAAATGGACAACCGGGAAGAAATGGAGAAATTCTTAGAAATGCACAACCTGCCAAGACTGAATCAGGAAGAAATAGAAAATATGAACAGACCAATCACAAGCACTGAAATTGAAACTATGATTAAAATTCTTCCAACAAACAAAAGCCCAGGACCAGATGGCTTCACAGGCGAATTCTATCAAACATTTAGAGAAGAGCTAACACCTATCCTTCTCAAACTCTTCCAAAATATAGCAGAGGGAGGAACACTCCCAAACTCATTCTACAAGGCCACCATCACCTTGATACCAAAACCAGAAAAGGATGTCACAAAGAAAGAAATATCACAGGCGAATATCACTGATGAACATAGATGCAAAAATCCTCAACAAAATACTATCAAACAGAATCCAACAGCACATTAAAAGGATCATACACCATGATCAAGTGGGGTTTATTCCAGGAATGAAAGGATTCTTCAATATACACAAATCAATCAATGTGATAAACCATATTAAAAAATTGAAGGAGAAAAACCACATGATCATCTCAATAGATGCAGAGAAAGCTTTCGACAAAATTCAACACCGATTTATGATAAAAACCCTCCAGAAAGTAGGCATAGAGGGAACTTTCCTCAACATAATAAAGACCATATATGACAAACACAGGCAACATTTTCCTCAATGGTGAAAAACGGAAAGCATTTCTACTAAGATCAGGAACAAGACAAGGTTGCCCACTCTCACCACTCTTATTCAATATAGTTTTGGAAGTTTTAGCCACAGCAATCAGAGAAGAAAAGGAAATAAAAGGAATCCAAATCAGAAAAGAAGAAGTAAAACTGTCACTGTCTGCAGATGACATGATACTATACATAGAGAATCCTAAAGATGCCACCAGAAAACTACTAGAGCTAATCAATGAATTTGGTAAAGTAGCAGGATACAAAATTAATGCACAGAAATATCTGACACTCCTATACACTAATGATGAAAAATCTGAAAGTGAAATCAAGAAAACACTCCCATTTACCATGGCAACAAAAGAATAAAATATCTAGGAATAAATATCTACCTAAGGAGACAGAAGACCTTTATGCAGAAAATTATAAGACACTGATGAAAGAAATTAAAGATGATACAAATAGATGGAGAGATACACCATGTTCTTGGATTGGAAGAATCAACATTGTGAAAATGACTCTACTACCCAAAGCAATCTACATATTCAATGTGATCCCTATCAAACTACCACTGGCATTTTTCACAGAACTAGAACAAAAAATTTCACAATTTGTATGGAAACACAAATGACCCCGAATAGCCAAAGCAATCTTGAGAACAAAAAACGGAGCTGGAGGAATCAGGCTCCCTGGCTTCAGACTACACTACAAAGCTACAGTAATCAAGACAGTGTGGTACTGGCACAAAAACAGAAATATAGATCAATGGAACAGGATAGAAAGCCCAGAGATAAACCCACGCACATATGGTCACCTTATCTTTGATAAAGGAGGCAGGAATGTACAGTGGAGAAAGGACAGCCTCTTCAATAGTGGTGCTGGGAAAACTGGACAGGTACATGTAAAAGTATGAGATTAGAACACTCCCTAACACCATACACAAAAATAAGCTCAAAATGGATTAAAGACCTAAATGTAAGGCCAGAAACTATCAAACTCTTAGAGGAAAACATAGGCAGAACACTCTATGACATAAATCACAGCAAGATCCTTTTTGACCCACCTCCTAGAGAAATGGAAATAAAAACAAAAAATAAACAAATGGGACCTAATGAAACTTAAAAGCTTTTGCACAGCAAAGGAAACCATAAACAAGACCAAAAGACAACCCTCAGAATGGGAGAAAATATTTGCAAATGAAGCAACTGACAAAGGATTAATCTCCAAAATTTATAAGCAGCTCATGCAGTTCAATAACAAAAAAACAAAACACCCAATCCAAAAATAGGCAGAAGTCCTAAATAGACATTTCTCCAAAGAAGGTATACAGATTGCCAACAAACACATGAAAGAATGCTCAACATCATTAATCATTAGAGAAATGCAAATCAAAACTACAATGAGATATCATCTCATACTGGTCAGAATGGCCATCATCAAAAACCTAGAAACAATAAATGCTGGAGAGGGTGTGGAGAAAAGGAAACACTCTTTCACTGCTGGTGGGAATGTGAATTGGTACAGCCAATTTGGAGAACAGTATGGAGGTTCCTTAAAAAACTACAAATAGAACTACCATATGACCCAGCAATCCCACTACTGGGCATATACCCTGAGAAAACCATAATTCAAAAAGAGTCATGTACCAAAATGTTCATTGCAGCTCTATTTACAATAGCCAGGAGATGGAAACAACCTTAGAGTCCATCATCATATGAATGGATAAAGAAGCTGTGACACATATATACAATGGAATATTACTCAGCCATAAAAATAAACGAAATTGAGCTATTTGTAATGAGGTGGATGGACCTAGAGTCTGTCATACAGAGTGAAGTAAGTCAGAAAGAGAAAGACAAATACCGTATGCTAACACTTATATATGGAATTTAAGAAAAAATAATGTTATGAAGAACCTAGGGGTAAGATGGGAATAAAGACACAGACCTACTAGAGAATGGACTTGAGGATATGTGGAGGGGGAAGGGTAAGCTGTGACAAAGTGAGATAGTGGCATGGGCATATATACACTACCAAACGTAAAATAGATAGCTAGTGGGAAGCAGCCACATAGCATAGGGAGATCAGTTCGGTGCTTTGTGACCACCTGGATGGGTGGGATAGGGAGGGTGGGACGGAGGGAGGGAGACGCAAGAGGGAGGAGGTATGGGAACATATGTATATGTATAACTGATTCACTTTGTTATAAAGCAGAAACTAACACACTATTGTAAGGCAATTATACTCCTATAAAGATGTAAAAAAAAAAATGGAATCAGACTCTTTGTTACCACTCACCCTTCATGTGTGACTGATGAGTGAAATGTGCCATGTTTCATTTGATTGAGTTTGAACTTGTTTAAGTAAGCCATTTTGGTGCTCTGTGAGACCTGCAGTCTGAGTCTGATAAGGGATGTGAAAGTTCTGTTAGATGTCTTATTTAAGAGTCCAGTGTTCATCATCACAATTAAAAGTGTTTGTGCCTCAAACGATACCAGAAGAAAGTAAAAAAACAACCCACATAGTGGGGGAGAAATTTTGCAAATCATATATCTGATGAGGGATTTATCTATATATATAAAGAACTAGAATCTTTATTCTAGTATCAGAATACATAGAATCTAGTATCTAGACTATATAAAGAACTTTTACAACTCAATAATAAAAGACAAATAACCCAATTTACAGAAATGAAGACTATCAATAGAGTGAGAAAGCCACCTATAGGAGAAAATATCTGTGAATCATATAAAGGTTTCATACCCTGAATATGTAAAGAACTCCTGCAATCCAACAACAAAAAGACAAACAACCCAATTTTAAAATGGGCAAACAACTTGAAAAGATATCTCTCTAAAGCAGATATCTAAATATATCTAAAAGATATATCTCTAAAGTAGATATCTAAAAGATATCTCTCTAAAGGCCCATAATTACATGAAAAGTTGCTCAATATCATTAATCATTAGAGAAATGCACAACAAAACCACAACGAGCTACCATTTTACACACACTATGATGGCTGTAATTTAAAAAATGGAAAATAACAAATGTTGGTGAGGATGTGGAGAAATTGAAACCCTTGTGCATTCCTAGTAGAATGTAAAATGATACAGTCACCGTGGAAAACAGTTTGGCAGTTAGAATTACCATATGTCCCAACAATTCCACTCCTAGGTATATACCCAGAAGAAATGAAAACAGGAACTCAAACAGATAATTGTACATGAATGTTCATATCAACATTATTCACAATAGCCAAAACATGAAAACAACCCAACTGTCCATCAACAGATGAATGGATAAACAAAATGTTGTATATCCATACAATGGGATATTATTCAGCCATAAGAAGGAATGAAGCACTGATACAGGTTACAACATTGATGAACCTTGTAAACATTATGCTAAGAGAAATAGGCTAGATACAAAATGACAATATTGCATAATTTCAATATTGTATGACAGGTGAAGTAAGTCAGACAAAGACAAATATCATATGCTATCACTTACATGTGGAATCTAAATAAATGATAAAAATGAACTTATTTACAAAACAGAAATAGAGGGACTTCCTTGCTGGCACAGTGGTTAAGAATCCACCAGCCAATGCAGGGCACAAGGGTTCAATCCCTGGTCTAGGAAGATCCCACATGCTGTGGAGAAAGTAAGCCCGTGTGCCACAACTATTGAAGCCCACAGGCCTAGAGCCCATGCTCCGCTACAAGAGAAGCCACCGCAATGAGAAGCCTGCACACCGCAGCGAAGAGTAACCCCTGCTCGCTGCAACTAGAGACAGCCCATGCACAGCAACGAAGACCCAACACAACCAAAAATAAATAAATAAATTTATTAAAAAAACCAAACAGAAATAGACTCACAGACATAGGAAACAAACTTATGATTACAAAAGGGGAAAGGGGGGAAGGATAAATTAGGAGCTTGGGATTAACAGATACTACTATATATAAAATTGACAAAAAACAAAGATCTACTGTATAGCACTGGGAACTATATTCAATATCTTGTAACAACCTATAGTGGAAAAGAATCTGAAAAATTAAAAAAAATACATATATAACACTATATGCTGAGAGAATTACTTAATAAGCAATTAAATTTTTAGTAAATTTTGCCACTTGAAATAAACATTTTTTGGGTAAATGTAAACTGGTTACATTACTCCCAGTAATCTTGGTTAGAATAAACACTAAGACAGAAAATGTGCACTTATTACTGCATGTGAAAAGGGAATTCACCCGCTGTCTTCTTTTACCAAAGAAATACTCACAAATCAGTGTAACTGAAATACAGCTCCCATCTGAATTAGTATCAACTACAAAAGCTACCAGGTATTTTCTGAGCCTCAGAATGGGGCAATGTAAACCATAGAGCTATTTAATTTGAACTTTGGTTTGGAGACATCTCTTTTAACTGTGGCAGTGTTTTCCAGAGTTAACTGAACATGAAAAAAAATTTGAAGTAATAATTTACTGATGGAAAACTATTAGGAGTTAATAGTTCTATGCACACTTGAAGCAAAGAAAACTATAAAAATGATCACATTGATGAAATAATTAATACATAATTTACATATGCTTAGGAAAATTTAATAATGATAAAATAACCAATTATTAGAATTACATCATTTTGTTATTAAATACAAAAGCATTTCCATGCAACTTCCAGGTATTCTTGTGTTTGGTATACCATGTCTTTCTTAAAAGTGCATTCTTGCATCATAACAACATAAATACATTATTTTTTAAATGTATTTATAAATATATTTTATTTCAAATCTATCAATAGTGTATGTAGCTTATAACACATTTTGGGAAATGCTAGTTTATATGGCAATATTGTGTTATTTTGGATTGTTTTGGATTGATTAAAATAAAGTTAGAATGAAATTAGGAGCCCAATATAATGATTAAAATAGAGATCTTCTTGTATAGTATTCTTTAAAATGGTATCCCATTGAATCTTGAATAAAACGGAAGATAAATAGAATTTTAAGAGGTATGTACGATAGATTTTCTATTTCAATAAAAACTATTATTTTCAAAAGTGTAAAAAAATTGTATGACTGTATGTAGTTTGTATAAAAAATATAAAATACGTTAATTCATAGAGGCAGAGAGTAAATTAGAGGTTTCCAGGAGCCAAGGGGAGGGGTAAACAGAGAATTATTGTTTAATGGGTACAAAGTTTCTTTTTGGGTGATAAAAGAGTTCTGGAAATAGATAGTGATGATGGTTATTCAACATTATGAATATACTTAATACCACTGAATTGTACCTTTAAAAATGACTAAAATGGGGCTTCCCTGGTGGCGCAGTGGTTGAGAGTCTGCCTGCCAATGCAGGGGACACGGGTTCGTGCCCCGGTCCGGGAGGATCCCACATGCTGCAGAGCGGCTGGGCCCGTGGGCCATGGCCGCTGAGCCTGCGTGTCCGGAGCCTGTTGCTCCGCAACGGAAGAGGCCACAGCAGTGAGAGGCCCGCGTACTGCAAAAAAAAAAAGACTAAAATTGTAAATTTCATATTATATAAATTTTACCACAATTAAATTTTTTTAAATAGGCAAAGAATTGAATAGACATTTCACCAAAGATGATATACAAATGGCCAATAAGCACATGAAAAGATGTTCAACATCATTAGCCATCAGAGAAATGCACATCAAAACTATGAGATACCACTTCACACATATACAGGTGGCTGTAATAAAAAAAAAGATAGACAATAACATGTGTTTATGAGGATGTACAGAAATTATAATCTTTATACACTGCTGGTGGGAGTGTAAATGAGTGCAGCCACTTTGGAAAACAGTCTGGCAGTTCCTCAGATGATTAAACATAGAGTTATCATATCATCTAGCAATTCTTACTCCTAAATACATATTCAAGAGAAATGAAAATGTACAAACATACAAAGACTTGTACATGAATATCCACATCAACATTATTCATAATAGTTATTCACATTGAGTTGTGAATGTCCATCAACTGATGACAGGATAAGAAAAATGTGATATATCCATACAATGGAATATTATTTAGCCATTAAAAGAATGAAACCTAATACATGCTACAGTATGGATGAACTTTGAAAACATTATACTATTTATATATAAAGAATTCATATACAAAAGACCTCATAGAGTATAATTTCATTTACATGAAGTACCCAGACTAGACAAATCTATAGAGACAGACAGCCCTGTGTAGGGCTGGGTGAGTGATGAGGAGCTAGAGGGGTGATAGCTAAGGCATACAGAATTCTTTTTGGGGGAATGAAATGTTCCAAAATCGATTATGGTGATGGTTGCATCACCATATACTGGTGAATATACTAAAAGCCATTGACTTGTATACCTTAAGTGGGGAATTATATGGTATGCAAATTAAATACCTTAATAAAGCTGTTTTTTTTTTTTGAAGCTGAGTATTGTGTATTCTGAGAAGAGAAATGGGTAGCTTTGTAACTATCAATGATGCCTGGAATTCCTAAGGGGATAAGGAACGTTTTGATGAGGCATTGTAAACTTGTGGTTTTAGTGTGTGCAGAAATATGTGTGACTTTGATTTACATTTTGAGTATCTGTGAAGCAAGAAAGTCTCAGAATTCCTTACCCCAAAGGGGGGTGACCTTGCATAAGGAATTGTTGCTGCCATTGGTCAGACCAAATAGCAAGACCACTGGCAATGGTCCAAGAGTCTTAAAAAGTGTGTAGATAGGGCCAATTGTTGGCCAAAGTATCCAGTGCTAAGATGACTACCTGAAGTTTGGCCAACTGTGCTGACCCTTGAGTCCTGTCCTTTATCAGGGTTATCCTGGTTAAAGTATGAAAAGCAGCAACTTTCCATTAATCTCTGTTTTGTGTGATGGTGTCTGTAAGATATATGGACTACCTTTCCTATTTATTCATTCGATTCCAGGGGCTGCCCAGGTAGCCAAGGGGTGACCTCATTCAGCATCATGGCTTTTGGCAAGGGACTGAGGACAGGGGCGACCACTGCCTCCTGCAAGTAGAACTCACCAGAGGGCCCCAATTTAGCTCTATTCCGTAGGTACCATTTCTGTTTTTGCAAGAAGGCCTCAGTAAGTTATGCTGAGCTTTTGGGGGGCTGCTTCCATGACCCAAGGCATAATGGGCAGCTGGGTATGGAGGGTCACAGGCTCAGAGTCTGTGAGAGCCTCTGTTTCCAGAAGAGTTCTGTATGCAGCCAGCACTTGCCATTCTAATGGTATATGGGGCTAGGGAGGGCAATGCATCAAAAACCCATGGACAATTCATGACCATTGTGGTTGGTCCAGAGACTTTGGGAGGCATGAGAAAGCCTCTATAGTGAAGGAGTCTTTGGAGGAGGGGTATGAAGAGGAGTGCCTGTTGTAATGCAATTTGGACATGTTCTAGAGCTTTTTGTTGTAAGCTCCCCATTCAAGGTGGGCTGATTGGTGAAAAACAGTATACAGGGGCTTAAGAAAAATTTGTAAATTAGGAATATGTTGCTTCCAGAATCCAAAAAGACATAAAAGATATCAGGCTTCTTTTAATGTTGTAGGTGCTAGAGTCAATAGCTGTTTCTTAACAGTGTCAGGGACAAAGTGACCCCTGGCTGACCAGATAAATTCAGGTGATGCGTCTTGTACTATGTGTGGGGCAATGGCCTATTCCCTTAGTTGTGAATTCCTTTGTATTTTTATGTCCTGAATGAGTGTGTCAAATGAATTTCCTTGGAGGAGGAGGATGTCACCAGTGCGATATCATGCCTGTGCTCCTGGAAAAAATTGGATGTGGTTAAGATCTTGCCTGGAAAGATTGGGTGTGATGGCAGAGCTGTGGAAGTACCCCCTTGGAGCCAGGTAAAGGTGAATTGTTTCTCTCTGAAGGGGAAGAAGCTGTTGAGATAGGTACTGAACAAAACACATTAGCCAACTCTCTAATAGCAAAATATGTTCTAGTTGCTGATTGGATTTAGTCAGTAATTTAAATATTGGATATGGGGGTCTTATTGGGCAAGACCACAGTATTAAGATTATGGTAATCCACTGTGAGGGACCATTAATTCTTTCTAGGTTTATGAACAGGCTGTTAAATGGAAAAACAGTGGAGAATCACCCCTTCTCTAAAAAAGTCTTGTATAATGCGTTTTTAAAAAATTTTATTTATTTACTTTTGGCTGCATTGGGTCTTTGTTTTTGTGCACGGGCTTTCTCTAGTTGCGGTGAGCGGGGGCTACTCTTCGTTGCGGTGCATGGACTCAACTGCAGTGGCTTCTCTTGTTGCAGAGCACCGGCTCTAGGCATGTGGGCTTCAGTAGTTGTGGCACATGGGCTCAGTAATTGTGGCACATGGGCTCAGTAGTTGTGGCACCCAGGCTTAGTTGCTCCACGGCATGTGGGATCTTCCCAGACTATGGCTCAAAACCATGTCCCCCGCATTGGCAGGCAGATTCTTAACCACTGTGCCACCAGGGTTAGGGAAGATGGAAGCCTATTGGGTTCCATTTTGCCAAGCTGATTGTTAAGTGCCAAAGACTTAATTTAATTGTATCAATCATTGGGTGAGAGCATCCATGCCCACTATGGAATATTTTAGGGCAGTGGGTGCTATGACTGTAGAAAATTTAGTCAAGGCAATGGTTAAGGTGAGGCATACCTGTTTCTACTCTATTTTATGTTTAGTGACTGCCCCCTAAGATTATAGAGGGTATCTCATTTAAATTTAGTGTGATTCCCTGGTGTAAGTATAATTTGAACTCCTGTCTTAAGGCATGAAAGTTTGCCAATTGGTGATTTTCAGCAGATGTGAAAGTTAATTCAGAACCCATGTTGCAGACTTGCAAAAACCTATTAGCACCCTTATATCCTTTTACTGTATATATTCTTTTTTTCCGAATCATTTTTATTTCATGTTAAATTCTTTAAAACTATTTTCAACTATGAAACATTTTTAATATACATAAAAGTATAAAAATAATATAACAAATACCTTTGTACTCACCACTGAGATTAATAGAGGTCAACTTTTGTCATATTTGCCTTAGAGCTTTTTTTTAAAATAAATTTATTTATTTTATTTTATTTATTTTTGGCCGCATTGGGTCTTCGTTGCTGCGTGCGGGCTTTCTCTAGTTGCGGCAAGTGGGGGCTACTCTTCGTTGCGGTGTGCGGGCTTCTCATTGTGGTGGCTTCCCTTGCTGCGGAGCACAGGCTCTAGGCTCGCGGGCTTCAGTAGTTGTGGTTCACGGGCACTAGAGCCCAGGCTCCGTAGTTGTGGCGCATGGGCTTAGTTGCTCCGCGGCATGTGGGATCTTCCTGGACCAGGGCTCGAACCCGTGTCCCCTGCATTGGCAGGCAGATTCTTAACTACTGAGCCACCAGGGAGGCCTGCCTTAGAGCTTTTTACAATAAAAAAACTAAAAGTCATCCTCTTCTCCCTCTCTTTCTTTTTCCCTCCCTAAGGGTTACCATTATCCTGAAATTCCTGTGTCATATCCATGCATGTTTTACTTTTACATTTTATATTTACTTAAATGTACTACATTTAAATAATATATATGTGAAATTTTTACATAAAGTATTTTACATTATATGAATCGTTTTGCAACTTGAAACAATGAAAAATGTAAAGCATCTAATTGTCCCTCAGCAAACAAAAAGGTAAGCAAACTATGATTTAATCATACTATAGAATGTTTAATAGTAGTTAGAAATGAATGAACTAGTCTATTTTAGCAACATGATAAATGAAAAAGGCAAGTTGTATGTATTCTTTTAGCAAATTTTGGATTTCCAGTCAGGTCATTTCGAATTTAGACTTATGTTTTTATTTTCTCCCCCTGTATCCAGGTATCTTGTGGGGGAGGTGGTTAGTGACTATACTTTGGGACAGATCTCTTCTACCCTTCTCATATTTATAAATTTCTTCCTCTAGAGAACCTCAAATTAGCATCATCAGGGTTAGAGGCCTCCTGCCTGGTAACTGTCACCTTATTGGCTAAGGAACCACAGCCTAAGCAGGGAGCAGAGTTGTGTTGATAAGACATCACACTCAGTTGATGTCAGAGTCTCTTTTGGTCCCTTTTACAGTTGTTCAATGGGGTCATGGTATCCTCTAGCCCTTTAAGAGGGGCAGGGATAAAGCATTTGAGGCACTTTTCACGAGGGTTTGTGCCTTGGGGTGCCATGGTGTCTTCTCCATCACCTTTTGCACTGACAGCAGCAGCAGAAGAACTTGAAGCTCATAGGTCCTAGTGAACCACCTGCTTTTAGGAATGTGGTCCTCAGCAGGCCACATAGTGACTGTCCTCTTTCACATGAGCGAGCATCACTGGGTCTGACTATTGCACAGGACATTGGTCACACAACCAATAGTTACAGTGTAAGAGTCATTCCCCTGAGCCTAGTGTCAGCCATAGTTTTTGCTGGAATTGAGACATACAATTCAATGAGACACATATCTAGGTCCACGCCAAGGTACACAACCCAGGACCATTTTAAGGAGGGCCCCAATCTCATACTTCTGTCCCTAAATGCCAACGATTGAAACTTCCCAACATAGGCTGGTAAAATCTATAGCTGGTGCTCAATAAGACTCAGCAAATGCAGCACAAACACCATAGCTCAAAACACAAGCTAAAAAGCAAGAAGCAGAGCCAGTTAACATGCCACAACAAGAGAAGAGAGACCTCCTGTAGTTGTGGTCATCACTTAGACACCCTGCTTGCTATGCTATGCTGGGGTTCATCCTGACTCCTTGGGTTGATAACACATGTTGAAATATTGAGGAATGATGTGTCATGATGTCTGCAACTGGCTTTGAAAAGCTTCATCCTGAAGGCAGTGGGGAGCCATTGAGGGCTTTAGGCAGGGGAGGGACAGGTTGATTTGGACCAGAGAAAAATCACTAGTGGAGGGGAGCAATGTGCTGCAGTGAGGAGGAAGGGATGGAAGTGGGAGAAGTGTGGTGGGATGAGTTTCAGGTAACCATTTGAACAGTCCAAGAAGAGCTGAAGAAGCTCCCACTCTGTGGTGGTGGGTGATGGGGAGGGAGGCAGTACAGGGGAGGGAATGAGGGCAAGACTCCCTCATTTTGGGGAACATAGTACTAGTGGCTCAAAAAAAAAATGTAGCTCGGAGCCAGTCTACTTGGGTTCAGGCAGCAACTGGGCATGTTATTTAACCTCTGTGTGCCTCAGTTTCCTTATTTGTAAATGGGATGTACTCATTTACAAGGGCTTCCATAACAAAGTACCACAAACTGGGTGGCTTAAGCAACATAAATTTATTTTCTCACAGTTCTGAAGGCTAGAAGTCTGAGTTCAAGGTGTCAGTAGGCTTGGTTTCTTCTGAGGCCTCTTTTCTTGGCTTGTAGATGGCCATCTCCTCCCTTCTCTTCATATGGTCCTCCCTCCATATGTGTCTGTCCAAATTTATTCTTCTTATAAGGACATCAGTCATATTGGTTTAAAGCCTACCCTAATGACCTCATTTTAACTTTTTAAATTTTTTCTTTGATGTGGACCATTTTTAAAGTCTTTACTGAATTTGTTTCAATATTGCGTCTGCTTTATGTTTTGTTTTTTTGGCCCCGAGGCAGGTGGGATCTTAGCTCCCCCAACCAGGGATTGAACCCGCACCCCCTGCATAGGAAGGTGAAGTCTTAACCACTGGACCTCCAGGGAAGTCACCTCATTTTAACTTAATTACCTCTTTAAAGACCTTATCTTCAAACACAGTCACATTATGAGCTTATTGGAGGTTAGGACTTCAAATGTGAATTTTGGGGAGACACAACTCAGCCCATCCAGGAGGATAATAACAGAATTTACTTCACAGACTTGTGAGAATTAATTGAATTAGAACATGTAAAGTCTCAGAACAGTGATGAAAAATGTTTTCTATTGCTAAAGATGACATATAAAATGACGTGGAAATGAGGCAGCCATTTCACAGATGCCCCAAAGCTCCTGCCCCCTCCGGAAGTGGCTCGTTTGAGTCCTAACAGTTCTCAGAGCCCAGAACCTTCAGAAGCATTCCCCATTTGCTTTGGGTGTCTCTGAGATTGTAGCTCTCAAGGGTCAAAATCCTCTTTAATCCCCTTTTTCCCACTGGGCAGCCTGACAGGGTAGTCCCATGAAAGCAACTAAGCCTATGGTTCTCAAAGTGTGGTTTCTAGACCATCAGCATCACCTGGAAACTTACTAGAAAGGCAAATTCTTGGGCCCACCCCAGACCTACTGAGTCAGAATCTCTGTGTTTTAATAATCCCTCCAGATGAGAACCCTCCAGTGTCGCTCCAAGCGCTTGTTTGAAGGGATCAAATCTGTTGAAATACCACTTGGGGGCAGCACAGGACTGTGAGGTAAGCACAGGCTCATTAAGAGCAACCCACTTTTGCTTTTAAGGCAGAAGCCTCCCCCTGCCTTTCCTGACTCCAGTCTTGCCCCAAGCCCCACTCAGTTCCCCCCACAAGGCCAGAGAAACCTCTAGAAACCTCAAACCTGATTGTGACACTGGTTCAGAATTTTTCAGCAGCTCCCTATGGCACTAAAGGCCTTTTAACTTCCCAGTAGCATCTCCTGTCTCCTGCATCTTGCTCATCCTCATGCTCTCTTTGTATCTTCCCTGGAGTCGGACTGACCTGGGTTTGAATTTCGGCTCTGCCATTTACCATCTGGGTGTGGCTTGGGCAAGACACATCATTCTGAGCCTCAGTTTCCTCATTGGTGAAATGGGGGCAATTAATAAGACTTTTCTCATAGGGCTATTATTAGAGACAGCTTGTTTATAAAGGAATTCTGGCCTGCGATCTCACAAACAGGGCACAGTATGCAGCATCTCTGCTTCCTCTCATGTACTGCCAAGCACAACGTACAGTCAGACTCCACAGGCTTCATGCCAGGTGCAGTGGATGCTATCTGAGCCCCACTCATTTCCCCAATGTTATGACTGCCACCAGCCAGCACCTGTATCTCTTTGTCTGGGGCTTTTACTGGCTGCTGGTACCCACTGTGGTGCCAGGACCATAAAACTTTGTACAATGGAGGTAATACTAGTGCCTACCTCATAGCACTGCTAGGAGAGCCTTGTTAGTGCCCTGCATAGAATTTTGCTGTTGGGGAGACATAGCACTAGCCTTTCTCTTGTCCATCTCTGTACTCTCCTACCCACAGGAGTGGCCATGTAAGCATATCAGGCAGTGAATGAGGGATGGGAGACCTGAACGGGTCTGGCTCGCTGGTGGCTCCTTGCTCTACCATTCCTGACCTCCTGCCCTTGGGCCACCCAGGGTGGCTCCTGTCTACCCCCTTTCAGACACCTAAGATGCTTGAGTTGTGTCATAGGATGTAAGAGGACCCCAGGCACTGGGGGCTGCCAAATAACCCTGGCACCCTTGGCAGGGCAGTTGGTGCTGTGTGCGCTCTCAAAATCTGGACCATCTCAGGCTGAAGACCTGGAGGTGAGGCAGCCCCTCAGCCCACAGCCTGCAGGGCCAAGGGCAAACGACCTTCTCCAACAGTCACTGATATCAGGATGCTACTCTTTTCTGTGGCTGCCTCCTGGGGTTTGTTTTGCCTTTGGTCTTCATGTTCTTGGTGGAGCTACCCTGGGTGCAGTAGGCATGCATCTACCTGGCCTACAAGGGACTCCAAAAGCATACTCCCCACCCCCAGCCTAAATATCTCCCCTACCAGCCTGTCATATTCTGACTCTGCATGAAACCCTGTGGGGTAAGCATTGCCCTCTTCCAGGTACTTTGAAAATGTTAGCAAACTGCACTCAGGACCAGCTGTACGATTTGTGGAGCCCTGTGTAAAATGCAGATGCATGGGTTCTTGTTCAAAAATTATGAAGAATTTCAAGACAGTGACAGTGGAGCATTAAGCCACGTGTGGGGCTTTGTGTGACTGTACAGATTACACACACACGAAGCTGCCTCTGACTGCAGCCCTTACTTCTTAGCGTGATGGAGCTTGTCAGCAACTTTACTTGTACCAAGGAGGAGCCCTGGAGCTGCTCAGAGAAAAAGTCAAAATGTGTCCTTTACTCAGCTCAGGACGACTATTGTCTCAGAGATACTTGAATCAAGTGTTCTCTGCGCACCTAGCCTTTCTCACTGGGCTGCCTCCCAGGCTCCTGGAGTCCTGGTAGCATATAGGGCCTTTTCTGCCTCTGGCCTGGCTGATCCCCAGGGTGGGTCCTTACTCACCTTTCTCTACTGCTGTATTTGCCTTGTCTGCTCTGGGATACGGGTCTGATCCCTTGAGTTCCCATTCCTCTGTCCTGGCCACCAGACCTCTGGATTTAGATCTCAGCAGCCCCTGGAGAGTACCCCAGACAGACTCCCCATGCATAAGGCTCCTCTAGGCTCTCTCCAGGCCTACTCCCCCAGCTTCTCCCAGCCCAAGAGGCTGATCTGTGTGACTACTCCAGTGGGCTGCCTTTACTCTGCCTTCTGGTTGGGTGTGACTAATCCTGTCAGCAGCAGGAAATTGCAGGGAGGGAGAAATGAGAGAGGTGGAACATTTATTCCCCCAGCTCCCTCCTGGAGCCTCCCGGGCCCTGGCTGTGTCCGTCTCCTAGGTCACAACTTCTTGTCAGGCAGCCATCTCCATGTAGCCCTCTCTGCCTCCAGGTTTTAAAGCTCCTGGCTAACAGCTCCCTCCCCTTGGCCTGTCAGAACCGGGGTGGGGTGGTCATAGAATCCAGCTGTCTCTACTGTTCCTTCCCTTGAGATTTTCCCATATGCTTCATAAACTTTTGTAAACTGTCCCTTTATTAAACTCTCCCAGAATTATCCTAATTTGAATTTGCATCTATTTCCTTCTGCGACCCTGACTGATACTGAAATTGAGTGCCCCTAAAACGGAGTTCCTCTTCCGAGTTTATGGTTAACCTCTCTATCCAAAACTTCATTCAGTTTCTTGTCCTGCACTTGTTCCCCTCAAGATTAAGGAGCATCAAAGAAAAGGGTGGATTCAAACTGAGCAGGACCCCTTGGGGCCCTCCCATATATAAAAGCCTTTCCATGACCCCTATGTCTTGTTTCTAGGAAAAAGGCTTCAGCCTCTTAGACTTTCTCTAAGTTCCAAAGGGCATAATTAGGAGAGGAAGGGACTGCAGAAACAAAGGAAAATCAGCCAAGAAATAACAGTGCAGCGACAAAGCAGAGTCCTAGTTCCTTCTCAAGGGATATACAGAACAATCTGATACTTGCCTTTGAGTTGTTCTGCAGCATCTACGCCCCTCCCGCCCCCCCACCCCGGCCCCTGGCCAGGTGGAGGAGGTAACTACATGCTGAGACCCCAGACTGGTTGGAATCAGAAGGTTGATGACTGAGATTGCTGGAACACCACCCTGCTACCTCACTACCAACCAATCAGAAGAAAGTCATGTACCCTGCAGTCTTCGAGAATTTCGGGTCTTTTGAGCTTGAGCCACCCATACAGTAAGTCTCCTACATATGAACCAGTGGTGTTATGAGAGCGTGTTTGTAAGACCAATTTGTGCATAAGTCCAGCAAAGCTAGCCTAGGTACCCAATTAATACAATCAGCTATATAGTACTGTACTATAATAGGTTTATAATACTTTTCACACACAAACAGCTCAATATCAAAAAACCAAGCAACTCAATCCAAAAATGGGCAGAAGACCTAAATAGAGATTTCTACAGAGAAGATATACAGATTGCCAACAAACACATGAAAGAATGCTCAACATCATTAATCATTAGAGAAATGCAAATCAAAACTACAATGAGATATCATCTCACACCAGTCAGAATGGCCATCATCAAAAAATCTACAAACAGGGGCTTCCCTGGTGGCGCAGTGGTTGAGAGTCCGCCTGCCGATGCAGGGGACGCAGGTTCGTGACCCGATCCGGGAAGATCCCACATGCCGCGGAGCGGCTGGGCCCGTGAGCCATGGCTGCTGAGCCTGCGCGTCCGGAGCCTGTGCTCTGAAACGGGAGAGGCCACGGCAGTGAGAGGCCCGCGTACCGCAAAAAAAAAAAAAAAAAAATATACAAACAATAAATGCTGGAGAGGGTGTGGAGAAAAGGGAACCCTCCTGCACTGTTGGTGGGAATGTAAATTGATGCAGCCACTATGGAGAACAGTATGGAGGTTCCTTAAAAAACTACAAATAGAACTACCATATGATCCAGCAATCCCACTACTGGGCATATACCCTGAGAAAACCATAATTCAAAAAGAATCATGTACTACAATGTTCATTGCAGCTCTATTTACAATAGCCAGGACATGGAAGCAACCTAAGTGTCCATCGACAGATGAATGGATAAAGAAGATGTGGCACATATATACAATGAAATATTACTCAGCCATAAAAAGAAATGAAATTGAGTTATTTATAATGAGGTGGATGGACCTAGAGTACACTCTGTAGTGAAGGATGGACCTTCACTACAGAGTGAAGTAAGTCAGAAAGAGAAAAACAAATACCGTATGCTAACACATATATATGGAATCTAAAAAAAAAAAATGGTCATGAAGAACCTAGGGGCAAGATGGGAATAAAGACACAGACCTACTAGAGAATGGACTTGAGGATATGGGGAGGGGGAAGGGTAAGCTGGGACAAAGTGAGAGAGAGTCATGGACATATGTACACTACCAAACGTAAAATAGATAGCTAGTGGGAAGCAGCCGCATGGCAGAGGGAGATCAGCTCGGTGGTTTGTGACCACCTGGAGGGGTGGGATAGGGAGGGTGGGAGGGAGGGAGATTCAAGAGGGAAGAGATATGGGAACATATGTATATGTATAACTGATTCACTTTGTTATAAAGCAGAAACTAACACACCATTGTAAAGCAATTATACTCCAATAAAGATGTTAAAAAGAAACACAAAAAAGAAAACACTTTTAATATTACAGAACAGTACCTTGAAAAGTACAATAGTACAGTACAACAGCTGGCACACAGGGGCTGGCATCAAGTGAACAGGCAAGAAGAGTTACTGACTGGAGGAGGGAGAGGAGGTGAGAGATGGTAGAGCTGAAGGATTGTCAGCAGTAGGAGATACCAGCTACATCACCGCTGCTACATCTTAACAGTACCAGCTACATCACTGCTGCTTTTACCCTTGCTTCTGGACATCCTGGGCTTGAAATAAAGATACTGTACTACTGTACTCTATACAGTACTGTACAGTAAAGTACACAAAAGCACAGCCACTTGCAGAGGATGCATGCACGTGACAGTGTATGCCAGACATATGAACTAACTTACATGATTGGACACATGAATGCACATTTGCGTCTTTGAAAGTTCGCAGCTTGAAGGTTTGTAAGTAGGGTACTTACTGTACTCCTTGCTTGGTGTGTGCGATAAATGCTATACTTTCCTCACTACAACCCGGTGTCAGTAAATTGGCTTTGTGGTGTGGCAGATGAGCTGACCCAATTTCGGTTTGGTAACAGTACAAGGATCTTTGTTCTCTGTTGTACCCCCTATCTATGTAGCACCCAATCCGTAGAAACAGCCAAGTCAAGGCGTGAGTACCCAGGAACTCAGTTACTTGGAAAGCACCCAAGGAGAAGTGGGGACTCTCCCTCATGTTGCCCCAGACATGTCTACCATACCTTCCATCCACAGCTAATTGGGAACCAGGGCCCTAGACGTCGTGTCTTTTCCTTCTTCAGCTTCAGGGTCTAATGGAGGAAAGATGGGTCCCTCAGCCAAAGCACCCTACCCCCGAACAGGTCCCCTTTGATCAGGCAACCAGGTAACCAGACAAACAGATAATTAGAAAACAAGGCCACCAGATAACCAGACAACAAGGCAAGCAGAAAAGTAGGCAGCATTCTCTGAGGTGCACATCTGCTGGTTTTGCTGCTCCACTTCCATTCTACCTTTTCCTAGTAGAAGATTTTCCCTTGGGGAGCCTCTCTTCCCTCACTCTCAGCCCCCTAGCTCACCTTCGACCTAAGCCTAAGCCAGTTAGCCAGTCAGGCTTAACCAAAGCTGATCCAGGACCTAAGTAACCAGAAAGTGTTTCTTTCTTGTTGGATCTGCTAAGAGGCAGTGAGATCTGGAGCTGCGACCACCCGTTTAAATCCAGGGTGGGAGCCAACCTGGGGGAAGGCAAGGCTGAGAGACAGTCATTGTTTGAGCCCTGATTAAGCCATTCCTGAAGCTAGCTACCCTGGGACCTTTCAGTTATATGAATCAATGAATTCCCTTTTTGCTTAAAGCCAGTTTATATAGAGTGTTCATTCCCTTGTGTGTGATAAGAAATATACACCCTTGAACAACAAGGGCATAAATCCAAGTATAATTTACAGTTGTTCTGAGGTTTCTTCACATCCTCGGAGTCAACCAACTGCACATCATGTTGTCCTGTAGTATTTACTATTGAAAAATATCCATGTATAAGTGGACCCACACAGTTCAAACCCACATTGTTCAAGGGTCAACTGTATGTTTGATCTTTGTTCCTGGCACAGAGCTTTTAAAACCTCTGTAATTTCCTAAGTGATGAATGTCTGTTGTTATTAATAACAAGCCCTTTCTATCACACTTGAGTTTATGTTAATGAGGTAACTCAGGGTAGGGTCCCCACAGAGTCTCTGGATAGGGAGTGTTTCCTGACATCACCCAGTGTACCTCTTCATCTGATGGTTCATTTCTATCCTTTATAATAACCTAGTAATCGTAAGTGTTCCCCTGAGTTAGTGAGCCATTGTAGCAAATTATAAGAACTGAGGAGGCAGTTATGGGAACTCCCATATTTATAGCCAAAATCCATCAGTATGGGAGGCCTAGAGTTGCAATAGGCGTCTGAGGTAGAGAGTAGTCTTCCCCTCCCCACCCCAGCTTTATTGAGATATAATTAACATGAAACATTGTATAAGTTTAAGTTGTACAATGTGATGATTTGATGCAAAATGATTACCACCATTTGTAGCCAACACCTCCATCCTGTTATATAGTTTTTTTCTTTAAATTGGAGTATAATTGCTTTACAATGTTGTGTTAGCTTTTGCTGTACGATGAAGTGAATCAGCTATATGTTTACCTATATCCCCTCCCTCTTGGACTTCCCTCTCACTCCCCCCATCTCACCCATCTAGGTCATCACAGAGCACTGAGCTGAGCTTCCTGTGTTTTATAGCTTGTTTCCACTAGCTATCTATTATTTACAGTAGCCAGGACATGGAAACAACCTAAATGACCAACAACAGATGAATGGATAAAGAAGATGTGGTATGTATATACAATGGAATATTACTCAGCCATAAAAAGGAACATAATTGGGTCATTTGTAGAGATGTGGATGAACCCAGAGTCTGTCATACAGAGTGAAGTAAGTCAGAAAGAGAAAACCAAATATCATATATTAATGCATCTATGTGAAATCTAGAAAAATGGCACAGATAAACTTATTTGCAGGGCAGGAATAGAGACGCAGATGTAGAGAACGGACGTGTGGACATGGTGGGGAAGGAGAGTGTGAGACGAATTGGGAGTTTAGGATGGACCTACATACACTACCATCCTGTCACATAGTTATCATTTTTTTTGTGGTGAGAACATTTAAGATCTACTCTCTTAGCAACTTTTAAGCATACACTACAATATTATTAGCTATAATCGCCATGCTGTACATTAGGTCCCCAGAGCTTATTCACCTTACAACTGGAAGTCTGTACCCTTTGACAAACATCTCCCCATTTCCCCCACACCCCAGCCCCTGGCAACCACCATTCTACTCCCTTTTTCTCTGAGTTTGGCCTATTTGTCCTGCTCTGTCTGACTTATCTCACTTTGCATAATTAATGCCTTTAAGTTTCATCCAAGTTATTGCAAATGGCAGGATTTCCTTCTTTCTCATGTCTGAGTAATATTCATTGTATATATATGAACAATATCTTCTTTATCCATTCATCCATTGACAGGTAATTAAGGTTGGTTCCATATCTTTCCTGTTGTAAGTAATACTGCAATGAATATGGGGGTGCAGATATCTCTTTGAGATCCTACTTTCATTTCTTTTGGATATATAATCCAGAAGTGAGATTGCTGGATCCCATGGTAGTTCCATTTTTGATTTTTTGAGGAACCTCCATACTGTTTTCCATAGTGGCTCCACCAACTTACATTCTGAAGTAGGGGGAGCAGTCTTAACCTGTGGGGTCTGATGCTATCTCTAGGTAGAGAGTGTCAGAATTGAGTTAAATTATAGAACAACCAGTTGGTGAAAAAACCCACACATCCTGTGTCCAAAGTGTTCTTTTTGGGGGGGGAGTGGGGTTGGATCTTAGTTTCCCGGTCAGGGATTGAACCCGGGCCACCTCAGTAAAAGCGCCAAGTCCTAACCACTGGACAGCCAGGGAATTCCCTGGTGTCTGAAGTGTTCTGTGTGAGAATGTAGAGAAAGTTTTCCCAGATCTTGCAAAGGAAAGAGACCTGGAAGGGATGAGAGCCACTGAAACTTTGCTCCACCGGCCTGCTGTTGAGTGTGAGAAGGATCAGGACAAAACTACACACATGAGAAGAAGCCTCTCCATGTTTGTGGGAGTCTCTTGGGAGGCTTGGGCTCAAACCTGGGTCTGCTTTTAATGAGCTGGGTCAATGGACAGGTCCCTTCTACTCTCAGGGCCTTGGGCTTCTCACGGGTAGCCAAGGGGGAGACCTTCCTTCCCTGCTTTGCCAGTGCATGGGCCCTGGGAGCCGCTGGTGGGGTGTGGAGGCCAGGAGCAGCTGATTCAAACCTGGCTCTCAGATCATGAGGCCTTGTTCCATCTGGGAGAGGAGCCAGGGCCCTCCTGCCCCCATCCTTCATTGAGAAAACTTGGGCTCCCAGCCAGGGTGAGAGCCTCATGCTGTGGCAGCTGAGCCTTCTTCTTTGCTTCTGGCCTTTCTCTCCTCTGCGCTCTTTCCCCAAATCCTGTCCTGAATCAGTGCTCAGGGAAGCTGAGCACAGGATGTTAAGAATGACTTTATCAGGAAAGCCCATCTGCTCTCACAACTCAGCCTTTAATCATTGGGAATTGCCTGTCTCACATGCCAGAGAAGTGGTTCTCACAGTTTGGACTCCACATCAGCAGCAAGAGCAACACCTGGGAACTTGTTAGGAATGCAGGTTCTCAGGTCTCATCCCAGGCCTACAGAATCAGGTTCTCTGGGGATGCAGCCCAGCAACGTATGTTTGAAGGAGCCCTCCAGGGGATGCTCCCTCCAAGTGTGAGAACTACTTGGATCTCTTCTAGAACTAGCTTGGAGCTGTTGCTCATACAAAAGATGCAGGAGGGGATGGTCTGGTACTTGCCTAGATCCCTTTTAGCTGCAGATATGCCATTCCTCAGCTACTATGAGTGAGGGTGTCTTCTAAGGCCTCCAGCTGGTCCTTCTATTGAGCATTGCCTTGTGCTAAATCCCTATGCCCAGAAATGCCTGAGAGGTTATGTACTCACCTATCATATGTGGGCCACAGCCAATGACTGATGGATGGGGTATAACAGGCTGACCGCTTGTCTTAAGATGGGACACTCTGGTGTGAATTACTCTCTGGAGCCCCTCTGTGAATTAGGTTGTCTAGACTTCAATTGCTCCAAGTTGCTGCTTATCTCAAATCCCAGGCTCTTGTTGGTACAATAGGTATGAATTACTGCACAAGACCCTGGTGTAAAAAGAAAATGTCACTTGGTTTGCTTTGGAAAACTAAAAATAAACGTAACTCCGAAGCCCTGTCTGCCAAGATGGCTATGCTTGGTACCCTCCTTTGAATGCTGGTTTGCAGTCAGCCAGGAGGGCCTCTTGAAGTCCGGGAAGCTGGGGAGGGCCCTGGTCACAGGCCCTGGTGGCCACAACTGTGCTGGGCCCATTTTCCTCTTGGTCTTAAAGAATCAACTCATCTACCCTTGATCCAGACATCACAGGGACATGTTTCATAGGGAGCCCAGGAAACACAAAAAAATTGTCAATGATTTTCCTCCCCAAACTCTCCTTCCTGAGAGGAGAGAGAAGGAAAATGTTTACTTTTTGTCCTCAATAGAAAAAAAAAGAGGCAAGACATGAATTAATTTCTCCAATTAGTTTCTGGGAGTTTCAGAGCAGATGGTAAATGTGTGTGTGTGTGTGTGTGTGTGTGTGTGTGTGTGTGTGTGTGTGTAGGGATATGTTTGCATATTATGTACACAGAGATGTGTTTGCATGTGTGAGAGACTGGGACTTGGGTTCCAGTACTGAGAGATAGTAACCAAGGCCAGAGACCTTATCACTCCCTGAGAAGGTGTCCATCTCTCCCCTAGTCCCAGTTTTCTGCCTCAGGCCTCACAAATGATATGCTCTCATCTGCTACCCTCTTGGAGCCTATTGGGAGCAACAGAAGGTGGCACTGGACAGGACAGTGGGATGACCTGTCTAAGTTCTAGCCACCTCCCTGTTTTGGCATTTCAGGGATGTGGGGTTCTGACTCCTGTTGTTTGCTGTTTTTGCTGTTTGGAAGCCACAACAGCAAAACCTGGGTAATTATGGTAATATAGTAAAACATTTACAGCATTTTTTCCCCTTGGGAGCTGTGATTATGGGTGGTTTCTATTTGATGTGTTTGTGTTTATTTGCATTTTTGAAACTTTCTACAATTGACATGAATTATGTGTATAATAATTAAAAATGAAACCATAAGATTAATTATAAACACCTATTCCTTGAGTGTCAGTTTCCTCTCTACCCACAACATCAATGGAAAGTTTGTATTTCCTCAACTTTGTATTATGAAAATTTCTTGGCATACATAAAAAAATGGAAAGAACAGTATGACAAACACCTATATAAGTTTTCAATATACCCCACCACCTAGATTCAAAATTGGAAATATATTTTCATATTTGATATATTTATATATATTAAAACATATACATTTTTCCTGAAACATTTTGAAAGCAATGAAAACATTCTAAAACAATTTGTAAGTAAATTGCAGATATCATGATATTTCACTTCTAAACACTTTTCATCTCCTAAGAGTAAAGATTCCTGAGAATCCAGGTCAGTTTCTTGTAGAATGTCCTACAATCCAGCTTAGTCACTGTCAGCCCTCTCTCCTGGGCCACTTCCTTCCACCGAATGTTTCCCTGCATGGCTTCACCTGCCCAGACTGTCTGCAGATTCAGGGTCTATTGCAAACCCCACCTCCCTGACATTATCACTTACTCTCCTCTTTTGTTATATTACTGTTCATTCTACATTTCCTGAGTAGAACAGTTCAGACCAAGACGCAGTCCTGCTCTCAGGGAGCCTGCAGTGCAGGTGTTGGAGGCACGGAACAGGTAATCTGCAGTGTGGGGGGCTGAGGAGGCACTGGGACTCAGTGCTCTTGGAGGTAGAGGAGGTGTGCCTCCCTGAGGCTGGGGGCGGCCAGAGAAGGCATTTCAGAGAGGCAGATGGTCTCTGACCCGGGAGCTGAAGGGTACACGGGAGCATGTGGAGTCGGGGCAGATCAGAATTGGTAGAAGGTGCCTCGGTTAGATTTTCATGTCAGGAAAATTTCTCTGCCCACATAAATTTCTCTGCTCTAAGAAATATTGTTTGAACAAATGAACCACTGAATGGAGAATGGATTGGAGAAAAACAGGGACTATTGGGGAGCTATGGCAGTAATCTGGAAGAAAATCACAGTGTAACTTGAGTAGATGGATATTAGGGTTCTTAAGGGGTTACAATCAGCAGAGTTTGGTTATTGAGTAGATGTGGGAGGATGAGCAGGGAGATAAGTCAAAACTGGATAAAGCATCCGAATTTCTGGCTTGAGCAACTGGACCGACACTTTGCCTTCAATGAATCAGGTAATTTGAAAAAAGAAATAAGATTTTACGGCTGGGTGGGGGAAATGAGCTTCCTTTCCCACGTGTTTTGTTTGAATTTCCTGAGGCTTATCCAAGTGGAGACATCTGATAATTGGGAGTTTATATGAAAGGTTAGGGGACTCATCTAGAGCCAGGATACAGACTTGTGGGGCTTCACTCTATGAATGGCAAATGACACGAGACCTAGGAAATGAGTGTGGCTTGAGAGGAGAAATGAGCTGAGCCCCAAACCTGGAGGAACCGCCACATTTAAGAGTTAGAAGAAGACTGAGGTGTGGCCAGAGAAGTGAGAGGAAAGCCAGGACCTGGTGCCAAAGAAACCAATAACACTACCAAAGGAGGATGAAATGGTTAGTGAGCCAAATGATCCCAAGAGGGTAAGACAGGTGAGGATGTACAAAGGTCCATGGGAGACGATATCATTGAAGGACAGTATCAATAGAGTGATAAGGGCAGAAAGATTCCAGGGACTTGGGTGATAAGCAGAACCCAAGGCAGGGAGATACCAATGAGGGTATGCTTTGTGAGCAAAAGGAAGGAGTTGGAAGTAGTGGATGGGTAGATGGAGGAAGGGAAAGCTCTTTGAAGTGGGTCTCCCATTCTCCATTGTTCCTCAGTATCCAGCTAGTGAGAGCAAAGCTGTGATGGGACCTAGGAATGCAGGAGGATGGTGCTAACTGCCAAATAAACACACCATACAGGGAAACCAGCCAAGGCTGGGCCCAGAATCTCTGGAACGGAACCCATCTTCCGTCTGCAGCAGGAAATGGTGTCGGGAGCTGAGTTTACTGTGGAATTTCCGAGCAGTGAGGATGTTCCTGGTGAATTCTTTTTATTTATTTATTTATTCATTCATGAAAAAGAGTTGGAATTAAGTCATCAGCCACCCCCCACCCCCCAAAAAAAACCCATTCCCTCCCACAGAGGAAGTGCTTAATTTAGCCTTATGTTCCAGTCAAAAAATATCCCTGACGTTTGGAAGTTTCTGCTGGTTGTTTGTCACCCTTGAATGTGGCAGGATGTTAAATGCATATGGCAAGATTGGACTCTTTGTGCCTTGATTTCAGCTGTGGTCCTAAGAGAATAGGTGGCACCATCCCAACCTCCACACCAAGAGGAAGTCCTGTTCGACCATCTATGCAGGATGTGGAAAGACTGTCTCTAAAACCAGCTTTAGGAACCTTAGATGACCCTTCCCTCTCTGGCCCATAAAAGAAGTTGGCAAGGCAGAGAAAGAGAGTTGAAATGAGTGCTATGGGTCTATCTCCCTTGGGGTGAGGTAGGGGGTGCTCTCCCTTATCTAGAGTCAAATGAGAGGGTCTTCGATTGCACCATATGTGCCCCCTGGAGTTTGTAGGACATAGCAGACTGGCATCTGATTCACCGAAGAAAGTTGATCTGTGAAAGACTGTGCCTCAAACTGACTGTCTGAGATCTAAATGGAAATGTGACTGTGTTTGGGAAGTAACTGCAGCCTGTGAGGTGGTGGGTCAAAGGAACTAGTTTTTTTGTACCAGATGTAGCCACACACAAGAGGCAAGGAGGATTGTTTAGGTTCTTCCCCAAGGGCTACCTGGCATAACAGGGTGATCCCAGCATAAGGAGCCTGAAGGTAAACCATCCCAGAATATGGGTATTTAAAGGAGGTGGCTTTGAAAAGACATTCTAAGCAAGTGTTAAGACTGGGACCCCAAGGCTTTCTCAAGCATTTATAGGAAGGGTTCTTGGCTGTACAATGAACATCTGTCTAGCAGCAAAGATCAGAATACAGCTGTTGCCTTCACATCTGTGATGTTGTGATTTATCATGGAAAGTATATATTTGGTCTTTGTCCCTGGTTTCTGGTTATAAAGCTTTGAAAACCCTTGGGATTTCTTAAGTGATAAGAGCAATAAAGGTGTCTTGATATTCATAACAAACCCCTTTCAACCTCACCTGAGTTTATGTTAATGAGGTGACTTTTGGAAAGCCCCTAAGAATGGAGGAGCTGGTTTCCAGGGCGACCAACTTTCAGTCTCATCTCCCTTGACTTCCAGAGAGGGGACAGGGACTGGAGATTGAGTTCAATCACTAATAGCCAATGATTTATTCAGTCACACCTGTGGAGGTGGGGAGAGTGGCATGCCTGGATAGGGCATGGAAGCTCCTCACCCTTTCTCCATACCTTGCACTACACACCTCTTCTGTCTGGCTGTTCTGGAGTTATATCTTTTTATAATAAACCAGTAATATAGTAAATAAAATATTTCCGTGCATTCTGTGAGCAAGAACTTAATCAGATCCAAGAAAGGGGTTGTGGGAACCTCTGATCTATAGCCAGTCAGTCAGAAGCACAGGTGACAACCTGGACTTGCAGCAGTTGGTATCTGAAGTGGGAGGGGGGCAGTGTTGTGGGGCTGAGCCCTTAACCTGTGGGATCTGACGTTATCTCCAGGTAGATAGTGTCAGAATTGAGTTGAATTGTAGGACACTCAGTGAGTGTCCCCCATGAATTGAAGAATTGCTGGGTGGTGTTGAAATAAACACACACATTGAAAAATCCAAGTCTATTGTTTCATAGGCCTTAGGGAGCTGTCATTAAGCTAAATAATGGAGGATGTCAGAATACAGAGGCCAATGAATAAAAGTCAAGAGTTTTCAAATGTAAAAATAAAAAAGAGAAAGAAAAAACGTTGTTATTTGGGTAAGTTTAACATCAAATTGAGTGTGGATAAATATACACCTGAAGGCTTCTAAAGGTTGGACGGGACTGGACTGCTAAAGAGATTCCAAGCCTGGTCTGCAACACTTAAAGCAACACCAGACCTGCTGCACCAGCCAGAAGTCAGTTGTGAAAGGTGTGCAGAACCCAGGGAGGGCACATGTTTCAAAGTCTGTTTCATTATTTATTTATTTAGGCCACGCTGTGCAGCATGCAGGATCTTAGTTCCCCGACCAGGGATTGAACTCATGCCCCCTGCATTGGGAGTGTAGAGTCCTAACCACTGGACCGCCAGGGAAGTCCCAAAGCCCATTTTAAAATGGAGAAAAATTAATCTCCAAGTGGCAATTCCAAGGCCAAAGAGGAAAAGTGCAGAGCCAAGTGAGCCAGCTGAGAAACTCAGGGCAGAAATTTTACAACTCCTTGTCCACCAAGTGCGGCTTGATCATAGCTTAGACCACTGACTGCTGAGCAGGCTTCCCATTCTCCCATTTTTCAAATGAGAGTTTCTGTTGCAATTATGCTATTTCTACTTCAGCATTGTATACATCACCATGTGTGGTGGGGCTGGACGATTTGTCTTTTATTTTATAGGTCACTGAATGGAGAG
This sequence comes from Globicephala melas, assembly GCF_963455315.2. Taxonomy (NCBI): domain Eukaryota; kingdom Metazoa; phylum Chordata; class Mammalia; order Artiodactyla; family Delphinidae; genus Globicephala; species Globicephala melas. Next base: position 55,982,051 of record NC_083328.1, on the reverse strand, counting down.
AAATTTATCCAGATCTGATGGGGAAAGCAGCACATCTCCCCTGGACCTGGACTTTGAGCTGGAATCATTCTTTGGATAAGACTTTGGGGTCATCTTCCTTGGGGAGGGGCAAAGGTTTTCCCATGTATGGGCAGAAGGGTTTACATGGCCAAAGTGGTGGGCAGTTAGAAAGATTACTAAATTGTACCCCATATTCTCTATTTTCCTTTTATTTTATGGCAGTAGAAGTAGAAGTTTTTGCTAGGCACTTGATTGCTCATCTAAGACGCCACTTCCCAGATTCCCCAGCAGCTAGATGGGGCCATGTATCCAGGCCAATGGGATATTTGTGGCAGTGATGCATATAATTCTCTGGTTGTACTGTTAAACAAAGTTTATTTGTGTTCATTCTAGTTTAATCTTCAACTCTGAGATGATATTTTATTTCAAATTCTCTCTTGAGCACTCTCACCTTATTTCTAAGTCTTTCCATTTTGATTTGTGTTGCTATTTCCTATCTTATATGTTCTTCTCATTTTCTTTTAGCTCATTTTGGTATAGTACATTACATTTTGAAATCTTCTTTGTGGCCACATCCTTCTGGTTCATGTTCATTATCTGTAGGGATGTTACTTTGCACCTTGTCCTCTTTTTTTTTTTTTGCGGTACGTGGGCCTCTCACCGTTGTGGCCTCTCCCGTTGTGGAGCACAGGCTCCGGACGCACAGACTCAGCGGCCACGGTTCACGGGCCTAGCCGCTCTGCGGCATGTGAGATCCTCCCAGACCGGGGCACGAACCCGCGTCCCCTGCATCGGCAGGCAGACTCTCAACCACTGTGCCACCAGGGAAGCCCCTTGTCCTCTTTTTTTAAAGTAATAACACTGTATGGGATTTGGCCTTGATAATTTTCTATTGCTTATTTCTATGTGGAGTTAGTTTACCTGAACTTTTTGAAGGAGGCTGACCAGGACTTCCTGTACCAGCTGAATAGAAGCAGTGACTGTGGGTTTTCTTGTCTTATTCTAGAATTTTAAGGGTAAAAATTTAATGTTTCTCCATTAAGTATGATTTTTAAAAAAGGATTTTGGTAAATATCTTTTACCAGGTTTAGGTAGTTCCATTCTGTTCATTTATTTATTTTTTAACATCTTTATTGGGGTATAATTGCTTTACAATATTGTGTTAGTTTCTACTGAGTAACAAAGTGAATCAACTACATGTATACTTATATCCCCATATCTCCTCCTTCTTGCGTCTCCCTCCCACCCTTCCTATCCCACCCCTCTAGGTGGTCACAAAGCACCGAACTGATCTCCCTGTGCTATGTGGCTGCTTCCCACTAGCTATCTATTTTACGTTTGGTAATGTATATATGTCCGTGCCACTCTCTCACTTCGTCTCAGCTTATCCTTTCCCCTCCCCTTGTCCTCAAGTCCATTCTCTACATCTGCGTCTTTATTCCTGTCCTGCCCCTAGGTTCTTCAGAACAATTTTTAAAATTGTTTTAGATTCCATATGTATGTGTTAGCATACGGTATTTGTTTTTCTCTTTCTGACTTATTTCACCCTGCAGGACAGACTCTAGGTCCATCCACCTCACTACAAATAACTCAATTTCGTTTCTTTTTATGGCTGAGTAATATTTCATTGTATATATGTGCCACATCTTCTTTATCCATTCATCTGTCGATGGACACTTAGGTTGCTTCCATGTCCTGGCTATTATAAATAGTGCTGCAATGAACATTGTGGTACATGACTCTTTTTGAATTAAGGTTTTCTCAGGGTATATGCCCAGTAGTGGGATTGCTGGGTCGTATGGTAGTTCTATTTTTAGTTTTTTAAGGAACCTCCATACTGTTCTCCATAGTGGCTGTATCAATTTACATTCCCACCAACAGTGCAAGAGGGTTCCCTTTTCTCCACACCCTCTCCAGCATTTATTGTTAGTAGATTTTTTGATGATGGTCATTCTGACCAGTGTGAGGTGACACCTCATCAGAGTTTTGATTTGCATTTCTCTAATGATTAGTGATGTTGAGTATCCTTTCATGTGTTTGTTGGCAATCTGTATATGTCCTTCGTAGAATTGTCTATTTAGGTCTTCTGCCCATTTTTGTATTGGGTTGTTTGTTTTTTTGATATTGAGCAGCATTCCTATACACTAACGACGAAAAATCTGAAAGAGAAATTAAGAAAACACTCTCATTTACTATTGCAACAAAAATAATAAAATACCCAGGAATAAACCTACCTAAGAAGACAAAAGACCTGTATGCAAAAAACTATAAGACACTGATGAAAGAAATTAAAGATGTTACAAACAGGTGGAGAGATAAACCATGTTCTTGGGTTGGAAGAATCAACATTCTGTTTTTAGATAACTAAGAATTTTTATTTTTAATGGGTGTGAATTAAATTTTTAAAAATTTGAGATAATCTTATGCATTTAAAAAATTTAGTAATGTGGTGAATATTTAATACATTTTAATGTTTAACCATTTCTGAATTCTGGAGGTAAATCTAACTAGGGTATGATGTATTGTTGCTTTAAATACATTGCTGGATACAGTTTGTAGAATTTTATTTTGAATTTTTTCATCTATGTTTATGAGAGATATTGATCTGTGATATTTCTTTCTCATTTCATTCTTGTTTGACTTGGGCATCAAGGATTTTCTAACCTCATAAAATAAATTGGGGCATGTTCTCTTCTTATTTTCTGGAACAGTTTGCATGAGATTGGAATGATCTGTCCCTTGAATGCTTCGAAGAAACTGCCTATAAAACCATCAGAGACTATTTTCTAATGGGTAGATTTTTAAACTTTTGACTACATTTTTCAAATGGTTATCAAATTATTTAGCTTTTCTATTTCTTCTTGAGTCAGTTTTGGACAGATATAAAATGAGAATGTCACCCATTTCATCTAAGTTTTCATCTATGTTTAGTAACAAAAAGTTGTTCATAGTTGTTTATAGTTTAAATTTCTATCATTATGCACCTTTTTTCATTTTTAACATTAAGTTGTGCCTTTTTCTTATATATTGTATATGTATTTAATTCCTTAATTTTATTATATCATTCCTTCTGCTTTCTTCAGATTTATTCTATTATTCTTTTCCTCTTGTCTAATGTTGGCTGATTAACTCAACAATTTTCAACCTTTCTATATGTGGAATCTAAGAAATACAACAAACTAGTGAATATAACAAAAAAGAAACAGACTCACAGATACAGAGAAAAAATTAGTAGTTACCAGTGGGGAGAGGAAAGGAAAAAGGGGCAATATAGGGGCAGGGGATTAAAAGGTACAAAACTATTATGTGTATTAAATAAACTATAAGGATATATTGTACAACATGGAATATAGCCAATATTTTATAATAACTAAAAATGAAGCATAAATTTTAAAAATTGTGAAACACTGTATTGTACACCTGTAACTTATATAATATTGTACTTCAACTATACTTAAACTAAAAAAGCCCAATTTTCAGCCTTTCCTCTTTTCTAGTATTATCATTTATGGTTATATATCAATCTTATGCCATGTTTCCTAGAAGTAGAGCCTGAGATAGAGATTCTTGTGTACACAATTTATTGAGAGAGGGCTCTAAGAATAATGGAGCTGAGGGAAGCTGGATAAAGCAGAGGAATGAGCTAAGCAAGGATGTGGGCTCAGCCGGTCTACTTGGGCCTGATATATGGGGAGCTGTAGAGCACGCCTGGCCATAGAACCGTTCCCACCTTGAGGCAAGTGGGCTGGACATTTGTACTCCTATTTGAGTCAGTGATTGGCTACAGACTGCTGGTGGGAGTGGTGGATGGGGGCATAATCTCCCAGGTGAGATAGATCCCATGAACTGAGTAAGGGCAATTCACTGGATAAGGGGCAGACCTGAGCTGCTAGCAGGATACTCATAGACACTGGAGATGGGCACGTTGACCTGTTAAAGGGGCACCAACAGCAGCTACCACATCCAATAATATATAGGTAACATTTTTATTATTTCATATTTGTACTACTATATGATTTTATACTAAATTAATTTTATCTATAACTGATTTAGAAATGAGTTGAAAATAATTTATAAATGTGGTTTTTAGTTATCTCTTTGTCAGATTTATAAATTAATTGCTTTATATTAAGAGAACATTTATGATACTCATTCTTTGCCATTAGTTTTGAAATGCTTTATTCTGTGGTCAATTTTTTGGTAAATATTGTATATGTGCTTGAGAAGAATGGTGCTTTTTTTACCTCTTGTTGTGTGCTAGGTTCTACATATGCCTTAGGTCAAGCTTACTAATACTATTGTTCAAACCATCTATATTCCTTAAAAATGTTTAATCTACTTTTTTCTCAATTATTGAAAGAAGTTTGTTAAAAATTTACCTTAAGATGATTGATTTGTCAATTTCTTCTTGTAACGCTATTAAATTTTGTTTCAACATATTGCATCAATTCTAAGATGTACATATTTTTTTCACATTTTAACATTTCTGTTATTGGGATACATTTCACAATTGAAGGTAAATTGTGATCGCTTTTGGCCAGGTGGAAGTCATGATGAAGTTGTCATTGCCTGAGCATGGATGAACTTGAGCATCATTATTCCTATTGCCATCATTTCACATGAGTGACGTGCATGTTGGCACATCATGTGTGGAAGTTAATGTCCATTTTACTTTGCCTAATAATATTATATTAACTCAGCTTTGAAATAAAAAGTTGTGTACATTCTATGTGCAGAAAGAGAGCAGCAGGCAAAAGCAGCTAAATGATGTTGAAGCAATTATCATTCTTTTTTTTTTTTTGGTAAAACAACAACCAGAGATTTTATGAAATAAAATGAAGATATCCATAAGCAGATGAAGCTGTGTTATGACTAAAAAGCTTGCCTGTCACTCACCAAGCAATGTAATGAAAGGCAGGAGAAATTCCCAAACCCCTCAAATTGGATGAAAGACGTTTCAAAACAGTGAGAAGCTGGTATGACTGACGTGTCATGTGGAAACTATTGCTAAAGCTTTGAAAATGAGTTTCCAGAAGCTTTCTGCTTTGAACAGAAGCTGTTTAATTTCTTGTTATGTGATTCAGTTGGGAAAAAAGATGAAACTATGATTTTAGGCAAATAGAGAATGATGACAAAATCACACATTCTTTAAATACCTCAAAACTGTACTGTCAATTCTAAAAGCACTAAAGAAATTAATATCATAAGCATAGGTTACCAAAACAAGGAAATCACTGTGATGTTATATGTAGCTGCTGCTAACCAAAAGATGCCAATATACTTAATATGAATAAGGGTTTGGATATGCAAATTTCCAAAATAGAATACTTCAGAGAGTAAAAGAGTTATGGATTCCTCTTTAAGGATAGCAAGGACTGTCCCAAGTAAACTGTGTCACCCTAATTTTAAATTATAAAGCAATTTCTGAGGATATTTTCTCCAAAGATGCATAAAATAATGGAAGGATGCTGGCTGGGCCAATGAAGGATGAGCTAAAAGCCATCTAGAATAGATATAGAGGAGCTGTGGGCAACCAATCTACTTAGTACTTTAGTCTTGATGCATTTTGTGGGCATTTATTTGAACAGTGATATAATAAGCTTAAGAGATGAAAACAATGAAAATATAGATGAGAGGGCCTGAGACTGAGAGAACACAGTGAGAAGTTCTAATATATATTTAATCAGAGTTCCTGAAGTTGAAGACCAAGATAGAAGATGGGAACAGAGGCAATATTTGAACAGACAATAGCTGAAAAATTTCTGAAACTACTGAAAGATACCTATCCACAGATTTAAGAAGCTTAGTTCCAAACAGTCTACATAAAAAGAAATCTTCACTTAGATACATCATAGTGATGCTACAGAGAACCAAAGACACAGAGAAAAATCTTAAGAGCAGCCAGAGAGAAAAAAAAAGAGAAAGATTACTTTTAGTTAGCTGACAATAGAAGTGAGAAGAAAGTGGAATGATATTTTCAATGTGTTGGGGAAAAAAACCCCATAGAAATCTATACCCAGCTAAAACATCTTTCAAGAAAGATGAAACAAAGTCATTTCCATAAAACAGAACATCTAAATTATGACTTTATCCCCAGCTGAACTTTACTAAAGATTGTTCAGTCAGTACTTTAGGTAGAAGGAAAATGAACTCAGATGAAAGGGTTGAGATGCAAAAAATAGATGAAGAGAAAAAAAGTAAATGTGCTCATGTGTTTTTCCATTGTATTCACTTCCCAATATCATACGCACTCTCTTGTTATGGCTTCCCCACTTGCCCAATTCTTAGGAGCTTCTGAAATGGAAAATAAAACCACTGCTACCAAATGCGTTTAGGGGGTTGAGAGAAAGTCATTTCAAGGCCAGAGTATTTGCTGTCATCCGAAAAATTATGACTACCTTTATTTTGAAATTTGTGATGGAAACCAGAGAGAGAAAAATATGGCTTAAAGGAAACACATTATGGACTCATTTCAAGGCTTTTTTACTGTTTAAAAAATGAAATCTAGGGGCTTCCCTGGTGGCACAGTGGTTGAGAGTCCGCCTGCCGATGCAGGGGACATGGGTTCGTGCCCCGGTCTGGGAAGATCCCACATGCTGTGGAGCGGCTGGGCCCGTGGGCCATGGCCGCTGAGCCTGCATGTCCGGAGCCTGTGCTCTGCAACAGAAGAGGCCACAGCAGTGAGAAGCCCACGTATCGCAAAAAAAAAAAAAAAAAAAAGAAATCTAAAAGGAGCTCTCAATTCAATGATAAAACAAACAACCCAATAAAAAATGGGCAAAGGATTTGAACAGACACTTCACAAAAGAAAATGTAGAGATGATAAAAATGCACATTAGAACTCTGAAAGTTTGAGAAGCTCTGAACTAGAGTGAAGGAACTTGAGGGCACTGGGGATGATCTGCATCTTGTAGGTGAGAACGGCTACCGTTCTCTGCGGCAGAAGTTCCTAGTGCTGTGAGCTCTGGAGTGTCTTCTCTCTTAACTAGTGACAGATCTATAAACAAATCCTGGGAATTGCCAAGAACAGAATGCTGTTTAAAGGAGCTCTGATCTTTCTGATGAAAGATTATTTCACAAGGCAAACACATCCTTCAAATGCACTTTTTATTTTTCTGAGTCTGAATTTGAATGTTTTGTGTATCTTGATCTTTGCTCCTGCCACAGTGTTTTGAAAGGACCCTGGACTCTCCTTTCTCTCCCCAGGTCATGTCTTCCAGGGTTGTCACAGGGACCTGCTCCACTTTTCCACATGGCTCAATTCCAGCTTTCAAGTCTGTGGGGAAACAATGATGAACTGGCCATTCTCCTATGTGTGAGGCCTTTTCCTTCTCCACTAAATAAAGACAAGGATGAGTCAGTCTCTGCCAACCTCCAGGATCTCCCAGTCCTCCCAGTGACTCAGAGGATGGTCTGTTTAAGGGGTAAATGCTCCTCCCAGGAAGTTGGTAGCCCCAGCCTCCACCTACCTGAGTCACCAGCCCTGGGTGCTCCTATTAAGACACAGAGACCCGGAAAGGCAGGCCAAGAAAGATCAGGGATAAGTGGACCAGGAAAGAGGATAGGAGATGAAGGGCTAAAATGCAGGAGGCAAAATTTGTTCATTTTCTGGTGGCCCTGGGTGGACCAACAAAGGGCTCAGTGTCCCTATTTGAAAATGGGAGAAATTGAGTATCCTACAATATTAATAGACTCAGAAGTGGCCCAAAAGGAGAGAGATGTGTCCTCCAGGAATATATCTGGCTGGAGACAGACACACTTTGGAACTTTTCTGTGCAAAAGGGAGGGAGCCCTGGAGATGGTTTGTCCTCGAGGATTTCTAGGACAAGCTATAGCCTGATCAGGGCCTGCAGGAGGGTGGGGAGGCCTGCATGGGAGGAGGGGCAGGAGGTCAGATGTGGGGAGACAGGCCTGAGGAAAGGGAGCTTGGCAAGTAGGGGCACCTCTGGAGGCACAGAGCAGCTGGTGGAAACACAGCAGCCCAAGACTTTGGTTTTGGTACTGCCTATGATGCTGGCTCTGGTTTTCTTCTCCCTGTCTCCTTCACTGCTTCTCTGTCCATCTTTGTTCTTCTGTATCCATTCCTCCCCTCTATCCTACAACACAGTGAGTAGTGAAGGTTCCCCTCCCCATGGGTTGAGTGTTTTCTTTCCTCTTTAGATGGTGACTGGCATCTGCTTATGGAAGCAGCAATCAACCCATCCTCTTTACTTGTCACTGACACAGTGCATTGTGGTCAAAAACGCTGTCTGCCACAGCTTCCCAGGGTGGGGTGGGGGCCAGGATGCTGACACACACAGGCACACACACTCAGCCATGGCCAGGTCAGTCTGCCCAACCAGAGCTATGAGGTCCTGGGCTGTCCCACTCTGACGTCTGGGATGTTGTGAGACAGTCCCCTGGACTGAGCTTGGCACAGACTCAGGGCTCAGAAAATATCTCCTGACTGAAGCTGAGTGCACAATGCACAGCTCTTCGGAGGGTGGGGGAGGTCTCAGAAGCCAGATGGGCAGCACCCAGAGGGGATAATGTTAAATGTTAGAAGGCATCTTGCTCAGAGCTCCCACTTCTATATGAGGGCATTAGGACCAGAGACGGCAAAGAGCTTGGAGAATGGTTCACCCTTAACCACGCCCCTTCTCTGCTCTGCCTCTCTTGACTAGTTCATGTGATTGAGACACACATCTTTGTTTTTCTTGGTTTCTCCAAATCCTGTGCAGTGGCTACCATACAGGGTTAGGCTGGAGATTGACAAGGTTTCTAGGGGTTGGTGGTACGAGTGGGGAAAGGGCGGGAGTAAGGCTAGACGTGTGGGGGACAGATGGTGGTGGAGGCATGGAGGAATCGAGGCCAAGAAGATGGTGCTCTGCTTTCAAGGTGATTGCCTATGCCCCGACCGCTAAACTCTGAGCACAAGAGCCCAAGTAGACAAAGATGGTCAAACAAACAAACAAAAAATCCAAGGAACAAATAAAACCCACGTAAGCTTAGAGTCTAGGTAGATGCCCTTTGATGCTTTGCAGAATTCCTGAGGTCTTCTGGAGCTCGCCAGGGTCTACGTCCTGGCCTGATTGCATCCAACTATGACGGTGAAGAACCAGACAGACATGGGTTCAGGGGCACAACTCCATCACTCATTACTGTGTGACTGGGGCCCATGCTTCCACTAAGAAATGACTCATTGTCTGAAATTCAGATTGAACTGGGTGTCCTAAATTTTTATTTACTAAATCTGGCAACCCTTCCAAACCCTCCAAAAGTCAGCCCCCACCTCCAACCCGAGGCCATCGGTAGCAGACCCTGAATTACTTTGAAGTCTGGCATTTCATCTAAAAAACTACATAAAATTTAAGTTCATCTCCATGTTTCTATCCTTGTTTTGATATAAAACAGGTATTAAACTATTGGGTTAGAAAGCAAACATATTTCACTTATTTACACCTGGTTTTGGAGTTGTTAAGGCCTTCCCATCTCAATGGCCAACTTTCCAGGTGGACAGAAGGAGGCCCTGGGCTGCACACGGGGCCCTAGGATTCTCTGCACCAGGTACCAGTGAACTAGGAAAGGAAGAGCAGGAGGGTGGGACTTTCACAAGGTCATGTTTGTTCAATTTAAAGGACTTCATTTTTGTCTTCTTATTTTACCTTTTTGATTGGTGTTTAATTGTCTCTTCTTTCACAAAATGGGAATAATTTTAGTTAAAAAAATTAAATTCCCTTACTTGGTAAAGTAAAGTGTAGGCAGGCAAGCAGAGCCAGAGCCTCCAGAAAAGCAGGGAGGAGGCAAGAGGGCACAAATCCCCTGAAAACAGCAGAGGGTGTTTTCAGAGCAGTGGCTACACATTGGAATAATCAGGATGCCCAAGTGGTACCCCAGACCCCCTGCATCAGAACCTTTAGGGGTGGGACCCAGGTGTCAGTGCTTTTTAAAGCTTCCTAGGTTATTCCATTATTCAGCTAAGGTTGATACCTTTGCTTTGGAGCTTTGTTACTTAAAGTCTGGCCTGAGGATCAGAGGCATCAACTTCACCTGGGAGCTGGTTAGAAATGCAGAATCTCAGACCCCACCCCAGAGCTGCTGAGTCAGAACATGTATTTAACAGAGTCCCCCAGTGCTTTGTATGCAGTCTGAAAGAACATGCTTTAGTGGATCTGTCAGGAGGCTCATCTTTTTTTTTAATTTAAAAATTTTTTAAATCTTTATTGGAGTATAATTGCTTTACAATGCTGTATTAGTCTGTGCTTTATAACAAAGTGAATCAGCTATACATATACATTTATCCCCATATCTCCTCCCTCTTGCGTCTCCCTCCCACCCTTCCTATCCCACCCCTCTAGGTGGTCACAAAGCACTGAGCTGATCTCCCTGTGCTATGCGGCTGCTTCCCACTAGCTATCTATTTTACATTTGGTAGTGTATACGTGTCCGTGCCACTCTCTCACTTCATCCCAGCTTACCCTTCCCCCTCCCCGTGTCCTCAAGTACATTCTCTATGTCTGTGTCTTTATTCCTGTCCTGCCTCTAGGATCTTCAGAATCAATTTTTTTTTTTTTTTAGATTCCATATATATGTGTTAGCATACGGTATTTTTCTCTTTCTGACTTAGTTCACTCTGTATGACAGACTCTAGGTCTAGCCACCTCACTACAAATAACTCAATTTCATTTCTTTTTATGGCTGAGTAATATTTCATTGTATATATGTGCCACATCTTCTTTATCCATTCATCTGTCGATGGACACTTAGGTTGCTTCCATGTCCTGGCTATTGTAAATAGAGCTGTAATGAACATTGTAGTACATGATTCTTTTTGAATTATGGTTTTCTCAGGGTATATGCCCAGTAGTGGGATTGCTGGGTCATATGGTAGTTCTATTTTTAGTTTTTTAAGGAACCTCCATACTGTTCTCCACAGTGGCTGTATCAATTTACATTCCCACCAACAGTGCAAGAGGGTTCCCTTTTCTCCACACCCTCTCCAGCATTTATTGTTAGTAGATTTTTTGATGATGGTCATTCTGACCAGTGTGCGGTGATACCTCATTGCAGTTTTGATTTGCATTTCTCTAATGATTAGTGATGTTGTATCCTTTCATGTGTTTTTTGGCAATCTGTATATCTTCTTTGTAGAAATATCTGTTTAGGTCTTCTGCCCATTTTTGTATTGGGTTGTTTGTTTTTTTGATATTGAGCTGCATGAGCTGCTTGGAAATTTTGGAGATTAATCCTTTGTCAGTTGCTTCATTTACAAATATTTTCTCCCATTCTGAGAGTTGTCTTTTCGTCTTGTTTATGTTTTCCTTTGCTGTGCAAAAGCTTTTAAGTTTCATTAGGTCCCATTTGTTTATTTTTGTTTTTATTTTTATTTCTCTAGGAGGTGGGTCAAAAAGGACCTTGCTATGATTTACGTCATAGAGTGTTCTGCCTATGTTTTCCTCTAAGAGTTTTCTAGTGTCTGGCCTTACATTTAGGTCTTTAATCCTTTTTTTTTTTTTTTTTTGCAGTACGCGGGCCTCTCACTGTTGTGGCCTCTCCCGTTGCGGAGCACAGGCTCCAGACGCGCAGGCTCAGCGGCCATGGCTCACGGGCCTAGCCGCTCCGCAGTATGTGGGATCTTCCTGGACCAGGGCATGAACCCGTGTCCCCTGCATCCGCAGGCGGACTCTCAACCACTGCGCCACCAGGGAAACTCTTTAACCCATTTTGAGTTTATTTTTGTGTATGGTGTTAGGGAGTGTTCTAATTTCATTCTTTTACATGTAGCTGTCCTGTTTTCCCAGCACCACTTATTGAAGAGGCTGTCTTTTCTCCATTGTATATTCTTGCCTCCTTTATAAAAAATAAGGTGACCATATGTGCGTGAGTTTATCTCTGGGCTTTCTATCCTGTTCCATTGATCTATATTTCTGTTTTTGTGCCAGTACCATACTGTCTTGATTCCTGTAGCTTTGAAAAGTCTGTCTTGATTCCTGTAGCTTTGTATAGTCTGAAGTCAGGAAGCCTGATTCCTCCAGCTCTGTTTTTATTTCTCAAGATTGCTTTCAGAAGGCTCATCTTGATGGGGTGGTCTTAGCTGCAGCTGGCCTCCTTTAATGGGACTCTGAAGGCCACAGGTGCTGGTCCCTCCATTAGAGTCTGCTCAGTATCTCCTGCTGCTGGGTGTACAAAGCTGAAGACTTACAGCAGTGGAGCTTGTATCCTTTCGCTGTGTCTGTTAGTGTATTTTCATTAGTGCATCATTATTCCATCAGAATAAATGTACAGTGACCAAGGATGTTGGCTGAAGATCAGGGAATCCTGTCCTGGAGGAGAAACCTAAGGACACCAGTCAGGATGTGTGGTGAGGACAAGATAAAGTATACAGTTTGGCCTTGACTTCAGATGCAATATTAATATACTGCATGCCCGGTTTTGAGCCAAGTACTCTCTTGTTTTCTAACTCTTTCTTCAATCAGATGGAATAGACATAACTTGTAAAAGGCTGGGAGTGGGGAACGATGATACTCTTTATTTGTCCTTCTATATCAGCAGCTATTGTCACAACAGTGCTGTGCAACAACCATGAAACCTCGGTGGCATAAAACAACTAGTATTTATTTCTCATGTGTATGTGGGTTGACTGAGATGACTGTTGATCTCATGTATCTATAAGTTGGCTGGGTGCTGGCTTATCTAGGCTTGCATCAGACAGGCGCTTCAAGATAAATGGCCTTAGGGAGTTTGGCTCTAAGTGCTGGGTTGAGCTCTGGTCTGCTTCTTGTGTCTTCATTCTTTGGCCCCAGACTGAAGGGCAGTAGTTATCCAGGGGAGCATTTCTAATGGAGATGGTGAAAGCATAAGAAGGAAGTAGAAACATGCAGGAACTCTTAAGACTGAGGCTCACAACTGACACACTACCACTTCTACCCCATTTCATTGACCAGAGAAAGTCATACGGTCAAGCCCAATATCAGTGGGTGGGAAAATATACTCCACCTCCCTGAGTCCATGGCAATAATATGGGAGCACAATACTACACAGGGAAATGAAGAATTATGGCCCATACGTCAACTCACTGCATCCTCCAACCAGAAACTATACTGCCTTGGGAATATGTGACCCATCCCTTCTAGAACTTTATAAACTCCCCCATGGAAGAGGCTGCTGGCTCTTCACCAAAAATCACTTTCCTACCCTTCCTGGGCTCCCAGCTAGAACACATTTCCCAGCCTTCCTTGTATTTAGGTGTGACTATGTGACTTGTTTTGGCTAATGGTATGTGAGTTGAAGTAATGTCATTTTTCAAGCTAAGGCTTTCCTCTGCTGCTGGCATTGTGCAGGTGACTATAAGGCTCTAATGGTTGCTGTAGGCATAAGTTGAAATGAGCCTAGATCCCTGAATCACTATGTGGAGGAAGGCCGTTATGAAATGGGAACACTTCTTTATCATGTGGGTAAGATATACATTTCTATTATGTTTGAACCACTGTATTTTTGGGTCTCCTTGTTATAGCAGGCAGCATTATTGTTACTAATACACTTTTTAAAGCCCTTCTTCAAGGGCTCTGTTCTCATAACACAGGGAGACCCAACTCCCTATGATGGTGGGTGTGGAAGTACATTGTAAACTGTGAAGTTCTCCACACATGTGAAGTCTATGATTAACGCTTTACTAATGTTTCAACTCAAAATGCAGTGTAAGTCAGCTGTACTGACGTGGCAGAGACTGATGTTAATAATTACTGATATCTAGAGGGGGCCTGATGGTTTAGACATCAGTTTTCACATCCTTTATTCTTTTAAATTTTCACCACAACCCTGAGAGACAGGCTTTTATCACTACCCCCATTTAAAGGATGAGAAAAGGGAATCTGGCAAACTTGCTAAAGGCCTCACAGCTGGTCAGGTGCCTGAGCCTGACCTTCTTCCTCTTGTCATTCTGGAGAAAACAATGAGGAGCTGTCTTAACTCCAGGCCACTTTGCACCAATCAGGCTCCAAAGTCTCCCTTGGGGGGACAGGAAAACAGGTTATACCCAAGGCTGATGCTGGTGGCTTGATGTGTAAGGAGCATTTAAAGTTCCAGGCCCTAGTTAAAACTGCCTACCCAAGGAATCTGTTCTTGAAGATAAGAGAGAGGTATTTCTTGGGGCTTCTGCTTTGTGGTAGATTATCTGCAAAGATGGTTCCTAAGGATTCCTTCTATTCCTGTATGCACATTTGTTATGGGTTGAATTATGTCCCTCCCAATAGACATCTTGGATATGTTGGAGATATATTGGAGTCCTAATCCACAGGACCTCAGAATGTGACCTTATTTGGAGATAGTGTCTTTACAGAGGTATCAAGTTAAAATGAAGTCATCAGGGTGGGCGCTAGTCCATTGGTGTCTTTATAAGGGGGAATTTGGGCACAGAGATAGGCATAGGCACACTGGGAGAACTCACATGAAGATAAAGGAATGAAAGCAGAGACTGGGGTGTTGCATCTACAAGCCCAGGAACACCAAACCATCAGAAGCTAGGAGAGAGGAATGGAACAGATTCTCTTTCTCTCATAAAAGGAATCAACCCCCCCCGACACCTTGGTCTCAGACTTCCAACCTCCACAAGTATGAGACAATACATTGATTAAGACACCCAGTTTGTGGGACTTTGTTGCAGCAGCCCTAGTAAACTAATATAGCACCCCACTTCCTCCCATTAAGAGGTAGAGTCAGTTTATCCTCCCCTTGAATCTGAGCTGGCTTTGTGACTTTCTTTAGCTAACAGAATGTGACAGAAATAATGAATTGGCAGTTCTAGGCCTAGGTCTTAAGATGCCTGGCAGCTTCCATTTTCACCCTCTGGGAAGCCAGGCTGCCATGTTGTTAGTATATTTTGTTGGAGAGCTCACATGGAAAGAGAAGCCATTTGGATTGTTTCAGCTCCAGACAAGCTTCCAGTTGATGTCCCTAGTCAACACTGAATGCAGCAGAAGAACAATCTAGCTGGGCCCAGTACACCAAAAGAATTGTAAGGAAGAAATCATTGTTCTTTTAAGCCACTAAGTTTTGGGGGTGGTTTGTTACACAGCAATAGGCAACTGAAACGTGCGCCTTCATTTTTTTGGCAGGTACTCCAGCACCTCTGCCACTGTTGTTCCTAAAGCCAGGTGCCACCAGTACTATTCTCCTCCTGAATGGATTCTGGGTGATGCCTGTCTCCAGACATTGCTCACTTCCATATGAAAATTTGCAATAGTGCATCTGGTTGGCAGGAGTTGGATGATGCCAGGAGATTGGGAAAGAGTGTTTCTGGCTTTGAAAGTAGGTGGTGCAGGAAAGCTTCCCAAACATAGAAGAATGTTCAGAAGGTAGTGGGCACCACTGAAACATAATGAAGGTCTTCAATAATGGCTAATACATTTTTGTGAACCTACTGTGTGCTTGGCACACAGTTTGGGGTCCATTCATCTTCTAATGGTAAACCCTGACTTCACCCTTCCTCACTCTCCATCCCTGTGGTTTAGATGGGATCGACCCCAGGGTTGGGCTTGTGATTCAGGCCCCAACAATGACATGTGACCCAGTCAGAGCCAACTTGGTGTAACCTTTGCTTTTTGCTGGGACAGCTGAAAGAAATGAGGACTTGGGCTGTGAGGATGGAGCCTAGAGCTGCTGGCAGCCATCCTGCTGCTGCAAAGAACAGAGATGAGAGATGAGAAGAGGAAGACCAAGTCGATATTTTTTGAGCTTCTTGGTACTGGATCAGTCATACCATTGAAGTCTTCTGTTATGTGAGCCTGTACATTTCCTATTTGCTTACAACAAGTCAATTTAAATAGTTTCCCATCATTTGTAATTTGTCACGTCCACCTTTTTCTTTTTTTTAAAGAGTGTAAGATTTTTTTAAAATGAATTTATTTTATTTATTTTATTTTTGGCTGTGTTGGGTCTTTTGTTACTGCGCACGGGCTTTTCTCTAGCTGTGGTGAGCAGGGGCTACTCTTCATTG
This sequence comes from Globicephala melas, assembly GCF_963455315.2. Classification (NCBI taxonomy): domain Eukaryota; kingdom Metazoa; phylum Chordata; class Mammalia; order Artiodactyla; family Delphinidae; genus Globicephala; species Globicephala melas. Next base: position 55,966,078 of record NC_083328.1, on the reverse strand, counting down.
CGGTGTGTGGGCTTCTCATTACCGTGGCTTCTTTTGTTGTGGAGCACGGGGTCTAGGCGTGCGAGCTTCAGTAGTTGCGGCTCATGGGCTCTAGAGTGCAGGCTCAGTAGTTGTGGCACATGGGCTTAGTTGCTCCGTGGCATGTGGGATCTTCCAGGACCAGGGCTTGAACCCGTGTCCCCTGCATGGGCAGGCGGATTCTTAACCACTGCACCACCAGGGAAGCCCTGTCAAGTCCATCTTAATCTTGTTTAATACAAGTCTTTGGAGTAGAGACCATTTTACAGATGAGAAAACTGATACACAGATTAACTTCCCCAAGGCCACGTGGAGGCAGAATCCAAACCCAAGAAAGCTAATCCTGAGAGGCCACTTATAAATATTCTGCTCTCCTTGGTGACAGGGAAGGATTCACAAAGGAGGGTGTGACATTTAACCTGACATTTAACTCCAAGGGGACACAGGGGTTTGTTAGGAGCAGGGAGAAAGGCTTCTAGGTGGAGGGAATAGCTTGGGCAATGACAAGGACTTTGCGCTAAGAAGAAACCTCACCTGAAATTCACCTTGTCCCTGGCCTGCAGTCTGTACTCAAGAGTGTCCTTCTTTCAGGGGAGCATCATACTCCATTTCTGCAGGAACACCTCTGTCTTCCTGGCCTCTGGACCCATGTGGACCTATGCTCTGCACTGGGGCCCGGTGGGTTCCCTGTGGGGTCCAGGTTAGGTGGGGCACCCTCCTCAGCCTGAAAGACAGTTCAGGCAGGGACCCAGCTTCCACAGAAGGCTTGCCCCGTTGGACTGGATCTCTATCAGCCCCAGGAGGCCCTGGAGATGCTCACAGGTTAAACAGAATGAAATTGTCAGAGACCACTGCCCCCTACCCCCTCTTAAAGTAGAACAATGAAAGACTACTGGGGAGCAGAATCTCAAATAGAAAAAGAATAAACAAATAACCTCCAAATCTTTGATTTTTTTTTAAGGAAAAAAATGACCCTCATACTTACAGTTGCTTCGGGTTTTATTAAATTCAGGACGAGGCAGTAGGTACCAGTGAAAGATATTTCTAACAGAGGCCACCTCTGCTCAATGTCGTGGCTGTGAAGGGACAGGCTCCAGCGATTTGAATGCCCCCTTTCCCCTTGCAGTTGAAGGTTCGAGATTAATGCGAGGAGGTATGGGAGGGGGTGGTGGTTGCTGGGTGCGGCGGTAGTGTTGCAGAGAAAATGAGGTTGGAGGTGGCCCCTTGGGGACGAGCCCTCTGACCACAACTGAGATCCAGTGGAGGGTCTGCCGGAGTGAAGGCAGCTCCGGGAGGAGAGAGAGGCGCCCATTCCTTTCAACAGGAGGGTTTCGAGTTCTGCGGGTAAACTGAGGCCTGCATCCTTGCTCTGCTCGTCACCTGGCAGGCAGCTTCGGCTCCACGTTACGCCCAAGCACAGGGCGCGCAAGGCTGGGCTGCCTGCTTTTCTTTTGGGGACAGGTGGGGACGTTCTGCGCCCAGCTTGAGGAGGGGGCCGTGGAACCCAGGTGGGGAGCGCTGGGCCCGGGTCCCTCCGCAAGGTGGGTCCCTGAGGTTCTCTGCCAACGCAGCCTCCAGCCTCCCCACCCACGGCGGGCGGGTCGGGGGAGGAGCTCGGCGCGTCCCCGCCCCGAGGCGGAGAGGGGGCCGGGCCTGAACAGATTGGGAGGGGTGGGCCGGGGACGCTAGGCGGAGCGGGGCCCCACACAGGCCGCAGCGGCTGGCTCGGGCCCCTACGGTCCCGGCGGCGGCTGGAGAAGGAAGCCAGGCGGCTGAAGAGAAGGGGAGGCGGAGGAGGCCGAGGTGGAGAGCCGCTCGTCGCAAACTCACTTCCCCGGCTCAGCAGGGAAAGGTACCACGCGCGCCTGCTCCCGGCTCCCCGATCCCCGGTCGCCGGCCCCGCTCGAGCGCAGGCTGGGGCTGCGTCCGCCGCGGGAGGGTGAGGGGCCCGCCGCGGCCCCGAGGGCTCGGCCGGCCCGGGGCTCCGGCAGCCGGAGCGGCGCTCTGGCGGGAGGGCCAGGGTGCCCGGCATTCCCGGAGGCCGGCGAGGGCTGTGGGCGCCGCGCCCCTTCGCTCGCGTCGTGGGAGGCGGCGGTCAGGCAGGGTGGCGGTGGTCCCGAGGCGGGGGGCTGTGGGAGGGTGGAAGGCAGGCAGGACCCTAGGGCTGCGTGCAGCTGGGGAGCACCGGCGGCGCCCGGCGGGCGCGCTCCGTGGGCGCAGACAAAGCCGGGCGCGGACGCCCCGCGACGGCTTGGGCCGCCCAGAGCATGGGCACTGGGGAGGGAAGAGAAGGCGCCGGGGCAACGGCTGGGACACGGGGAGGGGCTGGGCCGCCCTCCCAAAGGGCGTCCAGGTGGTCTCCTCGGGGTATCCCCTGGACAATGTGGGGAGCAGCTCTCTCCGAAGAGCCAACTAGGGGCTAATGGGCTGCGCTGGGCTAGGCGAGAGCCAGGCTCGGAATGGGGTAGGGAGTGTCGAATGCTTAATTTGGGAGAGGGACTCAGAGAAGCCACTGCCCAGGGGTGGGGGCTGGGGCTCCGGTAGAGCCGGTGAGGGGCCTGGGGTCCCCCTCGGAGCTTGCACCAGGAAGGGGTGTATGGCCTGATAAGAGAAGCGCCGTGGCTGGCACCTGTGGTGAAATGTGCCCACAGGTTGGTTGAACAGTCTGCCTGTGGTGGCACATCCCGTGCCAATCCGCGGAGGGGGTGGGTAACTTGTCCGTGTTTGGAGCAGGCAGCAAAACGGCAAGTGTCTAGGGGGGTCACTGGAATGGGTAGGTGTGCATCTGAAAGTGTGTGTAGCGAAGGCCCCACGTCTGCGTTTTGCTTCTTTGCCCCCCTCCCCTTTCCTCTTGTTAGCTGGGCTCCTGCCACAGGCTAATGCCTAACTAGGGTTCCAAGATGGTCTGCTCCCTGTCCCCCATTCTTCAAGTTACTTCCCCTCTCTCCAGTATTAAAAGTGGCTACTTTCCCCCTGGATCATTCACAACAGTGTAAGAACATGCTTTGCCACTGCTCCCCTCCATTTTATGGCCCCCTTTTTTGCCTTCATCCCTCATTCTCCCCTAGCTAAAGACACTTCTCCACTTCCCTTCACAGCAAAACTTCTCCAGAGAGCTGTCTGTACCTGTGGTCCCTGGGTTCTTCAGCTCACTTGACCTGGCTTTGGTCCCACCGATTCACTGAAACTACCAAGTAAAGGTCTCCCTTGATTTACACTCCCCCACAAGTAGGTCTTCCTTGACCTCCCTTGGTCTTGATCATTCTCTCCCATATCCTTTCTTGGCTTCTCCTGGTTTTCTTCCTTACCAACCCCCCTTTCCCCCCACCAAAGCCCTTCCTTACTTGTCTTTAAGGACAACTCCTTCACTCACTCTGAATGTTGGAGGATCCCTGGGCTCTGTTCTCAGCCCCCTCCTCTCCCCTGAGTCCCTTCTATTTACATACCCCTCAAGCTCTCATTTTTTCTTATAATTCTTAAAATCAAACATTTATTTACAAACACAGGTCTTAAGTGTATATCATTTTCATTCTCATGATTTTAAGTAGCAAATTTTATCTCCAGTCCCAACCTCTCTATCCAGCCACCCATCTGATGACTTAAGGTGTCATAGGTATGAAAAAGTTAATATGGATGAAACAGAACCCTGACTGTGCTCCCCAAGCATGACTCTCCGCAGGCCTTCCCATCTCAGTAAAGGGCCTGTAACCCACCCACCATTAAAGAAAGGAAACCGGGTAGTATCATCTCCTCCCTTTTCCTCCCTCTCCACATCTAGTGCTACAGCAAGTGCTTTTGGTTCCTTTTGCCAAATCTATCTCAGGCCTATTCTTCATGCTCTGACTCCACTGCTGCTGCCCTAGGCTACTGCCCCAGGCCAAGCCACCTTTTATATCTTTCCTGAATATTGTAGTAGCTTTTGCCTGCTTTCCCTAAGTCTGCAATTGCCTCCTCAAATCCATTTTAACAGAGCAGCAAGAACAATTTAGAAAAATATTTAGTCTCATTGCTCTAAGACCTCAATAGCTCCCTGTTGTACTTGGAATGAAATTTCAAATCTTTTCCCTGACCTTTCAGATCTTCCAAGGTCTGGTCACTGCTGACCTCCCCCAGCCTTATCCTAACACTGTCCCCTTTTCATCTTCCTGACAGTCACACCTGAATCACTTCTGCCCCTTGAACACCTAAGCTTTTTCCTGCCCTGTGTCCTTTGCCTGTGTTGTTTTCTCTGCCTGGAATGTTCTTCCAAGGTTTTCTACTGGGCTGGCTATGCTCCTTCTTATTTTTCAGGTCTCAGCTTAAATATGCCTTCCCAGTCTTGGTAGAAGCCCATCATTCCCTGTAATTCATCGTAGCACCTGGTTTACTTTCTTCATTGTGCTTATCACAGTTCATAACCATTTGTTGCAGTTGTCTGTTTACTTTTTCTGGCTTTCTAAGGGCTGGAACCTTGACTGAATGGCCCACTGCTGAATCTAGAGCATTTAGCACAGTACCTGGCATGTAGCTGATACTCAGGAAATATTGAGCCAGGTGGAAAGGTCAGGGCAGTGCAGGAGCCCCTTGTAAACCTCAGGTGATCCTAAGGATTTTTATTTTCTTTCCATGAAAGCAGTTGTGCAAATCACTGCAAGAATCTGAGGGGGTCAGTGGGAAAAAGGGAAGGCTCAAAGGCAGGCCTGTATGCCTAGTGGGAGATTGGGTGGGTCTGGGGGTGTGTGGAGTTGATGTGGGTTGCTGTGGGTTGGGGAGAAATGATTTCCTTTGCTCTCTTTGGTGGAAATCCAGCCTGGGTCAACAGAGGGGTGTGTGCCTGTGTGCTTGTGTGTGATTTCTAACTCGTGAGATGGGGATGGCCTGGGCAGCCAGGGCTTTACTTTACCCAGTCTCTTGGGTGGCTGCTGGGTGCCTAGCCCTCAGGGCAGGGAGTTGAAGGGGAGGAAGAAGCTGGAGTTGGGGGTCTCTGTAGACCCTTGTCTTTCCACCCACAGCTCCCCTTTTTGCACAGAGGAGCCAACTGAGAATTGAGCTGTTTGGCTAGTGCTCTCAGAATGGAGGGCTAAGAACTGAGGGACCTCAGATCTGGGAGAGGGAAGCTTGGCCCTGGACAGGGGGACTGGTGATGGACCAAGGTAACATTGGGAGGTGAGCGCTGGAACTAGGGGATAGGGGTTCAGATCAGGGCTGGGCTGGCATGCCTAGGAAAGGCTTTGAGCTAGGATAGATGGAAGAAATGAGGGTATCCTAGGTGGGAGAAATCAGGCAGAGGCCAAGAGGCTAGGCCAGGGCCCTGGTATACTCACTGCATGCCAGGCAGTGTTCTAAAGACTTTGCAAATATTAGCTCCTTTGATCCTCTTTTCTTTTTAATAAATTTATTTATCTTTTTATTTTTGGCTGCATTGGGTCTTTGTTGCTGCACATGGGCTTTTTCTAGTTGCAGCGAGCGGGGGCTACTCTTCATTGTGGTGGCTTCTCTTGTTGCGGAGCACGGGCTCTAGGTGCATGGGCTTCATTAGTTGTGGCACATGGGCTCAGTAGTTGTGGCTCGTGGGCTCTAGAGCACAGGCTCAGTAGTTATGGCACACAGGCTTAGTTGCTCCGCGGCATGTGGGATCTTCCTGGACCAGGGCTTGAACCCGTGTCCCCTGAATTGGCAGGCGGATTCTTAACCACTGCACCACCAGGGAATCCTCCTTGAATCCTCTTAACAGCTCTGTAAAGTAGGTCTTATTCCCATTTTACAGACTGGAAGACTGAGGCACAGTCATACAGCTCGGTAGTGACAGAGCAAGGATTTGAACCTAGGCAGCCTGGCTCCAGAATAAATGCTCTAAGACACTCTACTCTGTCACTTCTTTCATGCCTCTCAGATATGCGCCAGCTGAAGTCTTCTTAACAAATGTTTTTTCGTGACCCGCAGAGGTGCCTGGCCTTGGGGCTGGGGAAGTAGGAAAGAAGTCACACCCTGTAAGGTAGAAGGGGTCCTCACTCAGAGTGGGCAGCTGAGTCTCTCTGTTTCTTCCAGGAGGGGCTTTGGGCCCAGGCCAGGTAGTTGGGTGTCACGCACACTGTGATTTCCGGGAGCTAGGGAGGACAACTACTTCTCGTACAAAAACAGCTCCCTGCTTGAGATGCCACCATTGGAGTGTCACTTCTCTGGGTTCAGCATTGCCACATTGCCCTCTTCATCTGCCTCTGGAGAGCCCAGAGAGGTGAGGTAGGAACTCTGCAGATAAACTGGCCTGTTTTGTATTCCATCTAGGATGTTGTGAGGTGGAGCTTCAGACTTGGCCTTGGGAAACCTGGATGGGGGTCTGAGTAGGGCTGGACTGAAGGTGGGAGCAGAGCTGGGGGAACAGAGAAATGGGAACTGAAAAGAGCTTAATCCACTTCAGTATTGTCCCTGTCCTTACCCCTTTTTGTCTGTCTGTAAAATGAGATTAGAGAGACTTTTTTTTTTTTGCTCCCCAGAGGTTGTAGAAGCCAGGAACTCCTTGAGGTTACATGCTTGAGTACCTTCTTGCAGACCCAGGGTAAAGAGCGAGGACTCCCCACGGGATGCCCGTCTGTAGGAACTGGGCCAGCCAGTTCCTACAGACAGCCTTGTCCTTTGAGGCTTTCCTGTTTGGTCATGAGGACACCTCTGGGCAGGTGACTTGGCCTCCCAGGGGCCTGGCTAATAGGCTGAGAAAGGGTTTGCTGACCACACAGGGCTGGAGTCTGTTTGCTGCAAGTTCTGACCCCAGGGTTTAGGGGATCTGCTCATCTATCTCAGATCCTCCCAGCCCCCCAGGAAAAGAGGGAGGCAGACTCAGTGGCATTCTCTTCTGCATTTTGGGAAACTGAGGCCCAGAGAAAGCACATTGCTGCTGGAAGCTCACTAGGCCCATGTTTCTGAGGAGTACTCCTTCTCTGGAGTATGCAGGAGGCTTGTCCCCACTGCTTGAGTCCTTGTCTGCTGAGTTGAGGTGAAGGCTGTGGCAGAGCCTGAGTCCAGCAGGCTAGAGCTGAGGGTGGACTTTCCAACAACTGGACACTGGGCCTTGTTACCTGTGGTTGGCATCTGGCATCTTCTATGCCCCACCCTGGTGCTTGGGGCCACTGGGAACACAGGACAGGGTCCCCACTCACCAGGAAATAAGAATGAGCTATGCCAGATGTGATGTAATGAGGTGCAGTTCAGACCAGCTTCTTGGAGGAGGAGGTGCTTTTAGAGCGCCCTGAAGTCTTGGGTAGCTTTGACCGACACAGGAGGGGATGGCATTCCTGAGGTGGAGGGGGAGCCCTGGACAAGTCAGTCAGAGCATTGATTGTCAAGCCACTGAGTCTAGACTTGATTCACTAGGCCCTGGGGAGCCATCGAAGCTTATAGGCCATAGGTGCAAGGAGTTGATTAGAGCAGTGGTCCATAAAATTACTTCCCAAACTCTAGCATACATGTGGACAGCTTGTTAAAATTCAGGTTCCAATTCAGCAGGTCTGGGGTGGGGCCTGAGACTCTGTGTTTTCTAACAATCTCCTGGGTGGTATGATGCTGCTGGCCCATGGGTTATCTTTGTGTAGTGAGGGTTGAGACTGGGGACTTTGGGCCAGGCAGGTACAGGGATGGGCACAGATCAGGTGAGACCCGAAACAGATAAAGGGGACTGTCCTGGCTCCTGTGAACTGTGTTGGGGAAGCATATAGACTGCTTGTATGGGGGCAGGGCAGAGGGGAGCATGTGGAGGGTATGGGATGCAGGGGCTACTCTGTTGGCGGGGTGGGGCTGGGTGAGGTGCTTCTGGGGACTTGGATCTCAGGCTGGGAGAAAGGCCTGATTTCTAGGGTGCCTGACTTTGAGGAGCTCCCAAAACCATGAGAAAGTGTTTTAGGCGACTGCCCCAGGGCAGGGTGACACGGAGATGGCATGTAGGGTGTCTTATCTTTCCCCACAGCCAAGCCCGGCCCTGTGGTTAGCCAATCTGGGGTGAGCACTCTTCCTCCAGCCAGGGTTGGGCCAAGGAGATTGGGGAAACAGCTGACGCCAGCCTTAGACATGCCATCTTCCCCTGAAAGCCCCTAAAGTTCCCCCAGCTGTTGAGCTCTCACCCCCAGCGAGCATCCCTGACCCCTGCCTGGCCTGCGTGAGTCCTTGTAGCTGCCCTGATGGTTGCATGAGCTGCTGTTGGGGTCTTATCCCACTCAGGCCGCCTCCCCAGTGCACCTGGAAGTGGGGAGGCCTGGATGCTTCATTCTGCTCTGCCCCTGGCTGAGACACTACAGGCAAGTGTGTGCTCTGCTCTGAGGACTCAGTTTCCTGTAAATTGAGGGATTCAGTCCCCTCTCTGGGGAGCAGGGTGGAGAGTTGCAGGGTTTGTTGAGTAGAGCACTATATCTTCCCAGAATGGCAGCTTAATACATTTTAATTTTGGTTTACTATTGAAACTTGCGTGCTGATGATGGAGTCGAATGAGCAATTTGCCCAGAAGAGCTGTCCAGCTTGATTTGGGGATCTCCCAAGACCCCTTGTTCTCTGGGCTTTGCAGAGCCTGAAGGGTGGTATCTGATACCACTGGTCAGATGAGGTCCCTCTAGACCCTAGCAGGAGGGTAGGCAGTCACCTCACCCAAAGAAAGGTGGGAAGGGCAGACACTAAAGGCAGAGGTTCTGTTGCCCTGGGCAGTGCCAAGAGGGGCTTTCAGGCTAAGCTCTCAAAATGTCACTTATAACTCCTAAAAGGATAACCCCCCCCCCACTCCCCCTCTTGATTCCTACCCATGTGCTCCCTGCTGTGCCAGGCTGTCCTGAGGGGGTGGGAGGAGGTGGCATTTCTCAAAGACTGTTCTGAGAAACCTCAAGGGTTCAGGGAACAAACAAGGGTAGAAACTGGAAAATCCACTCCACTATCCTATGGGAGATTCAGAATGCATTTAAGAGGATTAAAGGCTTTGACAAGTGCTGTAGAAAAGAAACTGGTGTTTTCTAAACTGATTAGACCATAGACAATTTTTTTTTTGAAGACATCCTAATAATGACCAACTGACCAATAGAACACCTGGTTGGAAGGGCTGATGTGGGAGGATGCTGCTCCATGAGAGACTACAAACACGGGTGATGGGTGGGCCCAGAAGTGCCAGGGAGGGAAGGTCGGACGGAACAATAGCTTCCTGGGGGAGGTGGACTTGGTGGGATGGGTACATTTGGAGAGTTAGTGGAAGAAAAGGGTACTGTAGAGGGAGGGATGGCCTGGAGGGGACTGGGGCCCAGAACCCGCCCTGGGTTCTAGTGGCAGTAGCTTTGCTTCACTGGGTGGGTGGGCAAGGGACACAATAGTAGCCAGGCCTGGGTCTTCTGGATTCTGGGAGGGCCTCCTACCCCATCCTTCCCTCCCATCTTCTTGCCCTGCAAGTTCTTTCCCAGCCTCTCATCTCAGAGAGTGAGGTTGTGATCCCTGGGCAAGAAGGTAAAACCTCTCTGTGCCTCACCATCCTCATTTGTATCGTGGGGATAATGTTACCTCCCTGATAGGGTTGTTGTGACACCCAGATTCTTGTTGGCTGCTCTCAATGTGATTGACATGGCTGCAGGCAGTGTCTCCAGGAAGGACCCAGGGAAGGGGACACTCGTCAGGGATTTAAGAGGCACAAAGGTCAGCAGAGAGCATGTCAGGCTCAGGATAGGGTCTTGATTAGAACAGAGGGGTGATTTTCCAGAAAGCCAAGAAAAGAGTGAGGACTGACTTCCTGAGGGAGTGGCTAGCAGGGTGGGGATATCTGGGCAGAGTGAGGAGACTTCACAGGCCACCCTGGGCCCTGTGGGCCTAGTCTGGGTATGGGAGTCCTGGGGTCCAGTTGGTGTATGTAGGAGACAGCGGGGCTGAGGGCAGGGAGGAGGTGTCAGGGACCTGCCTTCATTCATTAGCCCACTGGGAGCCATTGAAGGTTTTTGAGCAGGGCAGTGGTTTGATCAGATCAGTGGTTTAGTGAGAAAAGTGGCAGGGTGTGATGGTGGGTTGGGGGTACAGGACCCCTCCCCCCTCACTGGGCTTCCTCAGAGAATTGCTGTGTGCTTTCATGTCTCAAGCATGGGGAGGGGCGAGTTGCTAATATGACCCTCAGATTATCAGAGCTCTGAGTCATTTTCCCAACAGTTTAGGAATCTCACTCTTGTCACCTTCCTGGAAGGGGTGTCTGAAGTGTAGGACAGGGAGAGTCCCTGGGCTCGTGCTCGTCCTGCCTCCCCTGTCGCTGGGAGAGAAGGTCAGTGAGGCCACCCTGCCTTGCCCCTCACCACACCTCATATCCTCTGAGGTGTGAGGACTCTTTGTTCAGCAGCTCAGGTGGAAGTGATGGGGTGCAGCATTTCAAACAGCAACCCAGAAGTTGCTGTAATGGTGCGATGTGGGTAACAGGCCTACGTAGTGACAACAGCCCTCAGGGAGACCCTGGTAGGGGGTGCTCAGCGAGCTTTCTTACCCAGTTCAGCTGCACTTTCTTCTTCCTTTGACCCTGTCTCTTTCTTCCTCAAATAGGCAGGAGCCCAAGGCTTTTTCTTGCTCTCTCTAAATCAGGGGTCAGTAGGAGGGAGGACGAAGAAAAGCATTTGGGTTCAATCAGACCAGGGTAGCTTGGCTGTTGTGCGGCGAGGGTAAGTCTAGTACCCCTGCCCCTCAGTCCAGATTCGTTTATCATCTAGCTGCTTCTTGCAGGAGGGTGTTAAGGAAGGTGTGATTTAAGACCAAGAGAAGCAGCACTTGGAAATGAGTTGTAATTTATTAGGAAACAGAACGAAGAACCCAGCCACCCTCTGCAGCCTTGTGCCAGGCCCTGGTAGACCCATAATTCCTGTCCTCCCCATGTGGCCCACGGGGCATGAGCTATTTCACAAATGGGAACACTGGCAGTGCCAGCAAATGGCACGACTGGGTCTCAAGCCCAGGTTCTAGGACATCTGGTTTCATGCCCTTTCCTCAAGTCACAGACCCCTCAGAGCCCGTCTCCAAACCTTCAACCATGCCTTCCTACCCACAACCAGACCTCTTCCCCAAGCCAGCCCAGCCCAGCTCCCCCAGACTCCTGACTCTAGGGAGAAGACACTGATGGGTGCTCCTAGTGGACTGGCAAATAACTAGACCTTGAGTCAGCTAAGTAGGAGACACGCAGGACCACCAGTGGGCAGACATTCATAGGAAAGATTTTAAAATGAGGCCTTTAAATGTTAAATAAACATATCTCTTTTATCTTTTCTATTTTGGAAAATTAAAAAATCATATACAATTAATGGAAAACTTTTGAGTTAATCTGAGAAAGTAACTCAAGAAAAGGTGATAAACTTGATTCATTCCTCGGTTTTAAAAAAAGAGTAAAGCCTGAGCTTTAGTATCTTACTGAGTATATTTTGGAGTGCCTTATGTTAGATGACAGGTTGTGGAAACTCTCTGAAACTCAGTTTCTTCCTCTGTAGAAGGGGGATAGTGACATGAAGATTAACCGAAATATTCCACGTGAAATGCTTAGCATTGCCCTCTGTACCTTGGACGTACTCAGTGAAAAATAGTGGTAACAATGATGATAGAATTATAAGAACAGACATTTCTTGATTCCAAAAGCTCTCTTTGAACTCAATAAAAGAACTTGAAGAATATGTTTATTGTCTAAGCTCAGCGTCTTAACTCCATAGGTGTTTTATGGATTGAATCATGGGGCCCATGGGTGCATTTTGAAATGAACACCATTGGCTTTTCAGACCGAGTTCCAGCTCTTTCTGAGGTTGGCAGGGGTGGGGGAGGGTGGTGTTCTGCTTCAGGGTTGAACTTTATGAAGAGCCCTTTATTGGGTGATCCTGTGTCAGGAGATCCTGTGCTAGGACTTGTTAGGAGAGCACAGTTAAACCACCTTGGAGTTACCAGGAGGGGAAAATCTTGGGCCAGATGAACAGCAGGTGACTGTTTAGAGGGAATTATCATTTAGTTGCTCTTAGAATTTTCTTTTGTGCTGCCAAAAGCCATTAGACCACTATCCTTGTCACTCTTTATGGAGGATAAAATAAAGGGCAAAGGGCTGTGGTCTGGCCAGCCTTAAGCCAGTCCCTGTGGGGCAGGGAGACCAGGGTGGCTGGCCTGCAGCCCACCTGACTAACGCCCTGGCCAGGAGGCAGGTGATCTCCCGGCGGCAGCCCCAGTTTTGGCAGTGTAGCTGGGGTAAGCTGCCAGGCTTGGGGACACCTCCTGCTAGCCCCGGGTGCCTGGTACAATGTGTGCAGTGTCAGTGCGTGGGGACGGGTAAGACAGAAGTGCCAGGCTGAGGGCTGTCCTTAGGCCTGCTGCCCCGGGAGGCTGAGTGAGGGCCTGAGAGGTGGGCAAGTGCTGGGTAGAGAGAGAAGAGCTGAGCATTCTCAAGCCCTGCTTTACCCCTCACTCTGTCTGGGTGGCCTCCATCACACCTGTGAACCTTTCTGATATTTCCTCATCTATAAAATGGGCACCAGGTGTTTGGGAGGATTAAATGATGCCATGAATGGAAAGTGCCCAGCGTGGGACCTGGCACATGAAGGGCTTAATAAATAGAGATTATCTGTTGGCTGGATTTTTGGGGGATGTTTTCTTTTTCCATGTTGTGATCATGTACGCCACCTTTGCTCTGTGATAAACCATGCTGAATGGGGGTTGGGGGTGGGGGATGAGCATAGAAGAGGGAGCTTTGCAGGAAGAGAGTTTACAGTGGAGGGGACCCTCTTCCCACAAGTACTGCCTGAACCCAGCAAAAGCCTTGGACAGCCCAGCCTTGCTGTCAGGGCTACGGTCTGCCCTGTGGGCCAGGAGCACGAGTCCTGGGCTGGGCAGAGTGGGGACCCACCCGTGGCTCAGGAGAGAGGATTGGCCTGCAGGAGACCCCCCTCCCTCCCCCGCCTCCCCCAGGGGCTGGAGCCGAAGCACAGACGGGCTTTGTGCAGAGTCACGAGGGGCCAGCAAGGGGGAACTGCACCGGCTGAGCTGTCTCACAAGCCTCAGTTCTTGTCAGTGGTTTTGAAAGAGTCAGGGGAAAGTGCTGACTGTGCTGTCCTTCCCTCCAGAACTGTGAGGCCTGTGGCTCCTGTCAGGGAGAGGGGAGGAGCCTGCCGGGAGGCTACCTCTTCATCTGCCAATTCACACCTCCCAGGCTTCAAGTGCCCCATCTGCTGAATGGGTGGATCTCCATGTGGGGACACTAACCCAGGTCAGGGGCTGGTCAGGGCCATGCCTGCATGTGATGCCCTATGCAGTGGGGCTGGGAGAGGGGCCCTGGGCTGTGTGTTTGGAGGCAGGCTCAGCCCTTCGATGGGAGATGGCCTGGAGAAGCGTTCCCAACTCTTGTGATAGCCCCAAGGGGAGAACTGGGCTCTGGAGTCAGACCACCGGGGCCCTCCTCCCACCTGTGGGTCTTGCACCAACTTTTTGTCTTTCCTACCTCACAGGCTTGTCGTGAAGGGGAAAGGAGATGACCACTTGACACAGAACTTGTAAGGGTTGGTCCTGGTGTCATGACTGGTCACCCAAGTCATCCTGACCCCATCCTTGCTCTTACCCCCATATTTCATCATTCAGCAAGTCCCTAGGAGGTCACCATAGCACTTTTTGCGCTCTGGTCCTCTCCTGCCTGTCACTTCCTCTGTTCTGGTGTCCTCTTGTCAGAGAGGCTTCCCTGACCTCCCTACACAGAGCAGCTGCCTCTCCCCTTTCCTGCTTTGCTTTGTGGCACCTGTCACCCCTGATCCTCCAAGGGGAGGCTTCTGGCTGTTTCAGTATCTCGAGTGCCTGGTACAGAGTAGCACTCACTCAACTTTTTGTTGTTCTTGTTTTTTTTATTGTGGTAAATTATACATAACATAAAATTTATCATTTTAACCATTTTTAAGTATAGAGCTCAGTGGTATTAAATATATTCACATTGTTGTGCTACCATCACCACCATCCATCTTCAGAACTATTTTTCATCTTCCAAAACTGAAATTCTGTATCCTTTAAACACTAACTCCCCATTTCCTCCCTCCCCTGCCCCTGACAACCACCATTCGACTTTCTGTCTCTGTGAATTTGACTACTCTCTAGGTACCTCATGTAAGTAGAATCATACAGTATTTGTCCTTTTGTGACTAGTTTATTTCACTTAGCATCATGTCTTCAAGGTTCATCCATGTTGTAGCATGTGTCAGAATTTCCTTTTCAAGGCTGAATAATATTCCATTATGTGCATGTACCACATTTTGTTTATTCATCCATCGATGGAGACTTGAGTGGATTCTACCTTTCGGCTATTGTGAATAATGCTGCTATGAAGGAGTGGGAAACTGCCTTGAGGGAGACAAAAAATAAATCTCTCTGAAAACTTCTGAGTGGTAGCCTAATACCTATTAGAGAGCAGAGCAGGTGTGATGGCAATACTCATTTTGCAGATGAGAAAACAGTCTTCCCTGGGTCACTCAGAGTTAGACCCCGTCCCTGCACCCTGGGTTCTCTCTGAGGGAGCAGTCCCTGTGAGCAGAGGTACATTACATGTGTTCAATGCAGAGTGCTTTGGGAGTCGGGCAGCAGCTGGGGAGGGAGGACAGAGGGAGACCCTCAGCCTAAGCTGGAAGGTGGGGAGTGGACCTTGGGTACTGCCTGGCCTTTCTGCTCTCTCTGCCTCCTCTACTCCTGTACAGGCAGATCCCAGATGTTCTGGGCTGGCCTGGAATCTGCATTTGGAATCTGCTGTAGAGAAGTGATTCTTAACCTTGGCTATATGTTAGCATCATGTAGAGTCCTTAAAAAATTTCCATGCTTGGACCCCACCCGGAAGAGTCTTAGATGACCCAATCTCCGGGCTTGGTATCGGTCTTTTGTAAAAATCTCCAGGTGAGTGTAATGCACAGGCTGGGAAGGCATTCCTGTCTCCTGGGCCTTGTATGCTGTAGGGCCTGGGCCAGGCTCTCTGCTCACTTAACCCCAGCCCTGAGTTTTAGAAAAGAGGGAGCTGGGACCCTGAGTAGGATGGGGAGTTTACCTTGGGGTCTCTACTCTGGGGGGTTTCCAAGGAGAGAGAACTGCTGACTGTTAGTTACCTGGTGCTGTGTAACAAACTACCCCAAAACTTAGTAGTTTAAAATGACAATAAACAATTATTATCCTCATAGTTTCTGTGGGTCAGGAATTTGGAAGCAGTTTAGTTGTTTCTGGTTTGAGATCTCTTAGGAGGTTGCAGTCAAGGTGATGGCTGGGAGTGCAGTCATCAGAAGGCTTCACTGGGGCTGGTGGATTTGCTTCCAGGGTGGTTCAGTCACATGCTTAGCAGGATGGTTTGGCTGATGGTAGGACTCAGTTCCTTGCCTCTCAGTGGGCTTATGTGGGTTTCTTCACAACATGGTGATTAGCTTCCCCTCTTGTAAGCAGTCTAACAGAGCAAGGTGGAAGCCACAGTGTGTATTATGCCCTAGTTTTGAAAGTCACACTCCATATTTCTACAATATCCTATTGGCTACACAGATCAGCTTGGGAGGGGACTGTAGGGCATGAGTACCATGAGGGGAGGATCATTGAGGGCCATCTTGGAGGCTGGTGACCATACAGGTTGTCCTGTTTTTGCAGTTTCAGCCTCACAGACCTTGCCTGGGTGGAGCAAGTGCCCCCAGTAAGTGGTGTGGCCCTTCTCTCTTACTTCTCTATTCCTCCCCGTCATCAGACCATAGCAGTGCCACTGTGGGGTGGTGTAGTTCTGAGGCCTGGAGGTCTTGCTTTGGAGTCATCATGCAGGAGGGTCTGTGACCTCTCTACTGGCTGGATTTCCCATCCCCACCCATGTCTGATGTCCTGGCCCAGCCATCCCTGTGGTGACCCCGGTAGTGTGCAGACTTAGGCCTGTAGGAAAGCTAATATAAAAACCATTGCTGCTACGTGCCTGGCTCTGGGCTAAGCACTCTGCATTGTCACACTCAACCCTGTGAGGCAGGCACTCTTTATCCCCATTCTAATGATGAAGAAACTGAGGCTCAGGTCACTCATCTAAAAAGTTGTGGAGCCTCAAACCCCTGGTATTCAAAAACAAGGACCTGTATGAAAACCATGGTGCAATAAGGTATTCCCAAAGGAGGAGGCTATTTAGCAAGCTGAGTCATCAAGGGAAACATAAGGGAAGTGTGTGTGTGTGTGTGTGTGTGTGTGTGTGTGTGTGTGTGAGAGAGAGAGAGAGAGAGAGAGAGAGAGAAAGAAAGAGAGAAAGACTAAAGGGAGGTGGGGAGAGAGGGAAAGGGAGAGAGAGAGAGGAAGAAAGGTGTCTTCCTGGGGTTCCCCAGGGGCCATGGTGACTTGGGTGCCTCAGAACAGGGCTGGTATGGTCTTGAGGCTGGTTTTCTCTCTCCAGATTCAGCCTTTCCCAGGGTAGTGAGTGACTGTGAGTACCATCTCCCATCAGCCCTCCGCTGCTCATGGCCTGATTTGATGTCACTAAGGGCAGTCTCACACCAATGTAGTCACTGGCATAGTAACCAGTTCTGTGGTCTCTTACATTTCTGTGGTTGATGACTTCCTAGGGGGGCGGGTTTAGAGTTTGGGTGTCACATCCTGCTCAGAGGGAGGGAATACAGGCCATGAGTTCTCATCCTAAGGATTGCTAAAGGGAGCCACAGTGAAACCTGTTCCTTTAGGACTTTGCTGAGGAAAAGGAAACTGGCTAATAGGGTCTGGGGTCAGGGCTGGCCTCATTCAAGGTAGGGGTGACTGTTCCCGTTCTACAGATGGGGTGACTGAAGCTCAGGTGCTAATGGACTCACCCAAGGGAATGCTGGTTAGGGACAAAAGCTGCTGTCTGGGCAATTTCATCTTCTCCAGGAGTGGCAGCCATCATGTCAGACCCCTGACCTCTCTCTGGGCTGAGGGAGCGTGGGCTGTGCCTGCCTCTGGAAGATCTGGGATCTAAGGGGAAGAATGTGGGCCTTGCTTGCAGAGAGGTGACCTGGCCAGTTAGGACCTCTGTGTGCAGACACACACAAAGATGGGAAACCAGGGCATGCATGGATCAGAGATGGAAGCTGAGCTGGTGGGGCTGGCCCAGATTTTGAAAGGTTCATAGGAGATGCTTAGATGACTAGTACCTGATCTGATCTATTGTCAGAGCGTGATCCATTCATTTTTGCTGAAGGTGGATGGGATCTCTAGGATGGAGTTTGGGATAAAGCTCTTTGGGTGTGAGTATGGGGGCAGGAATGCAGTCCTGGACTCTGCCCTGGTCCATCTGCACCTCTGTTTCTCTCTCCACTGCCAGCTGAGCTTTATGCCCATCAGAAAGACCCAACCCTTTCTCTGACTTCTGTCCATGCTTTCTTCCCCTCCTCCACCCCCACTCAGATAGTCTCCAGTTTCTGTCTCTGCAGGCAGCTATAAGCTGGGGGTCCTGAAACAATTCACTCAGGTCTATCCCACCTTGCAGAGCATCAAGGGGAACAGAAGCCAGCCAGAGCACTCACCTCTCCAGGAATACCTTCCCCTCCTGCCCACCAGTGCCTTTGTGGGCCATGCCTTTGGCTCTGGCCTCCCCTCCCTCAAACACTGAGTTTAGGGCTGTCTTTTTCCATGCAATACAGGCTCCCCACTTCTCTTCTGAAAAAGGCTTACAAAGCCTTTTAAAATTGTGTTTTTAGGGACTTTACGCATCTGGTTGCAGGGAACAGGTGTGGGTAATAAAGACATTGTGCTTGGAGAAAAGTCTAAGTGCCAGGAAGGAAGATGGGGCCCCTAGAGCCCCTTCCTCATGTCGGCCTGTGAGGGCCAGAGAACATTGCTGGCTGGAGGGCTCTGCAGAACGAGGCCCCCGTGCCTTGTCTCTTTTATTGATTGAGCTTAGGGTTGGCTAACGGCCACTGTATCTGATGCCTACTCCCCACCCCTTCTCTGGCCAAGACTGGTGGGTTGGTCAGGCTGAGTCAGGGTTGGGGGTCAGTCAAACACAGGCTGTGGGATAGTCTGACTGATGTCAATATCAAGGTCCACTCTGATATTAGGGTTGGGGCCAAGGTTGAGGCTGGAGTCTAAGCTCAGGTGAAGACTTGGGGTCTTTTACACATGAAATGGAGCTCTGGGTCCTGGGACAGGTGGCTCCCTCCTCCGTACTAGTCTCTTTGGGGATTATCCTCCCTCTCCCTCCCACTCTGAGGGGGCCCTGGCAGGTGGCCACACCTTTTACCTGTGCTATCATTTAATTCTCCCAGCAGTCCCACCAGGTAGCTGTATCCCCATTTTACAGATGGGAAAGTTTAAAGACTGAAGGAGGCAGGCAGTTAAGCATGAGACGGGGCTTAGATAACTACGTCCAGGAGGCGGGGTACAGATGCTGTGTCCTTGGGGTGAGTTCAGAGGTATTGGCCAGGTGAGGCCCAGAGAAGGGAAGACACTGGTCTGGGGTCACCTGCCAAGAGAGACTGAGCTGGGGCCCGAATCCAGGTCTCTGGGCTCCCAGGCCAATGTTCTCTCCCTTCCCCCTGTGCCTTCTGGGCTGACAGGCTGCTCCTGCCCTGTCCCCATGTTTATCCACCCCAATCTACCTTCCGTGGCTGGCCAGGCCTGGCCCAGAAATCCGACTTCTTTCACTTCCTGGCTGACTGGCCTGGGTGAGGAAGACTGGGAGGGTCTGGCTGGGAGGAGTTCAGGCTCAGTCTCTCCTTGGGTTTTACGGGTGGGAGGAGCCTCATGGGCAGACACAGAGTCCCTTTGTCTGGGCCACTGTGCAAAGCAGCTGGTCTGGGATTTCTGGGCGTTTTTTACATTTGAAGAATAATTGCATTGTCTGGGGGGTCCTCGAGAATCCAAATCTGCAGGCCCCCCCCGCCCCCAAACTGCCAGGCAGTCCAGAGAGATTCCTCAGGACCAGTACCCCAGCTTCCCTCCCCCTCCCTTCCTCCTGTTAGAAGCCTGAGGCAGAGAGGGATTCCTTCAGGGAAACTGAGGTTGGGTTGCTGCCCTAGGGCACTAGGAGTATCTGTTGGGAGGTGACATTTGTAAGTCCCTGATGGGGAAGGTGCAGGTGGCCCCCAAAGCCCTGGACAGAGCTCACATGAGCAAATGTGTGGCTTGGAGGAGAGAAGCCTGCTTATTGGAAAGGGTGGGCCCATTTTTTTTTTTAATTAATTAATTTTTTTTGGTCACACCATGCGGCATGTGGGATTTTATTAGTTCGCTGACCAGGGATCCAACTCGTGCCCCTTGCGTTGGAAGCACAGAGTCTTAACCACCGGACTGCTAGGGAAGTCCTGGGATGGGCCCATTTTAGAGTGCTTCAGCTGTTGGAGTCTGGACCCTAAGGTCCAGGTGGGCTAAATACCTTGGCCATACTCTTCTCTGGGAAATGGTCATTCATCCTGGAGTGACCTTGGGGAAAGGACAGGGAGACAGACATATTTGGGAGTAGGCGGTGTTCAGAAGGGAGCCAAGGATGGGCAGACTTCTTTTGTTTCTTCTGAGGGGCAACTCTGTAAGGGTATGGGCCACCTGGGAGGCTGGGCCCCTTGTGGCATTGTTTTTGTTGTAGTGGTCAGTGTTAAGGAGGGAAGTGACCTGCTGATTGCCTGATGAGCTGAAGTGGACTCCAACACTGAGGAGGAAGGGGTGTCCTGCACCAACCTGGGCCACTGACCCTTCTTGTGATTCACTCCCAGGGCCTCCTAATCTTCATCCATCCTTCTTTGGTGACCCTGCCATGGGACAGGACCTTTCTTCCCTCTTCTTTCCCTGCTGCCTTCTTTCCAAGTTGGCTTCTTGGGCAGGTTCAGTCAGGGTAGTGTTGGCTCTGGCCTGCAGGGGGAGGTGGTGGCCTGCAGGCCAGAGAAGTGGGGGTGGGGGTGGAGCGGGGTGGGGTAAGGGTGGGAGGCAGTGGGGCATTTGGGCATGTTGAATGGGGGTGGACCTGATTTCTTGAAGCTGCTAGGCATGGCCTGCCTGGGGACACAGCGGCCCCAGCCTCCCACCCCTATTTTGCCTTGGAAACAGGAGCAAGTAGGCAAGTGTCTGTTGCCCTGTGCCTCCCTCCTCCCCCTCCCTGCCTGGCTGAGCCAACACTTTTTTCTTCTCTCCTTTATCTGCTCAAAAAAGTTCAGGGTGTTCTGTTTCTCCTGTGCATACAGATCAAGGAGGGGGATGTTATTTATTTATTTAATTTACTGAAGGCAAGAGAAGGACAGGGAGGCACCAAGGAACATTAAGTGATTCTTCTTAGGCATTTTCTCATAAGATTAAAAAAATTCCAAAGGAAGAGATGACACAAACCAACAGAAAACAAATGTGCCCCCCCCGCCCCGCATCCTGAGATAAGAGGGCCCAAAACTCCAGTTCAGCATTTAGCTGAGGGCCCAGCACACAGTGGGTGTTGCTACATACAGTTTTCTCTCTTCCATTCAGTTTGGACCCCAGGGTACATTGGCCCCATGGGCCATTATGGGAGACCATGAGGCAGATGCCTCATTTTTGCCATCTGTGGACTGTGCATGTGGTTTCTCTGGCTTCTTGCGGGAGCCCCAGGGGTTGACAGGCTCATCTGGGACAAGGCCTGCGGAGAGGCAGAACTATGGGGTTAGCAGTGAGGGCCAGGGGAATAGGTGACCTATATGGTCCCTGTTTACTTGCTCCCACCATGGCACCATATGTGTGATGTCTCTTTGAGTTGAAGGTCTCTAATATGTTGGGAACTTGGGGTCCTTTCTGTGTTCATCTTAAAGGCAGACTGCCTGCCTGCATTTCCCACAATCCATTCCTGAAGCCTGTACTAAAGGCAGTGTATTCATAATTTAGCTACAGAACTTTACAAATGATTTTCCCGCACAAGGCTCTTAAAAATGCTGACAGTCTCTTGACATCCATATAGGGCCTTATTTAACTGTCACATAATGCAGTTAGGACAAGCTGGGCCACTTCAGAGAGAAGGAAAGGGAGGCTGGGAAGCCAGGAAGTTCAGGTAGCCCCCTGGGAATGCACCACTGCCCCAAGCATTCCTTACCTCTACCCAAGGCTGCAGTTTACCCTAATCCCTGGGTTTTCATAGGTGGTGCTCCAGGGAGCCTGGGAGGTTCTGCCATGAGACCTTAGGGACCTCCGGAGGTAGCGGGAACTCCAGTTTCAACCCAGTTACACCCTGGTCTCCACAGGAGCTTTTCGAGAAGGGGTTCCACCAGTAAGGTCTGAAAACCACTGTAGCGATCCCACCCCTTTACTGTGTAAAAGTGGTTGTTTTGGGGAGGGCCGCCTCAGGCTGGGGGTGGGACTGGAGGCCTAGAGAGCAGCGCACAGGCGGAGCCCCCCAGTCCTGGGGAACTGGGGCGTGGGGGCGAGGTGGGCAGTCTGGACTCTGGCTTAGCATAGCAGGGTGCCCAGCTGTGGAGGCCGATAGCAGCAGCTCTTAGCTCCCTGTGTGTTTACAAACCTGACGCAGAGCACGCTCCTTGCCAGCGCCGCGGGGCGGACTCTTCCTCCCTGCTGGCCTCTGGTGCAGTCAGCCACACCCCCACCTCTAATTTTAGTCCTCTAGTCTTCCGCCAGAACCCGGGGGAGGGACGGGAAGGTGGCAGAGGGGGAGAGAAGGAAGGGTAAGGGGGAGGGGAGGTAAGGGCTTGCGCCAGCTCTGACCTCCATGCTCCCAGGAGGCCGAACAGAACATCACTGGGACGGGGGTGGGGGGTGAGGTGGACCGCAGAAGGACAGACAGACATAGGAGGGAGGAATGGGAAAGCCGGGACACAGGCTCTCCTAGAAGAAGGCAGGGATCCAGGCTGTGTGGGGAGCCCCTGCCTCTGAGGGTTTCTGGGCCTCGGGCGCCACCTTCCGGCCCTCTAGGGAACCAGTCCCGCACCGAGTTGGCCGCCCGGGGGTGGGGGTGGGGTGTAGTTTGGAGGGAGTTTGAGAGCAGGAGTGGGGTGACATTCCTGTCCGTGCCCAGGTGTGGCATCGGCAGGTGAAGTGGGCGGGGGAGGTGCAAGGAGCAGCTTCTCAGACTGAGAATATTTAGAAAAAGACCCCTTCTAAAATCTGTGATAAAAAGATGTTAGAGGTGGAGTGGAAATCTCAGTGGTCAGACCTTGAGGCGTGTGAAGGAGGAAGTTAGCGCACAGCTTTTATTTTATTTTTTATAGTGAACCAGGAATGAATATCTGAATAGTTATTGAGATGTATATGCATACATATATGCAGTGAGTGGCACAAATCCTAAGTATACAACTATGTACATTGTGTAACCACCATTCATATAAAGATACATATTCCTTCCACCCCAGAAAGTTCCCTTCTGACCCTTTTCACTCATTCCCCTCCTCCCAGTCTCTCTTCTGTCATCACAGATTCATTTTACCT
The DNA here is from genome assembly GCF_963455315.2 of Globicephala melas. Classification (NCBI taxonomy): domain Eukaryota; kingdom Metazoa; phylum Chordata; class Mammalia; order Artiodactyla; family Delphinidae; genus Globicephala; species Globicephala melas. The sequence goes on along the minus strand of NC_083328.1, from coordinate 55,943,740 downwards.
CTTTATGGATTTCACGTAAATGGAGTCATACCGTATGGAGCTCTTTTGTCTCTGGCTTCTTTTGTTCAATGTAATAGTGTTGAGAGTAGTTTAGTTCTGTTTATTGCTGAAGAATATTCCCTTGTATGAATATGCTACAAATAGCACAATATATTTATCTATTCTTCTGTTGACGGACCTTTGGGATATTTGTTTTTGGTTATCATGAATAAAGCTGCTAGGAACATTCTATGTCTATTTGGTGGAGTATACCCTGTTTCTCTTGGGTGTATTCTTGGGAGTGGGACTGCTGTGTCATAGGAAGTGTTTTACTTAGCTTGATTAGGTATGGGTGACAGCTTTTTATATGCCCCCTGTCCACTGCCCAGCAGCTACTTTCCACTCACACTCACTCCCCTGTTAGGTCCTGGATACTATGGATGGTATGGGTAACTAACTGGACAGTATGCAACTTCTGCCACTGAAACCTTAGGCAGCTTGGGTCAGGAAAGGAATGCAGACAGGATCAGATCTGAGTGGCCCCTTGGGATGGCCCACAGATACCTTCAAACCCTTGTAGTCACTCCAGGAATAGAAGGGTAGCCTCTCCCAGCCCTGGGGCCAGATTCACGGACCCCCTTGGCCTCCCGTCAGCTCCCTAGGCTGGCGTCTCTGAGCAAGCTGGCTTAGCGTAACTGTCAATTTGATGTCTGGCCTCTGGTGCCACGGGTCCTCACGGTCCACTGTTTCCTGGGCTCTTCGCTGCTTTGTGGTGACTGAGGGGCTGGGTGGCCTGGGAAAAAAAAACTGGAGACCTACCCGGAATAGCAGAGGTTCATTTGATACCAGCCTCGTGGCACTTTCTGGGGGGAGGGTGGGACTGTGTCCTGCCTACCAAACTGCCACCTCATTGAGGCTGTGAAAAACTAGCTGAAAGCAAGAGGAGAAGAGAAGACAGGGCAAGGGAGAGTGAGTGCCAGGGAAGGGCCAGGGGAGGGAGGGAGAGCAGAGGGTCTAGTGCAGTGTGTGCAAGTATCCTGGGATTGGCTCCAGCACCCTGAGGTCTGTACAAGCATCCTGGGGTTCATGAGAGCATCCTGAGGTCAGTGTGAGCTGGACCACAGCAGTGGTACTGGGCTGTGCTGGGCTGTGCTAGGCGGTGTTGGTCCAGGGTTAGCAGCACCAGGATCAGTTTCTCCTGATTTTGACCTTCTTGGTCATACAAGACCAAGACTCTTGTCTTACTGACTCTTGTCTCATCCTTGGGGAAGAGGCGGTGCCTACTAGGTTTGAGATGGGATTGATGGATTTCAGGGGTTTGGGGTGGGCTGTCAGCTCTCCTTTTTGCTGATGGGGGCCCACGGTGCATCCTCCCTGCCTGTTTCCTTCCCTGTGGCTCCCTCCCTCCTTCCCCACATCCTTTGGAGTTGGCTCTTCTTGCCCAGGTCCTCGGAAGGGCTTGAGAGGGCTCAGGGTCCCCCCTTGAAGGCAGAGCCTGTGAGCATCTCTTGGGGCAGGTGGGAAGTGAAGGCAGAGCAGGTGAGCTGTGACCCCCTGCCCCCTGCAGGTTCCTAGGAGGCGAGTGTGGACGGTATGCAAAGTTGTGAATCCAGTGGTGACAGTGCGGATGACCCTCTCAGTCGTGGCCTGCGGAGAAGGGGACAGCCTCGTGTGGTGGTGATCGGCGCCGGCTTGGCTGGCCTGGCTGCTGCCAAAGCACTTCTGGAGCAGGGCTTTACGGATGTCACTGTGCTTGAGGCTTCCAGCCGCATTGGAGGCCGCGTACAGAGCGTGAAGCTTGGTAAGTGCCTCAGTTCACCTCAGTCCAGTCATCTCCTAAGGTCACTTCTTATCTCCCAGTGCCCTGACCTAGCCTGAAATCTCGTTATTTTATCTTCTTCCCGGGGGTTAGTGTTCTATCATGCATGCTGCCTGGGCATTTTCCCTTCCTTTGCCCCTCTCAGCACCCTTCTGAGGTGGGCAGGATGGGGCTTTGGCCTCTATCTTTGGAACACGATCTAGAGTTCACAGTGTTTAGGAGGGAAAGGACACCCAGGACCAAACTTCGCAGTGGGTAGACTGGTTTCTATTTCGCAAGAAGGGGAATTCTGCAAGTTTCTATTAGTTGTTAACTTTTGAGTATGAATTAGTGTTATCATGACTGAGCGCTAGCCCTGGGACAATAGGAGGTAAGGGCAATGGAGGTGGAAGAAGACTTTGGGCCTCCTTGTGAGTGATGGGCAGGTCTTAGGATTGTCGAGGAGGAGGGTCTCTCCAGGTTGCAGAGAAATAAGGCCTCTGCAGAAAGCAGCCAGATAAGAGACATACCCTAGGGCTGGGCAGGTTTTGCCAGGAGTCCTAGAGGGTGGGAAATTGCCTGAAATGCAGGTAGAAGTCAGAGGGGTTTCCCATCCAGGGGGTCTGACCATGAAAATGGCCCAGTGGGACCACTCATGGTGGCCTGGAGTGTGTGGGCTACACTGACCCTCCAGAGGATTTTGTGTCTGTTGCTACATGGGCAGCAAGGCCAAGCAGATTCTGTGTGCTTACTTTTGATGAATGGGGCAATTGGCTCAGAGAAGTAGGTGGACAGACTTAGAATAAGCAGAGGTTGAGGAGCAACCTTCTCTCTTCTTTCAAAAACTTTGATCACATTAAAAGTCTTCCCTTAGAGTATTTCCTGGAAGGTGTATGTGAAATTATGTCTGTCTTCCCCTGGCACACACAGGAGTATGTGTTGGCAGTGAGGATGAAAGTGCAGTCCAAGGCATGTGCAAACCTGGGGACAGCCAGCTGGGAAGCCCTGAGACTCTTTGCTCAACACCTGATTGGCTGACTAGGAGCCTTAGGGATGGGATGGCTCCATTTGTGGTTCTTGAATCTTGATAAGACATTCAGGGTCTGACATAAAAGCAGAAGACGGGAGGACAAACAGCCCAGTTTCAGTGGTAGTTGGCAGCCGAGACGTGCTGTGCAGGGAAGTGATTGTAGAAGGGAGGGAGGTGGAAAGGATGGGGCTGCAGGAGGCTGAGGGGATGCACATGGCAGGAAGCCTTCCTCAGAGGGGAGGGAGCTTGGGTGGACCTCAGGTGATGAGGGGAGTTGGCTAGGTAGTGAAAAGAAGGAAGGGGGTAATTGCACACATGGAATTGCACACATGATATATGTGAAGAATCAGATCAAGGCAGACCCTGCCAGGATACGGGAGAGCAAATCCAGGCAAGGGCGTATGTGTGTGTGTTGTGTGTGCAGACACCCAGGGCTGAAAGCCCAGGCTGCAGTTGGACCTGCAGCAGTGTGAGATGCTAGCTGTGAATCCCGGTGGTAAGGGCAGCGGCGATGACCAGAAGCCCCAAGGACACCGTGAGGTAGATGTGGAGATGGTGCCTGGTACCCTTTGGATGCAGGATGTAACAAGGATGACAAAGGTGAGAGGCCTGTGGGAGAGGGCAGGAAACATCCTCAGACTGAGGTGTACTCTGGGCTACCCCACCTCCTTGTAAAGCTTGGGGGATGGAGTGGAGCACTGACCTTGCTGCTGACCTTGAGCTGCTCACCTCGTTCCTGCTTATGCCTGGATACCCCATGCCTGGACATCACTGCCTGGTGACTATGACTTGGAGCTCCCTGGTGTACCCTGGGGAGGGTACAGGCCCCTTTTGCTCCTATTGGGAGCTCAAACCAGGCAAAAGACCTTGGGGAGCCTGAGGCTCTAAAGGAGAATTAGTAATAAATGTCCCCAGTGCCCCCCACCCCCACCCCCCAGGAACCCCGTGGAGGAAGAAGGGCACTGGGTTTCTAGCTTTTCGTGCCTTCTGGTCTGCCCACTTTCCCTGGACAAAGGGACCCACACATTGCTGCCTCTGATTCCAGAGTCACCAGGAAATTCTGTCTTGCTGGCTGTGGCTTGATCTTGATTGTGTTTTCTCTTGCTCTGTGTTTGGCACATAGATGCACACAGAGCTTTTCTTTCTTTTTTTTTTTTTAAGTAACTGATGGTTTAATTAGAAGCAGCCCAGGAAAGAGAAGACACAAAAAAGAGAAATGCCCAGTTCCTGGGGTGAGGGGTGAGTGTTGTCTGTTATAGTGTATTAGATAACTATTGCTGCATTAACAGACCACCCTAAAATGTAGTGGCTTAAAACAACATCATTTTATTTGCTGATATTCTGTGGCTCCAGAAATTTGGGTTTCTCTTCATGGTGGTCACAGTCTAGAGAGTGGAAGCCACACGGTGTCTTGAGGCCTAGGCTCTGAAACCACAAACATTGCTTTCATTGCATTCTGTTAATCAAAGCAAGTCACAAGCCAAGACCAGAGTCAAGGGGTGCGGAAAGACTCCATCTCTTGATGGCAGGACTGGCAAAGTCACATTGCAAAGGGCCATGTGTGTAAGGATAGGAGGGATTATTGTGACCATCTTGGCAAAAAAGTTACCGCACATGATGTCTTGAATCAGGCCTCCAAAAACAAAACGAAACACCAAAAAATGTTCCTGTTTTCCTTTCATTGTTTCAGCTTCCCTGGGAGCTAGGCAAGGGAGGAGACAAATGTATCACAGCATGCAGCATGAGAAAAGGAAACTGAGGCCCAGAAGAGGAAATAGGCACAGGCACAGTGACAACTTGCCTCAGAGCATCTGATACCTTGGCTATGGATGGGGTGGTAAAATGAGCCACCAGCCCTGTCCCAACTGGGCCCAGGAGTTTCCCTCTGCCCCAGTCAGACTCTTAGGGTTCTGCCACCTGTGCCATAGGATGAGAAAGCTTAGTTTTCTCCAGAAGTCTGTTTTAGACTGCCTTGGGGAGGAGTCTTCCAAACTGGAATGTTTGCCTTCTTTCTTCTGCCCCAGACTGTGTTGGGAGGTGACCATTTTCCATCTGGCAGAGTGGCTTAGACTCTTGGGCCACTGGATTTTGAGGAATTGGAATAAGGCCAAATGGGGACCTTGGGTCTGGAAGGCTGGACCTCCTCACTGGGTATTTCAAGGATCCTTGCTCCCCTCACTGGGCCCATTGTACCCACTGGTACCCATAGAAGTTCTCCTGAGGAGGAGGAGAGGTCTGTTGTCTGGTGTTATCTTAGGAGAGTCTTCTAATTATTCCAGTGAGATGACTTGGTGTCAGATCATAGAGTTATTCAGGGTAGAAGTTAGCTATAAAGTAGAATCCATTTTGTGCCACATGTGGTTTCTACTGAGATATTTTCACTGAAGATTTTGGTTCGTTGCTAGAGCGGTACCTAATCCCCTTCCTTCCCCCTGTTGTTGGGGATGGAAGGATCCTCTTGGAGGAAGGAGGGTGAGGCAGTGTTCTGGCTCTCTTCCTTGCCCCTATAAGAGCCTATTGTCGCCATCAGGACACGCCACCTTTGAGCTGGGAGCCACGTGGATCCATGGCTCCCACGGGAATCCCATCTATCATCTAGCAGAAGCCAATGGCCTTCTGGAAGAGACAACTGATGGGGAGCGCAGTGTGGGCCGCATCAGCCTCTACTCCAAGAATGGCGTGGCCTGCTACCTCACCAACCATGGCTGCAGGATCCCCAAGGATGTGGTTGAGGAATTCAGTGATTTATACAACGAGGTGAGGTATTAGGGGGATAGTTGGGCACAAGGGTTTGTGGGGCAGGGAACGCCCTGGCAGTGTGTGTGTGTGTGTGTGTGTGTGTGTGTGTGTGTGTGTGTGTGTGTGTGTGTGTGTGTGTGTATGTATCAGACTTGAGGGGCCTGGGCGACCTGCTGGGGTCTTCTACGATCCTGGTCATGTCTGCACATTCTCTGGGCCCTGCATTTGGAAAATCAGGACAATCTGAGGGTAGAATGAAGACAATGAGTGGAGCAGTACTAGGTAAGAGATTAGTGATACTCATGATTAAATATTTCCCCATAAAGTCCTTAAACATCTTTTATTAGATTTATTACTAGATAAGTGGGTATGATTACTGTTGTTATTGCTCTTGGATACTCTTTTAAATGGTAATTTTAAAATATTTTCAAATTGTTCCCCGTGTATAGAATTATAACTGCATCTTTTTTTTAATTGAAGTGTAGTTGATTTACAGTATTATATTAGTTTCAGGTGTGCAGCATAGTGATTCAACATTTTTATACCTTATACTCCATTTAAAGTTATTACAAAATAATGGTTATATTTCCCTGCTGTGTGCAATATATCCGTGTTGCTTATTTATTTTATACATAGTAATTTGTATCTCTTAATCCCATACCCCTGTCTTGCCCCTCCCCACTTCCTTCTCTCCACTGGTAACCACTAGTTTGTTCTCTATATCTGAGTCTATTTCTGTTTTGTTCTGTTCATTCGTTTTATTTTGTAGATTCCACATATCAGTGATAACATAGAGTATTTGTCTTTCTCTGTCTCACTTATTTCACTAAACCTCTAGGTCCATTCATGTTGTTGCAAATGGCAGATTTTCATTCTTTTTTATGGCTGAGTAAAATTCCATTGTGTGTGTGTATATATATATTATATATATAATATATATAACTATATAACTATATATTTTATATCTGTCTACCTATCTGTCTAACATCTTCTTTATCCATTCATCTGTTGATGGGCACTTAGGCTGCTCCCATAGCTTGGCTATTGTAAACAATGTTGCAGTGAACTTTGGGGTATAAATATCTCTTCAAATTAGTGTTTTCTTTTTCTGTGGATATATACCCAGGAATGGAATTGCTGGGTTATATGGTAGTTATATTTTTAATTTTTTGAGGAATATCCATACTGTTTTCCACAGTGGCTGCACCAATTTACATTCCCAGCAACAGTGCACAAGGGTTCCCTTTTCTCCACATCCTCACCAACATTTATTATTTGTGTTCTTTTTGATGATAGCTGTTCTGACAGGTGTGAGCTGATATCTCATTGTCATTTTAATTTGCATTTCTCTGATGATTAGCTGCGTTGAGCATCTTTTCATGTGCCTGTTGGCCATCTGTATAACTTCTTTGGAAAAATGTCTATTCAGATCTTCTGCCCATTTTTTAATCGAGTTGATAGCTTTTTTGATATTGAGTTGTATGAGCTGTTTATATATTTTGGATATTTACCCCTTATTGGTCCTATCATTGGCAAATACTTTCTTCCATTCGGTAGGCTGGCTTTTTGTTTTGTTAATGGTTTCCTTTGCTGTGCAAAAACTTTTAGGTTAAATTAAATTAAATTTGTCTTTGCTTTTGTTTCTTTTGCCTTAGGAGACTGATTGAAAAAAAAATTGCTACAATTTATGTCAAAGAGTGTTCTGCTTATGCTCTTCTAGGAGTTTCATTGTTTCCATTGTTACGTTTAGGTCTTTAATCCATTTTGAGTTTAGTTTTGTATATGGTGTGAGAAAGTGTTCTAATTTCACTCTTTCACATGTGGCTGTTTAGTTTTCCCAACACCACTTATTGAAGAGACTGTCTTTTTTCCATGTATATTCTGCCTCCTTTATCAAAGATTAATTGTGTGTGGGTTTATTTCTGGGCTCTCTGTTCTGTTCCATTGATCTATGTGTCTCTTTTTATGCCAGTACCATGCTGTTTTGATTGCTGTAGCTTTGTAGTATAGTCTGAAGTCAGGGAGTGTGATACCTCCAGCTTTGTTCTTTTTTCTCAAATTTCATTGACAATTTGGGATCTTTAGTGGTTCCATATAAATTTCTCTTTTCTTTTTTTTTTTTTTGCGGTACATGGGCCTCTCACTGTTGTGGCCTCTCCCGTTGCGGAGCACAGGCTCCGGACACGCAGGCTTAGCGGCCATGGCTCATGGGCCTAGCCGCTCTGCGGCATGTGGGATCTTCCTGGACTGGGGCACGAACCCGTGTCCCCTGTATCGGCAGGTGGACTCTCAACCACTGCACCACCAGGGAAGCCCTCCATATAAATTTTAAGATTATTTTTTCTAGTTATGTGCAAAATGTCATGGGTATTTATAACTGATTTTTATTTATTGATTTTAGCTACCTTGCTAAATTATTATTTTAACTCTAATACTGTATCTATTAATATACCACATTAATTTATGTTCTAATGGTATTTTGGAATTTTATGTGTATAATCCTATATACCAAAAGAATGAGAATTTTGCTTTTTCCTTTCTAATCCTCAGACCAGCGTTGTCCAATAGAATTTTCCACAATAATGAAGATGTTTTAGACATCTATCCAGTTTGGCAGTCACTAGCCACATGTGGCCTTTGAGCTCTTGAAATGTAGCTAGTAATACTGAGAAACTAAATGCTTAATTTAATTTTAAATTGCTATAGAGATCTAGTGGCTATTGTATTAGACAGCATAACTTAAAACTATTAATTTTTTTTTCTTGCCTTACTGCACTGTCAATCTCCAGTACAGTGTTGGATAGAAATATCAATGACACACATCCTTGTCTTATTCAGGTTTTTAAAAAGAATGTTAATATTTTTAGTAACTTTCAGTGGTGCTGTGAACTGCAAAGAACAAGCAAGGTAACATGTAGATCTTGCCTTCTGATAGCTTGTCATTTATAGTGTAATGACCCTTCACTTCAGGTCAGTAAATTGGTCAACAGCCACCTATTGTACATTTTCTATGTCTTTTGGGCATGGGAAAGGAGAAGTGACTCTTGCTTTGGGGTTATCCCTGCTCAGTGGAGGGCAGGCACACTCACTGTCTTATGTGTGTGCACCCACATAGTATGTTATGTACAATCCTATAGTGTTGTGTGTTCTCACTTCTAATATTATTATTAAGCAGGTAAGAATTAGTATTCTTCAAAGTAGACCTTCTTGGTCTACTGGGAATCAGTCACGTCCTGATTCCCATGTTATTGTGAGTGCTTCAAGCCTGGATGCCTCTTGAGAATGACTTTCAGGGTCCATGACTTACTTGTTCTTTTAAATGTCCCTCAAAGTAGATCATCATCAACTTCTGCTTGTGGGTTTGATTTTTGAAAGCCAAGAGTGTGAGTCATGGAAAGTAGGATGGATAAAGGTGGGTTATCACTCTGGGTGGTGCTGCTTTGGGTCAGAAGGAAGAGGTGTTAATGAAGTCAAAAGAGAAGTCAAAAGAGAGATTTCCTTGTATAGCTGTTAGACAGTGCTGGAGGCCATTCTGAAGAGGTGTGCTCTAAGCATGTGAAGCCTTGCCTGAGGGTGGTTTCATAATAAATATGTAGCCTCCCTCCCAAGGTGATGACTTTGAAGGGCTACTCATTTGAATGTATTATATTTGTTAACAAATAAATGAGTTTGTTCAGTAGTTAACATATAGAGCTTAATCTCTGTAGCAAGATTACCTTGATTCAAATATTGGGTTGGCTAAACAGTTCATTCGTTTTTTTCCGTAAGATGGCTCTAGTAGTACTTTGTTGTCTTTAAATTCATTCAGAACAATTTTGTTAGATTGTATTGTGACAGCTGTCATATCAGCGTGCATTTAAAAAAAAACTTATCAAAATTGGTGAATTTTTATGTAGCCATTTTAATATTGAAGATGGAAGAAAAATAGCAACATTTTCAGCATATTATGCTTTATTATTTCAAGAAAGGTGAAAATGCAACTGAAACGCAAAAAAAGATGTGCAGTGTATGGAAAAGGTGCTGTGACTGATCAAACGTGTCAAAAGTGGTTTGTGAAGTTTCATGCTGGAGATTTCTTGCCGGACAATGCTCCATGGTCGGGTAGACCAGTTGAAGCTGATAGCGATCAAATCGAGACATTAATTGAGTATGATCAACGTTATACCACGCGGGAGATAGCCGACATACTCAAAATATCCAAATCAAGCGGTGAAAATCGTTTGCACCAGCTTGGTTATGTGAATCACTTTCATGTTTGGGTTTCACAAAAGTTAAGCGAAAAAACCTTCTTGACTGTATTTCTGCATGTGATTCTGTACTTAAACATAATGAAAATGGTCCGTTTTTAAAACAAATTGTGATGGGCAATGAAAGGTGGATACTGTACAATAATGTGGAACGGAAGAGATGGTGGGGCAAGCTAAATGAACCACCACCAACTACACCAAAGGCCGTCTTCAGCCAAAGAAGATGATGTTGTGTATAAGGTGGGGTTGGAAGGGAGCCCTTTATTATGAGCTCCTTCTGGAAAACCAAATGATTAATTCCAACAAGTACTGCTCCCAATTAGAAAGCAACAGTCGAGGAAAAGTGTCTGGAATTAGTCAACAGAAAATGCATAATCTTCCATCAGGATAACGCAGGACCTCATGTTTCTTCAATGACCAGGCAAAAACTGTTACAGCTTGGCTGGGAAGTTCTGATTCATCCGCCGTATTCACCAGACATTGCAACTTTGGATTTCCGTTTATTTCGGTCTTTACAAAATTCTCTTAATGGAAGAAATTTCAATTCCCTGGAAGACTGTAAAAGGCACCTGGAACAGTTCTTTGCTCAAAAAGGTAAAAAGTTTTGGGAAGATGGAATTATGAAGGTGCCTGAAAAATGGCAGAAGGTAGTGGGACAAGATGGTGAATATGTTGCTCAATAAGGTTCTTGGTGAAATTGAAAAATGTGTCTTTTATTTTTACTCAAAAACCGAAGGTACTGGGACTTCCCTGGTGGTGCAGTGGTTGGGAGTCCGCCTGCCAGTGCAGGGGACACGGGTTCGAGCCCTGGTCCGGGAAGATCCCACATGCCTTGGAGCAACTGGGCCCGTGCTCCACAACTACTGAGCCTGCGCTCTGGAGCCTGCGAGCCACAACTACTGAATCCCGTGCACCTAGAGCCTGTGCTCTGCAACAAGAGAGGCCACCGCAATGAGAAGCCCACGCACCACAATGAAGACCCAACGCAGCTAAAGATAAATAAATAAATTTATAAAAAACAAAAAAAAACCCGAAGGTACTTTTTGGCCAACCCAATACCAGTTCTACCATTTATTAGCTGCATAATCGTGAGCAAGTTATTGAGCCTCTCTGAGCCTTACTTTCCTCACCTGTAAAATGGACACAGTTATACCTACTTCATAGTGTTATGACGGTTAAATGAGATCCCAATGAAAAGTGCTTAATGAGGATTGGGGTGAGTATTATTAGCTGTTACAGACCTGTCCCATTTCCCTTGCATCACATTGGGAAGATGTCATTTAACCCAGGACAGGAGACTGAACATGACAAATGCATGTTCAGTTAAGGCTGTCCTAGTCAGTGGTTGACACAAAGAATCACATAGATGGACTAAATTTGTTTGTCCTCAGTTGGGCATTTTGGCCTTTAGTTAACATAAGCTGGCTAGCTACTGTGTTGCTTATCACTGAAGGGAAAAACCCGGGGTAGGGAGGAGGGAAGTTGAAAGCCTGACTCCTTGGCAGTGGAACTGGGTGAGGAATTTGCTGAGGACTCCAGTTAAGACCAAACGCCCAGCATCTTGTGACTGTAGGGAGAAGAAAAAGGGATAATTTAAGTCATTTTCTTCTTTATATTCAGAGACATGTTTAATTCCTGTTTCTATCTTATGTGGAGGCTTTTCCCTTGAGTGGAGTGGTGGGGGGTGGGCCATGCCACTTTCCTTCCTCTACTCAGCAGCCCCAGGGCCGGGCTGCAGGGCAGACATATTCCTATAAATGTGTGTTGACCAAATTCAGACTCACTTTAGGAGGGGAAACACGCCATTAATCAGCATCAGCCACAGATGTTTGGCCAAGGAGCCCAAACCTACCAGTGTCCTGGGAGGGAGAGTGGGCATGTGATCATGCTCACAACCCTTCAGTGATGCCAGGGTCTTTTTTTTTTTTAATACATTTATTTATTTTTGGCTGCATTGGGTCTTTGTTGCTGCTCACGGGCTTTTCTCTAGTTGCGGTGAGCGGGGGCTATTCTTCCTTGCAGTGCGCGGGTTTCTCATTGTGGTGGCTTCTCTTGTTGCAGAGCATGGGCTCCAGGCGCGCAGGCTTCAGTAGCTGCGGCACGCGGGCTTCAGTAGTTGCAGCGTGCAGGTTCAGTAGTTGTGGCTCATGGGCTTAATTGCTTCGCTGCATGTGGGATATTCCTGGGCCAGGGCTTGAACCCATGTCCCCTGCATTGGCAGGTGGATTCTTAACCACTGCGCCACCAGGGAAGTCTGCCAGGGTCTTAGATAAAGTCCAGGGTCCTTGACATGACTGTTAGTTCTTCGTGCCCTGGCCCTTGCCTGCCTTTCCAAAGTCCTCTCTTGCAACTGTCTTTCTCCTCACTGCCCACTTCAGCAAGACAGAGCCACTTTGCATCTTACACTCTCCCTCTCCCCTGTCTTTGAATATGCTGTTCCTTCTGCCTGAAATACTTTCCCTCTCCTTTCCACTGCCTACTTGGTTATCTCCTGACTGTCCAAGGTTTTCTGAGCTGATCTCACAACCCCTGGGTTCTTTCTTGTCACAGCACATCATATAGAAACAGCCCAGTTATGATATCTCTCCAGCTTGAGTGAGGACCAGAGCTTGGTTCCATGTCCGTCTTCCTCAACATTACAACTTGTGTTGGGCACATAGCCCAGTAAGTGTTTGTTGAGTGAGTGTTGGGGCTCAGACCTTGCCCTTTGGGGATCCCAGCCTGACCCAGGACTGGCTTACTTTCCTCAGGGAGACCTGCCCAGTGTTTGGTAGGAGTTATGTATCAGGCAGGCAGGGAAGGCAATAGGCCCCCACTCCAAGGAACTGTTCATTGCTTTTTGTTGATGAAGTGTGGTCTGGAGTTCTTGCCAAAATATGCCCGTGAAGTGTACTTCCATTCCTTGGTGCACTGGGGCCTCCTTCCTCTCCACATGCCCTGCCCCAACATGGCCATCTTCCTTAAATGCGTCTGGGTCCTGCAGTAAAGGGTACACTTTGTGTGGACCTGAGTATGATTGGGAGGGTCTCCAGAAAGATCAGATTTCAAGACCCCTCCTGCTCCCTCTCCCCCAAAACACTGGCCAGACCACAGCTCCAGACTGCCCTCCTGGGATAGGGTGAAGCAGATACACTTGAGCGGGAATGTCAGGGGAAGAATTTGTGCATTTGGTTCTTGGAAAAGGGAAATGTGTGTAGACCTGGGTTCTTCAGTGGGCAGTATGCTCAGCCATGTAGAGCATGTAGGGGCAGTACCTTCCCCACAGGCTGTATAGGCACCAGACATTTCACTTTGTTCTAAGCAGGGGCTGAGTAAGAGAGCCTCTGGGACCCACCCCACCTCCTGTGTGTGGAAGCAAGGAAGCTGACTGCCCAGGTTCAGCCCCAAACCTCGATTTTGTTGGTTCAGCCTCAGTGCAGCACTGAGCACGACGTTGATTTACCAAAGGAGAGGCCCCGTGGGCTTAGCACATCCGGGAACACCTTGGAGGTGGTGACTACTGAATTGGAGCTCTTAGGTCTGAGATGGAGGTAGGATGAGTGAATGTGTTTTCAGTCTCCTGGGGTCTCTTTGTAGGTCTATAACTTGACCCAAGAGTTCTTCCGGCACGGTAAACCAGTCAATGCTGAGAGTCAGAACAGCGTGGGGGTGTTCACCCGAGAGGAGGTGCGCAACCGCATTAGGGACGACCCTGATGATCCAGAGGCCACCAAGCGCCTGAAGCTCGCCATGATCCAGCAGTACCTGAAGGTATCTTTGCCATCTCGGAGCTCTGTTGAGTACAAATGCCAGAGTGAGGAAGACTGACCCTGGGGAATCTGGGTCCGAGGAGGGCGGCACTGCCCTAAAGTCCTGCTCCTACCCCTGCCCAGCCTTGGCGGTCACCTGGCTCCCCTCTGGCTCTTCCCACAGGTGGAGAGCTGTGAGAGTAGCTCGCACAGCATGGACGAGGTGTCCCTGAGCGCCTTTGGGGAGTGGACTGAGATTCCCGGTGCCCACCACATCATCCCCTCGGGCTTCATGCGGGTTGTGGAGCTGCTGGCTGAGGGCATCCCGGCCCACATCATCCAGCTGGGGAAACCCGTCCGTTGTGTTCACTGGGACCAGGCCTCGTCCCACCCTTGGGGCCCTGAGATTGAGCCCCGGGGTGAGGGTAACCATAATCATGACACTGGGGAGGGCAGCCAGGGTGGAGAGGAGCCCCAGGGGGAGAGGCAGGATGAGGATGAGCAGTGGCCGGTGGTGGTGGAGTGCGAGGACTGTGAGGTGATCCCAGCGGACCACGTGATTGTGACCGTGTCGCTGGGCGTGCTCAAGACGCAGCATGCCAGCTTCTTCCGGCCAGGCCTGCCCGCTGAGAAGGTGGCTGCCATCCACCGACTGGGCATCGGCACCACCGACAAGATCTTTCTAGAATTCGAGGAGCCCTTCTGGGGCCCCGAGTGCAACAGCCTACAGTTTGTGTGGGAGGACGAGGCGGAGAGCCACACGCTCACTTACCCACCCGAGCTCTGGTACCGCAAGATCTGTGGCTTTGATGTCCTCTACCCGCCTGAGCGCTACGGCCACGTGCTGAGTGGCTGGATCTGTGGGGAGGAGGCCCTTGTCATGGAGAAGTGTGATGACGAGGCAGTGGCTGAGATCTGCACAGAGATGCTGCGGCAGTTCACAGGTGCGTCCCTGTCCCTGTCCCGCTGCCTGCTCCATGGGCCTCGCTGCGTCTGCCCTCCTCCGCTAGACCCTCTGGGTCTCCTGAACTGTGTGCTAGCATCCTCGTCCCTAGGTCGTGACACTGAGGTGGTGTGCCCACTGGGAGAGATGCGGTAGGGCACTGCGTCTTGGCCTTGGCCTCCTAAATTGCAGGCTCTCCCCCTGTTTGGAACTTGAGACACTCAAAACCACAGGCTCTGTATTTCTTCTCTGTTTCTAAGGGCTGTTGGTGAAAAACTCAGATTTCACCGCAAAACCTCAGATTGCCGATTTCCTACTCATGTTGTCTTGCTAAGAGATGGATTTGTGGTTTTTTTCTGTCTGATTTTTAGTTGAACATCTTTCCTCCACTATCCCAGAAGAGCCTCACAAGAACCCCTAAAATTGGAAGGGGGAACATTATTATCTGGAATGTTTTTCAGATAGGAAAATTAAGGTCCACAGAGAGGAAGTATTTTGCTGGGGGTCACAATGAGGCGTTGAGGGGTACACAGCTTGAACCCCAGCCTCCATCCCTCCCTCCTCCATACTCCATGTTTATCCGTAGCAGCCTGGCCTTCCTGGAGCCCTAGAGGTAGAGTGGGAGTTGTCTTCTCAGGGGTGTCTTCTGTGTGCAGCCATTTCATATTCTCCCCCCCCTTGGCTCTTCTCACTCCCCAACAGGGAACCCCAACATTCCAAAGCCTCGGCGAATTCTGCGCTCAGCCTGGGGCAGCAACCCCTACTTCCGGGGATCCTATTCATATACACAGGTGGGCTCGAGTGGGGCAGATGTGGAGAAGCTGGCCAAGCCCCTGCCATACACGGAGAGCTCCAAGACAGCGGTGAGTGTGGGTGTGCTGGGTATGTGAGGGAGGGGGTGCAGAGTGAGGGGATCTGTGAGGGGTGCGGTGGGCATTTTGTATGTGTGTTTGGTCCAGGGGAGGAGTGGGAGGGTAGTGTTCACTGAGGAGTGCCAAGGTAAGATAGATGGAGTAGCTCCCATAATGAAGGAGAAAACAGACAATGTGCACTCAACATCTGGAAGAACAGAGTCAAATTGAGATGTGTTAAACTCTTTCTTGAGGTTATAAAAACTGAGCCATTTAATGCTGTGCTGTCCAATATGGTAGCCATTAGCTTTAAAGTAATAAATCCAACATTTTGTTCGTCAGTTGCACTAGCCACCTTTCAAGTTTGAGAGCCACGTGTCACTCATGGTTACAGTGTCAGAGTGTGTCACTATAGAGCATTTCTGTCATCGTGGAAAGTTCTTTTGGACAGCACTGACCGAGTATGTTTTGTTTATTTTCCCCAATATGTTTTAGAAAATGAAATTGAGAATACTGACCCTCCCCCAAATTACATCAACTATGTAATAATATACACAGAAAAATAATAAATTGAAAAGAAATTATCTCTATATATTTCTGTTCCCATGAAGTAAATTTTGAGTTTTCCCCACCAAGCACACACATACAATAAATGTTAAAACCCCAACAGAATTATATTTAAAATAATTCTTTGGTGTAATTGGTGAAGAAGATTGTAGTCAACCAATATGTGTTGTGCCTGCCCTGGCTGTGCTCAGGGGGAGAGAGGAAAAGGCCTTCACTGCTGCTACAGCCATCCTCCTGAAAAGCACACCTTTTCTTGTCACCTGCATCAGTTAGGACTAGTGCATATAACAAAAAGCAAAACAAAACAAACTGTGGTTTAAACAAGATGGAACTTTACTTAGGTCACATAAAAGGAAATCCGGAGGTAGGTGTCAGGGCCCAGCATCAGTAGCACCTGGCTCCATCTTCCAGGCCACCTTGTGGTCCAAGAGGTCTGTGGAGGCTGCTGCTCTTGCTCTCATATCTGTGACAGGCTGATGGGTAAAAGAAGGGAACCCCTGGGCTGAGTCAGTGTTTCTGAGCAACAGTGAACTTGAAGTTGATTGGCTAGAACTTAGTCACATGACTCCACCAGCTGCTAGTGGGATACTAGGTTGGGATACATCTTTTTTTTTTTTTTCCCGGATGGCAATGGACCCAGTTAAAAGACAGGATTTTTGTTACTGAGGAGAAAGAGAATGGATGTGGGAGTAGGGAGCTTGCCCTCTGCCGCAATATGTGCCCCCTTTTCAGCTTAACCACCTCTGTGGGCTCTTTGTTGGTGGGTTAAAACCTCACTACTCAAGGTGGGTGGTCCATGGACAAGCAGCACTGGCATCATGTGGGAGCATGTTAGATGTGCAGACTCTCAGCCCACCCCAGACCTGGTGAATTAAAAACTGCATCCTACCAGGGTCCCCAGCTGGTACCTTTGCACATTCAGTTTGAGATGTACTGGAGTAAAATCCAAACTCAAGCTTGGAATACAAGCATTAGTTCTGTGCTTGGACCCCACCTAAACAGCCTCCTTTCTTAAGGTTGAGCCCTGGCTATACCAAAATTCTCACTGTCTCCTAGACCAGGCCTGTTTTGGTGCATTTTTGCCCCCATTTTTCCTTCTTCCTGAAACGTCCTTTGCCTGTTTATTTATCCAGCATCTTCCGAGAAGAAGCCCAAAGGTCCTGTCCTCTGGGAAGCTTTGTGTGATCTCCCTGACAGTGGGCCTCTTTCCTGGGCTCTCAGCACCTCGCCCAAACACCCATCACGTCACGTATGACGCCATTTAGTAATTGGGTTTCGTGTCTGGCTTCCCCACCAGCAAGGAAGCTCCTCAAAGCAGCTGCCTGGTCACCTTTTATCTTCCAAGTGCCCAGAACAGTCCCTGGAACCTAATAGAGGCTCCATAAAGGTTTGTTAAATTACTGCCTAACTTTATTGAGTGCTTATATTCTTTCAGGTTCTGAGTCCTTTAGATACATTATTTCACTTAATTCTTACACCTACTCTCAGAAGTAGAGGGTATAAACCCATTCTGGAGATGAGAAAATCAAAGCTTAGGGAGGTTAACTCATTCCCTGAGTTCACTAGTAAGAGGCACAGTGAGTCTCTGAAATTGTAGAGACAGGACTCATGAAAGCCTCAGAGCAGAAAGGGCTGAGGCCTGGATGTTTGGGGAAGAAGCAGGGGAAGATGGGGATGGGCAACTCCTCATCCTGTGGAAATAGTACCTGCATCTCAGATGCCTGCTTATTCCTCTCTGACTTGTAGTATGGATGGGTGGTTCTGGGGCAGACAGGTAGCCTTTCTTGCTCCTCCACCTTCACTTCCCTGTCCCCCTGCCCAGCCCATGCAGGTGCTGTTCTCAGGTGAGGCCACCCACCGCAAGTACTATTCCACCACCCATGGTGCTCTGCTCTCTGGCCAGCGCGAGGCTGCCCGTCTCATTGAGATGTACCGAGACCTCTTCCAGCAGGGGACCTGAGGGCCTCCTCGCTGCCAAGCGTGTTCCTTAAAGAACCACTAACTTGTGACTTTCAGCCCTGCCCCTTGCTGTTGTGTACTCCTCATTTCCTAATCCTCTGGAGAATGGATTTGTATCTTTTGTAGAGCTAGACATCTAAATGGCTTCAGACCTGGCCCTGTAGCTTTTCCTTTTCTCCTTGCTGGGTGGTGACCAGGGTGGGGTCTGTTGATTTACCTCTGTGCTCTGACCTCTGACCTCCCCATGCCTCCCCTCATCTCTGAACTTGTTATTGTAAGTGCCTTCAATACTCTGCATTTTGGGATAATAAAAGAGGCTTGCCCTTCCTGTGCTCCTCAGCTTCTCTCTTCCGTTTTTCTTAGCCTTGTGTGTATATGTGTGTGTGTGTGTGTGTGTGTGTACGTGTGTGTATGTGTGTCTGTGTTTATCTGTCATATCCTCTTTGAGTGAAAGGATGGTGGGGGTGCTGTGGTCTGGCTATACCCCCAGAAAGGAAGGTGCCTGCCTTTAGTGGAAGGGGCATCCCCTCACCCCAATCTGTTTGTGGTTGTTTCCTTTCCTGCCCGTGAGACCCCTCTGGAGTAAGGGCCCCTCACTGCCCAGCCTCAGCTCCTTCAGGACAGGCCCGGGTCTGCCTGTTGGCCATTTGCCAGACTTCTCAGAGCCTGATCGGGTAACATGGCCACATGGAGTGAAGGTGAGTTTTATGGGAGGGGACACCTGTTGTGGCTCCATGCCAAGCTCAGACGTGTTAATTATTAATCAGTGTCACCTGGCCACAGGGCCCTGGGTCTGGCCCTTGGCTTAGCTTCTGTTGACTTCTGGGAAGGTGGATAGTCCAGCCATTTTTTTGCTGAGTGAAAACACAGACACTCACATATACACCCCTTATATACCCACACACACATACATCACTCCCACACAGATACACTACCCCACACCCTTACACCTATACGCAACTACACTTACACACATGCATAAAACCTTAAAGAACATTTAGTCATTTTCTTACTCCAGATTTCTAGTGACAGAGTTTGAATTCTATAGGGTTGAGGGGTTGGGTGGTGGAGGAAGTGATGAAAAGTCAGGTGCACCCCCTGGTCTAACTCTATGAACTTAGGTTGGGTCCACTCTTCAGAAGTATAGGGCAGTGCCCTTGATATGACTCTACGTCCTTTCCCCCTTCACCTCAGGCTGTGATGGACATGTCTAACACATAGATATTCCTCTGCACGCCTCCCTGCACCTGCCTGCACATCCCTACATGCACACCCTCCTACATGCATATACACCCCTACACACACACCTACATGGACATATCTAATAGGCATCCTTGCTTTGCCAGGGTTGACCCACCAGACATCCCTCATGGAGTTTATGTCAGGGATTCATGTTCGCCTGATGCATAACTTGAAAAACTGTAAGTATATATTTAAAAAATTTTTTTGAATAGAGGATCTATCAATGTAGTTAAAGCTCTAAAGTCATAAAAGGATACACTGAACAACCTCCTCCCACGCCTGTCCCCAATACCATTGCCACTTCCAATGGCCCCGTGTTATTAGTATCTTGTGTATCCGTTTTTAGATATGTCACTGTAAATGTATACTGTTCTCTCTCCTTTTTATGCCAAAGTGACAAAGTATTCATCCTGTTCTGCATTTTGCTTGTTTTAGTTAACATAATGTATCTTGGAGCTATTTCCATAACAATACTTAAATGGACAAGTGATACAGTCTTGGACCCTCCCCATGTCCTGGATTTTCCCCACCAACTGTGCTAGGGAAAGTGGTGAAAGAAGTGGCCCATCACATAAGTATGGGGGATGAAAGTAATACTTAGAGTCTCTGGATCACAGGTGTAGGAATTTTGAAGAACTCTATGAGGGTGAAGGGCTGGAAATGTTTATTTGGTGATTGCATGTTGGGGAGCTTCAGGTGTGCCCAAGTCAGGAGGGTAGTCGTAAGTGCTGGAGGTAGTCTCTTAATTTGACATGGATGCCAGCTCAGGCTGGGGAGGGTGATTCATCCCATCAGGGAAGCAAAACCTCCAGAGAGTTAAGTAATGCAAGTAATGCGCCTAAGATCACTCAGGTAGGTGGTGATGCTGAGACTTGATCCAAGGTCTGTTTGGTGCCACAGTGCAGGCTTATTCTAGTTACTATATGATAAAAAGAAGAGGCTGGTGCCATCAAAAAAAATCTTAGGCCATTACCAGACAGAGTGGAACTGGGTACAGCCACACTGGGAGACTGTGGTGGCAGGTTCTACTAAAGCAGGCCATGTGCCTGCCAGCATTTCCACTCCTGGGTATATACCGAAAAGAAATGAGTGCATATGCCCACCAGAAATATGTAGCAGAGACTAGATGTACCAGGGACACAGGATGAGTTCCTTGCTGTGATTAGGTTCCTGAAACAGCCGTGGCATTGATTGAAACCCAAATGACTCTTAGTGGTGTCTAATATGGCATGCTCAGGCCAACACCTGTGCCTATGCCTGCTATACAATTTCTGTCACCTGTGGGAGGTCACTTGCGAGGAAAGTTCTTTCCTGGCACTGGATTCTATGTAGAATTTGTTGCATGGTTTCTTGTGCTGTGGGCATTAGTGAATCCATGGGCAAGGTGTTCAGTTATGGCTTTGTGGAAGCCTCAGAAATGTTCCTTCAGGGGGCCTGGGTTACTTGGCAAATACTGTCTCTTTCCACTGTTGCTGCTCTGGAACAGGTGAGGAATATTAGCTCCGCCTTCATGGGAGCCACTTGGAATGTCTGCCCTACCTACAAACAAAGGTAGGAGTGAAGTGCCTTTGGTTTGAGTCACTCTGCATTTGCTCGGGGCTGTCAGGATGAGCCCACAGGTGATCCCAAGGTGCAGAGTGAGGTGGGCTGCTGGTTCAGTTCTAGAGAACTGCCTGTCTAATTAATGGTCTGCCAAACATAATGGTATATTCACATGAAAGCCGTGTTTTCTCATAATGACCAGCTGGTGTCCCTTCTTCCATGCTTGGCCCTTTTAGCCTGTTCTCCACACAGCAGCCAGTGTGATCCTTTAAACTATATGAATCCAGTTATGTGCTTCCCTGGTTTCCAGCGATTCCCACCATACTGAGCATAAAAGGTGATTTCCAATGTCCTGTGTGATCTGTTCTGTGGCCCCACTTCCTTCCGTGGCCCCCTTCTTTTGGCCCTAGCTGTCCCCTTTATCTGGAATGCTTGCCCCCAGGTAGTGCAAGTCTCTTTCCCTCATTGCATTCAGTTCTCTAATCAGCTGTCACTTCTCTAGGAAAACTTCCCTAAGCACCCCGTTTCACAGCACTCCCAGCACTCTTTGTCCCTCCCCTTGCCTGTTTCTTCATAGCCCTTCTCTTTCCATGATGTCATATTTTTTTTGTTTATTTATTTGTCCATCTGTCCCCCCCACCCCTTCCCCAGGATGTAGGTTACATTGTCCAAAATAGTGCCTGGTATAGTGGGTTATCAATGAATATTTGCAGAATGAATGAACAAGTGAATGAAGAAGCTGAGCTGAATGGCGTCATCCCCCAGACCCACCATTGGTGCTGGCCAGCAGTCCTCGTGGGCTTCCCTTGTCAGCTCCCCTTCAACTCTGATACCTCCCCTCCCCCACCAACTGTCAATAGGCACCATGGTCTCCTGCTTCACGGACAAAATAGAAGCCACCTGGAGGCAACTTCCTCGACAAATCTACAAACTGCTAGCCTTCACACCTGTCCTTTTAGATCAGGGGTCCCCAACCCCTGGGCCAAGGACCGGTACCGGTCTGCGGCCTGTTAGGAACCGGGCTGCATAGCAGGAGGTGAGCGAAGCTTCGTCTGCTGCTCCCCATTGTTTGCATTACCGCCTGAACCATCCCCCCTGCTCCCCCGGTCTGTGGAAAAATTGTCTTCCACGAAACCGGTCCATGGTGCCAAAAATGTTGGGGACTGCTCTTTTAGACCTTTCCCAGGCACGATGGAAGTGTGTGACCCATCACTTGTGCATCCCATGCCCCAAACGCAGGGACTTTGCTTGTCCTTTCCTATCCACATTCTCTCCACTCCATGCTTGCCACCCACACTTCAGTGTCCTCACATCTTTCCCATCACCAACCCTCATCTTACTCCCACTTTTCCTTGCCTCTCTTTCGGCCAAGCATCACGTTAGCATTTCCTACACTTGCTCTCTCTGCATCCTTACTATCCTCACCCTAGCAGTGGTTGGTGGGGGTCCTCAGGCCGCAGAGGGAGACACAGGAAGGACTGGGCTGGCTCTCCTTTTCATGGCTGGGAGAGGTGAGGAGGACCTCTAGGTCTGCGGAAGCACAACCTCATGGGCTGAACCACATCCTTTGGCGCCATCTGCTGGCCATTTTGGAATGCAACCCTCTTGCTGCACAGGGAACATTTGTGTCCTGGATTCTGTGAGCTTTTATGAATAAAAAAAAAAAAATTCAATGAATCATAGAAAGTACCTTTAATTAATGCTGAATAAGTTAATAAAGTAAGATTTCCCCCCCAATATTGGCCCCCAAGATATTTTCTTTTTTATTCATTCGTTCATTCACTATTTTGTTCATCCAGCAGACTTTTGTGTGCCAGCTTCTGTGCTAGAAATGTTTAATTATGCTTCAGTAAATAAGTTTATTAAGTAAATAAATAAGAAGTATGAACTTATTTTATTCCCCAAGTGAATCTGGACTGTATGATTTCAATTCTTTTAAGTTTGTTGAGGTTTGTTTTATAGCCCAGGATATGGTCTATCTTGGTGTATGATCTATGGTGCTTGCAAAGGATGTGTAGTGTGCTGTTGTTGGGTGGAGTGTTCTACAGATGTTGATCAGATCCTGCTGGCTGACAGTGTTGTTGATTTCCTCTATATCCTTGCTGATTTTCTGTCTATTTCTACTGATTGTTGAGAGAATAGTTGAAGTGTCCAATTATAATTGTGTATTTCTTTATGCTTTCAACCCTATCAGTTTTTTTGTATTAATAGACTTTTTTAAGAACAGTTTTAGATGTACAGAAAAAGTGAGTATATAGACCCTACCTCCATTTTCCCTATTATTAACATTTTACAGGACTTCCCTGGTTGTCCAGTGGCTAAAACTCCACGCTCCCAATGCAGGGGTCCCGGGTTCGATCCCTGGTCAGGGAACTAGATCCCACATACTGCAACTAAGAGTTTGCATGCTGCAACTAAAGACCCCGCATGCCTCACTAAAGACCCTGCATGACACAAGTGAAGACCCCACATACCGCAACTAAAGATTCTGCATGCCACAACTAAAAGATCCCGCATGCCGCAACTAAAACAGATCTCACGTGCTGCAACTAAAAGATCCTGCATGCCTCAACTAAAGATCCCACGTACTGCACCTAAAAGATCCCGCATGCCACAACTAAAAGACCCCACATGCCTCAACTAAAAAAGATCTCGCATGCTGCAACTAAAAGATCCCCATGCTGCAACTGAAAAAGATCTTGCATGCTGCAACTAAAAGATCCTGCATGCTGCAATGAAGATCCCATGTGCTGCAACTAGGACCTGGCGCAGCCAAATAAATAAATAAATAGATAGATAGATAGATAAAATATTTTAAAAAATCCAACTACAGAAAAAAATCTTACATTAATATGATGCATTTGTTATAATCAATGAACCAATATTGGTATATTATTATTAAATAAAGTCCACAGGTTAAATGAATAAACTAATGTCTTTTTCTGTTCCAGAATTCTATCCAGGATGCCACATTACATTTAGCCATCATGTTTCATTAAGTTCCTCTTGGTTGTGATGTTTTCTCAGACTCTCCTTGTCTTTGATGATCTTAACAGTTTTGAGTATAGTCAGGCATGTTGTAGGATGGACCTCTATTAGAATTTGTCTGATGTTTTTCTCATGACTAGACTGGGGTTATAGGTTTCTGGAGGAAAACCACAGAGTTAAAAGTGCCATTTTCATCTCATCACATGACCTTGATCACTTTGCTGAGATAGACTTTGTCAGGTTTCTGTACTGTAAAGTTATCTCCACCCCTACCCCCACCACCACCCACCTCCCACCCTGCGCCATCATACTGTCCTCTTTGGAAGGAAGTCACTTTGCAGCCCACACTTAAGGAGTTATACTCCCCTCCTTTAGAGTAGAGTATCTACATAATTTATTTGGAATTCTTCTACATATGAAAATTGTCCCTTCTCTTCCCTTACCTCTCTCTATTTATTAACTTATTCAATCATTTATTTATATCAGAATGGACTCATGGATATTTATTTTATACTTTGGATTATAATCTAATACTACTTTATACTGTTGTTAAATTGTTCCCACTTTGGTCACTGGGAGCTCTTTCATTTGGCTCATATGTCCCTTTGACATGCCCCCATCAATGCGTGGGTTTTTTTTCTTTTTGGGGCACTTCCTTACTTTCTGCACTATTAAGATGCTCCAGGCTTATCTTGTATATTTCCTGCTTCTGTCATTGAAACAGCCATTTCTCCAGGGAACCCTGATTCCTTTTAATAGAGCTTGTTCTGGCTCGGGGCAAAAGCTAGATTGGTGTTGCCAGTTGTGGTTGTTAATGGCAAAAGTGACCTCAGTTCTTCATTTCTCCCTGCTTTGCTGTGTGATCTTGCATCTCCTCCCACTAAAGAGGTTGTTATTGGCTGAATTATGTCCCCTCAAATTCATGTGTTGAAGTCCTAACCCAGCTCCCTATAATGGATTAAAGATTATTCAGCAAATATTCAATCTCTTTCCTCTTCCTCTGGGAGCAGAATATATTTTCCTGCCCCATTGACTTTGGGCTTGGCCATCTGACTTGTTTTGGCCAACAGAAAATGAACAGACATGATGTGGTATGAGCAGAAACTCCCAGCATGCTTGCACAGTTGGGTTTGGCCTCTCGTTTACTTGCCATTTGTCATAAGAAGAACAGGTCCCTGATAGCTGATGTTTCAAGGAGAACATGGAGAAAGGGGAATAGATGTGAGCCTACAGAAGCCTGGAACCAAACCTACCGCCTGCAGACAGACACATAAACAAGAAAAACAAATGCTTGTTCTTATAACCTGTGAATTTAGGGGTGGCTTGTTTTGCAGCATTATCATGGCAATAGTTGACTGTTACACCTCTCTATGGGGGAGTCATCTAGCCCAAGAAGGATATTTCTAGGCACTAGTGATAGAGTGAGCAATGGCCCATAGACTGGGAAGCCATCCACGGTACAGGGTGGTACAGTTCCAGCAAAGGGGCCTGGCAGGAATGGGCCAAGGGATTCAGATTCCTGGAGGATTCATTTCATGGCTTGACTGTGGCTTAAGGACCTGGAAGAGATAGAAGCCAGTGGCATTTTTTTAGTTCCGTTCTACCAGACTGCAGAAAGATCTTCTAACTGCCACTGCCCAGTTCTCAGCTCATGAGGAAGAAGTTTGTTCTAAAAATTCAGAGTTGCTGCTACTCCTCTTCCACCAAATGGAGAACCTGAGAAGCTACAATGTTTCCCTCTGCTCTCAAGGTCCCTTCTGACCCAGACCCACAAGTTTGGACAGTATTAAAGTCTTTGCTGAAGGTAGAAAGTTCCTGCAGGGAATCAGGAGGATGGGTGATCATTACTTTGTTCTCAGCTGCTCAGAAAACAATTCTTGGCAGTAGGACAGTCCTCGCTAATCTGATCATACCAGGTCTCCTCCTAAGTTAGGACTTTGCACCTGCTGTTTCCTCTGCCTGGAATGCTTTCTCCCAGCAATCTGCATGGTTTACATCATTACCATCTTCAGGCCTTTTCTCACACATCACCTTCTACCTGAGACCTTCCCTGGTACTCAAACTGAAAGTGCAACATCCTGTAGCCTCAACACTTCCTGTTCCCTTTCCCTGTTATATTTCTTTTGCTTATCACCATTTACTATATGTTTTGTTGTTATTACCTATCACTCCTGTCTCTCCTGAAATGAGAACTCCATGGAGACTGACATTTTTTTTTAAATGGATGTATCCCCATTGACTGGGCACATAGTAGGTGGTCAGTAAATATTATAAAATGCATGCATTGTTTATTGATCGTCACCTGGCCATTTGTTACTGGTTGAGAGGCATCAGAGGGCACCTGGGCCCATCTGAGCAGGTGCATTTCCCACCTGGGGTTGGAGGAATACCAAATGCCTAATCTGTAAGAGGCCCAGGCATTTGGTACTTGTAGGCTTGTCTACTAGGGTGACTATTCCCTGAGAGCTTGAACATAAAAGCTCTCAAGACCGGCTTCTGAGGGTTCCACTCTGAAATTGGACCCATGATAAATGAGATTAGAGACAAGTAAAGCAAACTTCAAGGTACAGAGTGAGACAAAAGGCTGGGATTGAAGCATGAGATGGGAGGATGGAGAGGGATATATGATGGAAACAGAGGCACAATGCACTGGGAGATGGAACCCTGGCCTGGGGACCGATCTCCATGCCTGGTGCACTAAATAAGTGACTCTTCCTTTTAACTTCCTGGCTTGGTCTCTGAACTCAACTAGTGGCTTTCAGACCACAGTTTGACTTCCTATCAGGTTCATTTATCATCATGAGGACATTGGCTTGTGTGATAGTTAAATTATAGTTCCCATTAAAAATGAGCACATTGGCTTTGGGCTTATGATCTTCATGTCCTAGTGAGTTAGGCCATCTGTGTCAGCTTTTATGAGACTGTGGAACACTGTGGAACACCGACCAGACCCATTTTCTGGACCTGTAATACTGAGGACCTGCCCCTTAGCTGGAGGCAAGTTCATTGAGCAAATAATACCTCATTGAGCCTTTTGGGGCACAGCCAGCCAGATATTTCGTTGTGTCCCCTTTTACTTTTTACTAGTCTCTTTCAAAATCCCACACATTTGGTCAGTTAGGGAAAATGTCCTTGAGGTAGAGGGCTTCCAAAAAAAACCCCTTGTGTTATGTTTGTGGTGAGAGGGGGAACTGTTAGCTTATGCTGTTTCAGATTAGATAACTGTCACAGGCTTGCAGTGTGGTGACTCGCCTATGTGACAGACACTGAAAGCTGCCTGCCTGATATCCATTGCTTCCTTCTGCTGCCAGAATCGTGATTTTTTTCAGAACAGCAGTGTTTCCAACAGGAGGCAATGATCCACGTTGCCCTAAAGCAGGGTCGACAAACTTTTCAACAAATTTTTTTTTTTTTAATTTAGGCTTTGTGGGCCAAGAGATAACTTTCATACAATACACCTGTCATGAAATATTCTCCTGACTTTTTTTTCTCCAACCATTTAAGAATGTATAAACCCGTTCTTAGTTCATAGGCTGTACAAAGTCAGGTGGTGGGCTAAATTTGGCCCACTCTGCAGACCTCTGCTCTAAACCAATCACTCCATCTTGTTTTTTATTTTACCAGCCTCCCTTGCAGGGTGGGCATGGCACCCACTTCTGGCCCTTAAGACCCAAGTGGAGGTGTGCTGGGGAAGGGTGGTTTGGGGCAAACTTTATTATCTTGATAAAAGGAGGCAGATTCCATAGCCCAGACCCTTCTCCGTTTTTCTGCCCCTTGAATATGAATGTGAGTTATGGTGCCATTGGTCATGGTGAAGCAACAAGGAGGATAAAAACCAACACACCGAAGACTATGAAGCAAAGACAGTAAGAGCTTGTGTGTGTGACTTACACTGCCAGAAACTACCTACTTCATAAATTGTCAGGTGAGAAAAATAATGACCAATGTTTAAGCAGCTTCCTTATTACTTGCAGCTGCATTTTTAACTGATCCAGTGTGCTAGAGATGTCCTTCATTATGTGCTCCACCCCTCCCCCATCTAGGAGAATTACTTTGCCCACAGACACCAGTACACAAACAGCTGTGTTTTGTATCACATGCTCCATCTCATGCCCATCTGCCTGCTCAGCTGTTCAGACCTGACCTTAAATTAGTCAATCCATAGGCTGGCTAGTGAACCATGATCTTTGTGGCTGGTCTCAGGAATGAGAGCTGAGACTCCTATGGTTTCTGGCGGGACAGAAAAAGGTGGATGCAAACAGCATGATGGAGTCACATGAATGGCGAACTCCTGGAAGGAATGTCCACAAATGTCATGGGTGAGGTACTCCTCCAACGCATCCTTCCCTCCTGCCCCTGGCTCTAAAAGCTCAGCCTGTTGTGGCCCCAGTTCCTGGATTTCTTCTTGGTTCCAAATTCACCCTGGAATTCCTGCTTCATTCTTCTCCAGACAAGAGCAATTTGAGAATGTAGGCCAGGGGCTTGTTCAGCACTCCCTTTGTTTCCCTGCTTCCACCAAGGGGTGGATGGGGGAAGGGAAGAAACGCCAGCCCAGACCTGCAGGAGAGCTGAGTGCAGCCCCACTTCCCAAAGGTACCACCCCCAGCACCACCTGGGTCCACTGGGCTCCCCAGAGAGTTATTCTGAGCTGAGAGGCTATGGGACGGATTTAGCCTTTACAAGCATCTGGTTTTGTGCTTCGCTGAACCACAAGAAGAAGAAAAAAAAGGAAATTCTTTTCCAAGTGGACAGTGAACATGTAACCTCCTGGGGGTATGACAGGATGGGAATAGAAACAGGGTCAGGAGGGCACTGAGGAGTCAGGGATCTGACAGGTCACCAAGGTCCCAGACCTTTCCCCAGGACCTGTCAGTGCCTGGAGCAGGAGGGACTAAGGGACTAGCTTGTAGTGGTGGTAATTGTGGTGAGGGGCCTGCAGGGGAGAGTGGGGCTCCAGGTGGGAGGGGTGGGTGGGCTGCAGGGCACCTGGAGCAGGAGGACTTCTTTCTGCAGAAGTCCAGGGTGTAGCTGGCTCTCTGGCTGGGGAAGAATACAGGCTCTAGCCCCTTGAGGACTGGTGGAACCAGCTGAGGGGAGGGTCTTGCAAAGATGGTGATGTCAGCCAGCTATCAGGTTGGCACTGGGGCAGTGTCCCAGGCAAGGGTAATGGGGCAACTCCTTCAATCTAGTATTTAATGAACACTTACACCTAGTCTTGAGCAGCCCAGGGTCAGACAGTCCACTTCCTCATAGTGGATGAAGACATGGATTCTATCAGTGGACTCTAAGCCAGGATGAGCTTGGTGTGAGCTACTGGAGAGGCTGAGGGCTACTCAGGGCTTAATTCTGAACAGGGGGTCTGGGAAGAAGGTCTTGGGAAGATAATGGCAAGTGGAGAGGGCGGGCAGGCTCAGGGCCTCTGGGAGCCTGAAGCCTCAACATCAGTGGCCTTGTCATGCCTGCATGGAGTAGAGGACATGGCTTTGCATGAGGCCGGTGGGCTTGTATTTGGGGTGTCTGGGGTCATCCAGGGGAGGGTGAGCACGCATTTAGAGCTAGAGTAGACCCTTGAGATCCATTTATGTACAAGTGGTCATTTAGATGATTTGGAGTGGATGAGATTGGGTAGCAAGTTGAGATAAGAAAAAAAAAACCCTGAGGGACACTTAAGGGCATAGAGAGGCACCTGCACAGGAAGGGGGGGGAGAGAGAGGGGGGGGAGAGGGAGGGAGAGAGGGAGGGAGGGATGGAGAGAGAGAGAGGGGGAGAGAAAGAGAGAAAGCGGGGGAGAGAGACGGAGGGAGGGAGAGAGAGAGGGGTGGGGAGAGGGATGGAGGGAGGGAGGGAGGGAGGGAGAGAGGGGGAGAGAGAGAAAGGGGGGAGAGAGAAAGGGGGGGGGAGAGAGAGAGAGAGAGAGAGAGAGACTGAGAGAGAGAGAGAGATTGAGAGAGAGAGAGTATGTGGTCAGGGGACCAGAAGATCCCAGGGGTGTGGTTCAGGCTGGGAGAGGAATATTTCAGGAAGCAGGGAGCAGCCACCAGTGTGGACTATGGCAGAGACGGGGGTGGGGAGGAGATTGGGGACGTGAAAGGTCCCAGGTGACTTGCAAAAGCAGCCCTGGGGGATGCTGGGACAGAGGTCCTGGAAAGAGTGTGGGAAGCAAGCAAGATGGGTAGCAAGAGCCCAGCTGGAGAGGGAGGGTAGACTGGAGCTGGGGCCTTGGGAGGGAAGTGGGAATGCAGCTTTCTAAGGAATTGCGTGTGTGTGTGTGTGTGTGTGTGTGTGTGTGTGTGTGTGTGGTGGGGGGAAATTGGGCAAATACCAGTGCCCTTGGAGGCTTGCTTCTGTTTCTGTCACATTTCACAAGACCATCCTCCTTCCCACTCACAGAATCATTCAGGCTTCACTCAATCCCTTGAGGATTGTGTAAAGGAACTCCTAGTCCCATTTTGATGGGTACTGAGAGTCTTCCCCGCTCCCCCAGTCACCTTGACATTTCACAGGGGCCTCCTGCAGTCTAGGGCCCCATTTTTTATATGCACCTCAGGGACAGTCTCTTTAATCAGTTGTATGGGCTGGGCTGGGGTACCTGAGGACCTTCTCCCAGATGTCCCAGAATCACTTGCAAGAGGCTACCTCCTCTAGAAGGGCTGTTGCTATTCCCTCCATTCCTCTTGGCCACTCCAGGACTCTTTGCCATGTCCTGAGAACAAGGTCAGCAGCTCAGTGCTTTACTGATGATTAGAACTGGGATGCTGGATGCCTCTGCTGTGGCACAGCCTCTCTGGGGCTCTGTAGCCCCATCCCGCTCTCCTGGAAAGCTCCTTCCCTGGTGTGGAGGGCACAGGAGGAGGCAGCTGTGTGCAGAGAGTCCCGTGTGCAGGAGACATGAGCTGAGGCTTAAAGGTCAGATATGTTTTGCTGATTGATCATCAAGCCTAGAGAAAGTACTGGGCAAGCTGCTGACCCCACCTGCCTCTACACCCACTGTTATCCAGCACAGGGAGGCCCCCTAAAATCCTTCTGATGAAGGCTCCCTCCCTACATTTCTCCCTTGTCCTCACTGTCGACCTCCTGTGGGCTCAGCTGCCCTGGCATGTGGGAACCCTCTTAGAGACCCTCCCCTGCTGTTGAACCCCTGCTGGGGAGCCCAGAGTTCAATCCTCTGACACTAGGGTCTGCCTCCTTGCTGAACTTTGCTTTGACGGATGGCCCCCACCTCTGTGAGAAGACTGTGGGGGCTGTGCCCAGTGTCCCCAGCTTTAGGGCAGCCAGTGTGCTGCAAGATGGGGCCCTCTTTGGGGTGTGCAACATGCTCCCAGTACCTGCTTTTAACTGCCCCTCCTGTGCCTTGTGGGGGTTACCAGGCCTGAAAGTCCAGTACCTGCTGTAGACCCACAGTGTGAAATTTCTGCTCCCGAGCCCAGATACTGGCTGTCTTTTTACCTTGTAATATTGGGATGAGGGGTCTGAAATTGTGGTGACCTTTTAAACAGACTACCTCCCTACTACAGGATGGAAGCTTTTGGCTCAAAATACTGGTTCATGTTGGCCCCAGCAGTTGGTTCTTCCAGTTTCAGAACACCACCACTCCAGACAGCCCAGAGTATTATCTAACCAGCTCTCCTTCCAAGGGTCCATTGGGCTACAGTCATCATTCCCATGCTGGTTGGATGTATGTGGTTGATATTATCTAGCTGAAGACTGAACTACCTGTAGTCTCTTGGGAACATGACAAGTGTTGGACATTTTACTCAAAGCCAATAAGCATGGTTCCTAAGTAGGTGTTCTCTCACCATGTATACCTGTCTACTTGGGCTTGTACATTTTTTCATGTAAAGTAATGTTTCACCCATTTAACTGATGGCCACCTTCCAGACTGAGGCCCTCAGAGCATCACAGATATATCTGGTGAGACTGAAAAAGCGAAACT
Source organism: Globicephala melas (assembly GCF_963455315.2). Lineage (NCBI taxonomy): Eukaryota > Metazoa > Chordata > Mammalia > Artiodactyla > Delphinidae > Globicephala > Globicephala melas. The sequence continues at coordinate 55,912,194 of NC_083328.1, read as the reverse complement.
TTGTGCTTATAATTACTGTTTGTTCCCAAGACTAATCATGTGAGTTTTAAAAGCCAACAAAATGCCCGAATCTTTTGGTTATGCTGAAAGTCCCAAAGGACAGCAGCCATCAGTTAAAGAGACAGGTTGAAACTAGAAAGGTGAACACAGACCCAATTTATCCTCTTGCGGGCCTTTAGTACTTGAAGGATTTTAGAAAAACAAAAAGTAGTTCTTTATGGGTTGTAAGCTGAAGATGAACAGTTTGCACAGTTTGGACAAAATAGAAGTACTCTGACCAATAAATATGTCTAAAAATGACAAAGTTCTCCCCATTTGATGGTTCCAGAGCCCAGCAAGAAGTGATGGGCACAGGCACAAGGAGCTATATACAGTGTAAACAGTAAGGCCTTTGGGGAGACAAAGTGAGGGGCAGGGCGGAGCCTCAGTAGGGCAAAGTGGGCCCACAGGTTAATACAACAGGCTTGTAGGACAGTCGTCCAATCTGCCACCAAAGCTTGTGGGTGGCAATGGCAGGCCACTGGATTCCTCCAGTCTGCAGTAAGGATAAATTGTGTCCATTGAGAAGCTTTGGCCCCACTGACTTTTTCCGGAGGGGAGGCATTGGCGGCAGCCAGGCAGGGCCTCTGTGCCCTTTCCTCCCCAAGAGGAGGGACAGGGCTGCCTGGCCATACTTGGGGCCATCTACCCAGGGTTCAAGGCATGGATGGGGCAGTGTTTCTCAAACAGGGATTGGAAACAAATGGCCCCAAGGAGCCCTCAGCCTCTCCCTTGAAAGGAGGAGCTGGGGGCATCTGTGTCCAGGAGGGGGAGCCCATAACTTTCTGCCCTTCAGGGGCTTCACCCACACCTCAGTTCCTCGGGGATTCTGGAGAGCAGTCGCCCTGATCGATTTCTGGGTCCTTGATTCTCACCGGCCTCTTGAACAAAGCCAGCCTCCATCTCCACACCCTTCTCCCACCCCCAGCACACTCCTCGGCCTAACTCAGGGGTCCTTAAATATCAGTCTCCCGGAGAAGGCTAGAGTTTGCCAATTCGTAGGCCTGGCAGGTAGTGCCCTCAGCTGCCTCACTGCGGACGCCTAAGCACACAGCTTCCACCTCCAAGTGCAGGGCGCACGCAGCCTCTCTGGCGTGTTTCTTTTGCGACAGGCTGGAGACCTTGGCATGCAGCGGGGTGGTGGGTTTCCGGAACGGCCCGAGAAGCCTCCACTTGCGAAAGGCGCAGGGCGGCTTTCGACGGCCGACGACCGGAGCCTGCGCCTTGCGTGTGCCTGGGGAGCCGGGGGCTGAGGGCGTGGTGAGGGCCAGCAGGGCCCCGGAGGGTGCGGCGCCTGGGCCAGGAGCGTAGTCAGGGCGCGGGCCGCCATTCGAGGCTTGCCAGTGGTGACTGTAGATGCTCCAGAGGGGGCGGTGGTGCTGGCGACTACGATGGCATTGGCAGCGCAGGAGGCGGAGGAAGGCCCGCTTGAACTCCCGGCTGGAGCAAGGGTAGATGAGCGGGTTCACGCAACTGTTGAAGTAGCCCAGCCAGAAGATAACCTTGAAGACGCCCTCTGAGGGCTTCAGCTGTGGGAACAGGGAGCCTGTGGGAAGCAGAGACCCAGGCTGGTTAGATGCTCAGGGAGAGGGAGTTCCAGGCAGCGCCTGGTGCAAAGGGGCCACCCTCTCTGCACTACTCCCCTCCCCCCACCCCTTTCAGGGGCCCTGGCCATTCATCAACCAGTGGCTCTCAAGATATCTCTCCTCAATGAGTCCCTGATATAATTCGAGGGTGTCCATGAACTTGAATGAGAAAAAAATAGTCATCTTCAGCTTTACTCACGTTTACCTGAAATTGAGCATTTCCAGCGAGTGTAAGCAACAAACCTGAGTAGAATTAGACAAAACGATATGAAATCACTGTTTTGTAGCTCAAAACTGGTGCAGTATTGGCAGTTTACCCCCTAATATTAGCAGTTGCTACAGATATTTTGGAATATTGTCTATGCTTCTCACTATTTGGAAGTGTCAGTCACTAGAACACGCCACTAGATCTTGTTATTTAAAGCCTTCACATGGAAACACATTGGAGACTAAATCACAGATTTCAATTAAATGAAGTCGATTTCATCTGCAATCCTCTGTATTTTATTTTTTGCATTTGAAAGAGTAACTCTGAGAAAGCCTCCATACACTTTGCCAGATGCCCAAGTAGTCCCTAGCATAAAAAGGGTAAGAACTCCTGAATTAAATGTTGACCAAGGCTTGCCCTGAGCCAGGCACTGTGCTGGGCTGTCATCAAACACCTGAGGCCTTGCTCTCCCGGTAGCAATGTGGGTCACATATCATGGGCATGCAGGTGGGATGATGGTGGTGCTCAGTCTGTTGGGGCGGGGGGCTTCCAGGGTCTCAGGATGGACAGGAGCCAGGCAGGATGAGGAAGGGCAGAGGGTATCAGGAGTGGAAGGGACAGGTGGGCAAGAGGATAACAAGTTTGGGGCATGGGAATGTCCTGTAGGATATGCTCAGAAAACTTCATTTGAGACAAATGGTGAAGGGCCTTAAATGCTGGGAAGTGGCTTTTATTTTGTGGGTAGTTAGGAGCCATGGATATTTTTGAGCAGGCAAGAGATAGAACCTAGAATTAAGCCTCAATAAACACAATGCCCATGAGCTGTCAGAATGCAGGATAGTGGGGCTGTCCCAGTGGAAGTGGGAAGTGGTCAGGAAGGCTTCTGGGATGGCTTGGAAAGGGAGCAGAGTGCCAGGCAGGAGGAGGTGGGGACACTGGGGTCTGAGCTGTGCCAGGAAGACCCTCCTCCCTGCATACCTTTCCCCTGTCTTCCCCACCATAGACCTCAAGGAGTCATGTCTCCAAAGGCACCTAACAAAATGCAAAGACATCACCCAGGAAGCAGAGGCCACTTTGTCACCCTCACTATCCTCAACATCAGCAGGGGTTGGGGGTAGGCGGCAGGAGCGTCCCATCCCAGGCAAAAGCTTCAGGTGTCTGCCAGGCTGAGCAGACCAGGGGTAGTGGTCCTTGACAAAGCAAGACCTGCTTTCTTTTCTCCTTGCCCTCAAAGAAATAAGAGCAGTGTCCCCTACTGAGGGAGCAGAGGCATCATGCCCCTCTCTTTGACCTGGGGACCCTTGCGTATCACCCACCTCCCACCCAGTGGGATTCCTGATGCTAAGAGACACTGTGGAGGAAGAGGAGTGTCAGGCAGTATCGCGTGGCACAGCATTTTCAAACCCTGGTCACGCAGCCTTGAGCAAGTTATTTGGCCATCTAAGTCTCACTCTTCTTTTCTGTGAGATATATACAACAATTTCTCTGAAGGGATTTTGTGACAATTCATAAATTTCAGGGCACAAGACTTCACAGTTTTGTAGTAAATACTGGAGTCTGTTCACTGCCCCTTTCCCTACTTCTGTGGCTTTTGAGAGAGGAGACCTCAGCCCTGGGAAGGGACCCTGTTCCCAGCTCTGGAGAGTGGCCAGAAACAGTAGCCAAGACCCGGTGGGTTTGGGGGAGGCTGGGGCATCAATCAGAATGTAAGGAGATAATTTCCCTTGGGAGAAGAATTGGGCAGTTGTCCCTGGAATGTGGGGGCCACCAGTGTTGACCTTAGCCTCCAGGAAGGCAGCCTTCTGAACAGCATCCCTTAATGGCTGCAAAATAAGACAGAGTGCTGAAAATAACTTTCTGACTCAGGCTAGAATTCTTTTATATTTAGCCCAGGATGACAAATCAGGGGACTATGCTTTAAGCAGTAAGCCAAAAGCCAGCCAAAGGGCTTTGTTATTGGTGTGGTTTTGATTCGGATTGGTGGGCAACATGGCATATAGTAGTGTGGCCTGGGCCTTGTTTTAAGCATTAAAATTCTAATTCATGCTCAACCAACCTATGCAGAAGCCTGCTGCCAGCTGGGAATTCCTTACACACAAAGGAGCTGGGATACAAACTCAGCCTTTCAGCCCCAGGTTTTTCCTACTGTGTCCTGCTGAGGGTTCTGTCTTACTTTGGGGTCTCCCAGAAGCAGACCTGAGACAAGGATTCAAATGCAAGTTGTTAATTTGGAAGGTAAATGAAACACCAATAGTGAAGTGTGATAAAAAGAGGGAAGAGAAGGAAGCCAATAAAAGGAGAGTTAACAAGTTAGTCACTCTCACTGGGAGCTCTGGGGGACTGGAGAACAGGATCAGTAAGGTGAGGGAGGTGGGGTATCTATACTCCCATTACCATAAGCCAGTGTTTGGGTTGCTCCCTCAGGGTGTTAATTTTCCATACTTCCTGCTTGCTGTGTGGGTGGACAGTGAGGATATTGCTGGTCAGAGAATGCTGCAGGCGAAGATATGGAGGCAGCTGCTGGGGCGGAAAGTGACCCATGTTCAGGGGGGATGGGTGGGGCACTGACAGCAGTCGCCACAATTTTGTTTCATTGCTGTCTGCCCTCTGTGCACAGACATCTTGCCTGGAAAATACAGACGTCTGTGCCTTGGGCTCCAGCTTTCACAGGCAGGAGCTCCTAAGAGATTTTTACTCTGTTCCTTTCACATATGGCAGTCCTGAGCCTCACACCTACTTCTGCCCAGAGTGCTGCAGTCTACCCCCATGCCTCCTTGCACCCTGCCTCACTCTTTGCTGCCTGCCTGCCCCAACGTTCTCTCTTCTGCCCACAGCCTCTTTTAAGGATCTCTGGGTCGGGGGAAAGGGGCTTGTGGGCACTTCCCTCCCCTTTGCCATGGACGAGGTGGGTAACTGTCCTGAGACTCCCGAGGGTGCTCACTGGCATTATCCCTGCAGCACTGCCCTGCTGTCAGGGCATCAGTGGACAAGCCCCTTCTCAGCCACTCCCAACTTTCTCCTCCTCCAGCTACTCTGACTTATGGCCTCTTAGGTCGACCACTTGGTTTCACCTCTCTTGCCTTCACAGTCCTCTCCAGCTGCCCAGCACAAGCCTCTTACAGCCCCGGAAGCCCAGCTACAGGAAAGCTTCAATGGGTACATGGGGGCTCTGAGTAAGGCCTCTGTCTCCCAGTACCTGGCACTCCCCTTCTCTGTCCTGAGCTGGTTCCCTCTCCTACTCCCCACATTGTCCACAGCCATTCTTGCAGGCATAAAGCACAGCTGTGCTAACTCATCTTGGCAGTTGTCACTGGAAACAGGTGCTCATGGGACCCTCCTCTCTCGGCCTCCCGCCATCCAGGCGCCCAGCACCACCTCCTTGTTCTCCTTTCTCTTGCAATTCCCGCTTCTCTTCTGTCTTCATGTGCATCAGCTAAGTTGCCACACTGACTGTTCACTGCCCTCTGGCCACAGCGGGCTCCCCAGTCTTGTCTCTGTGCTTTTGCACAGGATCATCCTGGACTGCCCTTCCTCATTCCTCCACCTGGTAGTGCTGGCTCCAGTGGCACCTCCTCCTGGGAGCTTTCGTCACACCATCCCCTCCCGACCCAGCAGAGTTAGTTGTATTCCCCCCTCCCCTAGCACATCTATTCACTTCTCAATGCCAAGAACACTGCGGGTAACTACCAGTTTCCCATCTATCTGATCCTTAAATGGAGAGCTCCCCACACCATCCTTGGCACATCGTAGGTGCTCCACACATTCTGACCCCTCTCCTTCTGTCACAGTCTGCATCCCATCCATCACCAACTCCCATTAGTCCTGAATCCCCCACTTTGCACCATCCCCCATTACCACCCTGGTCCCAGCTACTATCATCATCTACCTACAGTGCCCTTCCAAGTGGGCTCTCTGTTCCTGCCCCTGTGCCCCCCATAGTACCCTGTTCTCCACATAGCAGCTGGGTGTGTGTGTGTCCTTTTAAAACATAAGGCTGAGCAGTTCATTTCTTCACTTAAATCTATATTCCACTGCTGACTGCAGCTTTCTGTCCTCTCTCTTTTTCTCATCTGAACTTTGACCTGCCAGCCCCTTGGATTTCTCCTATCATCTCTGCTTAGCTGAGACTTCTCCTCACTTGCACCCCAGCCATTCTTTCCTCAGTCCTTCCATGTGCATGTCCTTCTGGATTTGGGTTGTATTTATCCAGCCAGAGCCTAACTCTGGAGAGATTCACCCACACTCTGAACACACTTAGGGTCTCCAACCTCAGCTCTGTGTCCTGGCTTCAAGCAATCTTGCCACCCATTCTCAGCCCACTCCTCCACCCCCACCTATTCCTGCACCAGCTCCTTTGAGCCTTTACCCCTCTCCACAGGCTCTGCAGTCTGCCCCTTTCCCTTCTCCAAAGCAGTTGATCTCACTTCCTGTTTCACAGAGAAAACAAGACAAAGAAGTTGGGCACTCACTTAAACCTTCTTCACCTGTCTTCCTCCTTTGTAAGAAAGGAGTCTCTCCTCCCACCCAAGGTTCACGTCCCTACTTGTGTTGTAAAGCTCTCGACCCATCAGTCACTCGTGAGCTTGCCTCTGTCACAGCTGCACCCTCTTTGCTGGTTCTCTGGCTATGACTTCATTCCCTCCACGCTTTCTATCCACACATGCCATCTCCTCTTCCCCACCTGCTTTTCACTCCACTGCTTTGCCCCACTGCCCCACTCCACCCCAGCCCTCCCACATGCAGATACAGCTCTCATCCATCCTGGACACTTCTCATCTCACCCGGGGCTTCTGGGGCGCCATTCTCTTGGATTTTCTACTCCTTGTCAATTGCCTTTGCTCCTTCCTCATGTCCCCACTGCTACGTGTAGGAGTGCCCTTATAAGAAGAGTCTTGTAATCTCTTCTCTTTGCATTCTCTTGGCAATTTCAGCCAGGCTCACAGACTGTTGGCTGGTAATGCCCACCGTTCTATCTCCAGCTCAGTTTGCTCTCCCAAATTCTAGACTCATAGATCCAAGACTCACTGCCTCCCAGACATTTCCACTTGGATGTCTACTGGCATCTCACGCTTATCCTGCCCTCATAAAGCTTACATTTCATAGGGCAAGACCAGCAAAACATATGATAAACAAGGAAAATGCAAACGTATCAGATAATAAAACATGCTAATAAAAAACAAAGCAGGGAAGGAAGATACCTAGTGTGTGTTTATGTATGTGTGTGCGTGTGGCTGGGGGTGGTGCTATAAATTTTGGGTAAACTGCTGAGACTATGACGTCTGAGTAAAGAGCTGAATGAGGCATGTGGACATTTTGGGGAAAAGCATTCCAGGTAGAGGAAACAGCAAGTGCAAAGGGCCTGAGGTGGCCCTGGTATGTTTGCAGAACAATGACAAGGCTAGTGTGGATAGAATGGAGTGATTGAGTGCACAGCAGAAGGGGATGAGGTTGAAACTCAACCACTACCCTCCTCCCTGCGCCCTCCTACCCTGTCTGAGACACAATTCCCTCTCCCCTTGAGTAATTCAGCAGCCTCCCGACTGTCTCTTGCATGTACCGTTGCAGCCTGAAATCTACCCTCAACTTGGCAGCTAGAACGATCCTTTAAAAATATTGGGTTGGGCAAAAGTTTTGTTCAGTTTTTTCCATAAGATGGTTCGAGTAGTGCTTAGTTATCTTTAACTTCATTCAAAACAATTTTGTTAGATTGTATTGTGACAGCTGTCATATCAGCATGCATTTAAAAACAAACTTATCAAAATTGGTGAATTTTTATGTAGCTATTTTAATATTGAAGATGGAAGAAGAAAAGCATCATTTATAGCATATTATGCTTTATTATTTCAAAAAAGGTAAAAATGCAACTGAAACATAAAAAAAAGATTTGTGCAGTGTATGGAAAAGGTGCTGTGACTGATCGAACGTGTCAAAAGTGGTTTGTGAAGTTTCATGCTGGAGATTTCTTGCTGGACGATGCTCCATGGTCGGGTAGACCAGTTGAAGCTGACAGGGATCAAATCGAGACATTAATTGAGAACCATCAACATTATACCATGTGGGAGATAGCCGACATACTCAAAATATCCAAATCAAGTGTTGAAAATCATTTGCACCAGCTTGGTTATGTGAATCGCTTGGATGCTTGGGTTCCACAGAAGTTAAGCGAAAAAACCTTCTTGACTGTATTTCTGCATGTGATTATCTACCTTAACGTAATGAAAAGTTTCTGTTTTTAAAAGAAATTGTGACGGGCGATGAAAAGTGGATACTGTACAATAATGTGGAATGGAAGAGATGGTGGGGCAAGCGAAATGAACCACCACCAACCACACCAAAGGCCAGTCTTCATCCAAAGAAGATGATGTTGTGTATATGGTGGGATTGGAAGGGAGTCCTCTATTAGGAGCTCCTTCTGGAAAACCAAATGATTAATTCCAACAAGTACAGCTCCCAATTAGACCAACTGAAAGCAGCACTCAACAAAAACCATCTGGAATTAGTCAACAGAAAATGCATAATCTTCCATCAGGATAACGCAAGGCCACATGTTTCTTTGATGACCAGGCAAAAACTGTTACAGCTTGGGTGGGAAGTTCTGATCTATTGACCATATTCACCAGACATTACACCTTCGGATTTCCACATTTTTCAGTCTTTACAAAATTCTCTTAATGGAAAAAAATTTCAATTCCCTGGAAGACTGTAAAAGGAACAGTTCTTTGCTCAAAAAGATAAAAAGTTTTGGAAAGATGGAATTATGAAGTTGTCTGAAAAATTTCAGAAGGTAGTGGAACAAAACAGTGACTATGTTGTTCAATAAAGTTCTGGGTGAAAATAAAGATGTGTCTTTTATTTTTACTTTAAAACCGAAGGAACTTTTTGGCCAACCCAATAGAAATAGATCATGTCACTCCTCAAGCTCAAAACCCTCTAAGGGCTGCCATTCCCCCTCACAGCTCGACATGTGGTCCCCTGACCCCCTGACATCCTCTCCTACTCCCCCCCCCCCACTCTGTTCCAGCCACACTACCCTCCTTTTGCTTCTTGGACATGCCAGACACACTCCCTCCTTGGGCCTTTGCATTTGCTTTTCCCCAGAATCTTCTTCCCCCAGAAATCCACATGGCTCCCTGACCTCTCATCTAAAATTGCAGTGTGCCTGGAAACAACCCAAGGGCCCACCAACAGATGACTGGTTTAAGATGATGTGGTATATATAAACAATGGAATGTTACTCAGCCATAAAAAGAATGAAATATTGCCACTTGCAGCAACATGGATGGACCTAGAGATTGTCATACTAAGTGAAGTAAGTCAGAGAAAGACCAATATTATATGACTTACATGTGGAATCTAAAAAATAATACAAATGAATCTATATACAAAACAGAAACAGACTCACAGACATAGAAAACAAACTTATAGTTACCAAAGGGGAGAGGGAGGGAGGGAGGGACAAATTAGGAGTGTGAGATTAACAGACACAAACTACTATAAATAAAATAGATAAGCAACAATAATTTACTGTATAGCACATGGGACTGTATTCAGTATCTCATAATAATCTATAAAGGAAAATAATCTGAAAAAAAACAGAATCACTTTGCTGTACAACTGAAAACAACACGATATTATAAATCAACTACAATAAAAAAAATTGCAGTGTCCCCCACCCCATACTCCCCATCTCCCTCAGCTGGCTCTATCTGTGGCCCTTATCACCTTCTCTTGTACTATTTGAGTTATTCTTCATTTTGTCTATCACCTTTCTCCCTGCAGTAAGAGTCCATGGGGCAGGACTAGTGTCTGTTTTGCTTGATGCTGCACTCCCATTGCCCAGAAGACCTCATGAACACACTGAAGACAGTAGGCGCTCAACACTTGCTGAGTTTGCTGAATGAGTCCCTCTTTTCTACGCTATATGTCACCATGTCTGGTACATTCAGTTTTCTCTCTAGTGGAGTCCCTCCCTTCACCTCATTCCTGAAGCCTTTGCTGACTCTGGCATCTCATTTTGTTTACATGGCTGTGACAGCCCCCAGTGGTCCCTTGTCTCCTCTACTCTGCACACAGCTGCTGGAGACTTCTTGTAAAAAAAAATGGTTTCTCTCCTTTCCCCTCTGAAAACCGTTGGTGGCTTCTAATGGCTCTGAGGAATAAACCCAAATTTTCTTGTGTTGCATTCAAGTCTTTTTAGAATCCTAAGCTGTCTTCAGCTTACATCCCTCCCAAATTGGCCATACGAAGCCACAAGCATGTCTTCCCACAGAGGCTGGGCTCCTACTGCCTTCCTGCGTGGCTCTAACTGCTCCCACGGTGCTTTCTGCTTCCGTCCACCCATCCCTCCAGCCCAGGTCAGGTGTCCTCCCCCACCAAGCCTGGGTTAGGTGCACTTTTATGTACGCCTGCATCTTAACAAATAAAATTTGTTACTGCTCTATCTACTCTCCTAGACTCTAGGTTTCTTGAGGACAGGGATGGGATTAATTATTCTTTTCATCCCAGCCTCTAACACACTTGCCTGATCCAGAGCAGGGGTCATAAAGTATCTGTTGAGTGAGTGAATAAGTGCTGTTTGCGTAGATGTAGGTAGCCTCTAAAGTGACGAGGAAGGAAATGGGAGCTCACACTTGCTTTCTGAGTGTTCAGTACCTACCAGGCTGCATGCTGGGCCCTGTATGTAGCACTTCTCATTTAATTCTCATGGCATTAGCATCCCACTTTGCAGAGATTCTAGTTATCTCCGGAGGGCAAGTGGCAGCATCAGGATTTGAACCTGCGTCAGTCTAGCCCTAAAGTGCTTGGTCTTTCCTTGACATCATGTAAAGATAGAAAAAAAACTTCCCCTGGTCTTCCAGGGGTCCTGGGGTCAGGATCCACAAAGACTCAATACCTTCCAGCAGCTGATCCACAAGCAGCATGCCCATCCCTACCTCTGGACTTTCGTACATTTGGCCTGGTCTGGAAGATGGCCCTCTTCCTTTCTCCATAGCAGGTCTCTCCAGTTCTTCAGACTTGGGCATAGAACCACCTCTCCAGGAGCAGTTCTGTGATTAATTCCACTCCCGGGGTCTGCGGAGGTGAGACTGGTTTCTGGAGTGTGTGTGCCTTTGAGCACTTCTTGATTCTGCCTCCACCAAGTGGCATTCATTGGCCTTCTCTATGGCCTTTAGGGTGGCCTGTGAGGACTGCCACATTGAATTCGGCTCCTGTGCATGCATGCCCATCCAGAACACTCAGAAAGGCTGGGCTGTTGCCTGCTCGCTGCATCTCAGGAAACAGACCCCAGCCTCCTGGAAGGAGCCCCAGAAAGCCACTTGGCCATCTCCTTCCCCTTCTTCAAGTCTTTGCTCAAAAGTCACCTTTAAGGTTTGAAGTTGATGCTATTAGTGCCCCACCCAGGTGCCCCTGGTCCCCAGCTACTGTGAGTGTTGGCTGCTAATGGCTTATAGTTGGCTGCTAATGGAGAATTGCCCTTGACCGATGGGAGCTGCTTCAACTGGGAGATGACACCTTCCCACCAAGGTGGCAGCCCACACCCAGTGATAGACTGAGCGGGGATGGAAAAGGCCAGACTCCTTGTCTCGAGGTGGCACAATTCTCTGCTGTCGTTCTTGTTCCAGGGATCAGGCTGAGGCCAGACTTTGAGACCACATCCTAGGTTTAGCTCTTTTCTGACTTATCCTGCTTCCCTCCCTCCCAGCTACCTCCTGAGAGCTTCCCTCAATCCATCACTCGCATAAGAACTCCTGTCTCAGTCTCTACGTACAGGGACATGACCCAGGACACTCTTTGCATGGATGTGTCTTCAAGCTCTCTTGATTGGTCCTAAACCTATAATCCAGGGATTAGCTCTTGGTCACTGTTTCAACTCTTCCGCCCACTGCTGAGAAAGGCAGGGCATGAATTTGCATGTTCATGCCCATTTCTCTCCACTCAACAGGCAGGCTGGAGCACAGGAGTGAACACATTGACCTACCTATGAGGAGAGGTGGTCAGGATGTAGGTAGGAGATGACTGCAAACACAACTCTTTCCTGCTTCTCTCTGCTCCTTAGCCTTTTCTTGCATGTATCCGTCAAGCTTGCTCCCACCTGCCTTCCCCTATTCCCTGTTTTGGGGTGCCTTTGTCAGGAGTCTAACGTAATGTCCAGGGATGCTGAACATCCACTAGTCAGAAGAGGCAGGGCCTCTCCTGTGTCAGCAGGTTACCCCACTCTTTGGCATGTTGGCTGGGCTAGCCTGGCCTGCACACTGTTAGGGAAACTAAGGCAGGCTGAGATTGGCGGCGGAGGTCTGCAGCCTTATCACAGGCCAGTCCCCTCTCCTAAGTAAGAGCAATGTCCAGGCCCAGGAGATGCTGCTGAGATGGTGGTTAAGGCTGAAACTGGCCAATCTGGCCAAGCCTTGCTGAGGAGTGACAGCGCTGAAGCCAAGGGGGGACTGTGTGATTAACAGCACTCTTTTGGCATCACCAGAAGGGAACTTGTTCTTGGCAGAATGTCATAATTCACAGCCAGTCTTGTTCATAGCTTGCAGCCAACCATGAACTATTAGGCTGCACCCCAGCCTTTCCCCTTTCCCACCTCCTCCCTCACCAGTGACTTTTCTATCCACAAGCAGCCATTTTCTCTAGCCAGAAAGAGAGGGGTTAAAAATACCATGTACCATATTCAGGTCTTTCTCTGCCAACAGGGCTAGCAGAGATGGAATTCCCAGTCCTAGACTCCCTTTCTCTCTCCTAGTTCTTTCAGCTGCTCACTCAGTGCTTCTGACTCTAGAACTCAATTGCACCTTCCCCAAGAGAGGCTGGGAAGCAGTGGACCTCTTTGCAATATTTTAAAGGGTCGGCCTCTCTCATAAGGCACACTTGAGCTGCGACCTGAAGACCCTCTGAGGGAGTGAGTCATGCATCTACCTGAAGAAAGAGAATTCCAGACAGAGGAGAGGGCATGTGCAAAGGCCCTGAGGCAGCAGGGTACCGCACAAGTTCAAGGACAACCAAGAAGTTAGGACTGCTGGAACAGAGAAGGGGAGGGAGAGATGGTAAGAGATAAGGCCATTTTGAAGCAGAGACAATCATAAAAGGCTGTCAGGAAGAGGTGACCTGAATAGGGTCCAGGTCTCAGATGGATTATAAAGACACAGAGTTGAGGATATTGTGGGGCTAGCTGTGCCAAGCTAAATCTCTTGAATTCCTTGCATTGCCAATCTTCCATGGTGAGAGGTAACTGGTGGGTCCTCTGGCTTGAGATAGACAAGGAATAGATCAGAAGTCCTTCTGTGCCCTGTGTTTACCTCAGGATCCTTGAGCTCTGTGGGGCTGGCCTAGAGCTACTGGTCTGGCCCTGGACATCCTTCTGCAGCTGTGCGGATTGGCAGGGAGGGGTAGTTCCTAGAGCCACAGAGGCTGCCTGGTGGGGCCCAAGGCAGGGAGATGAGTCACAGACCTGTTCAGTGTCCTACACTGGACCCCACCCATTCCCCTTCAGCTCTTCTCCCTCCCCTTCTCCCCTTTCTCTCTCTCCACCTTCCCTCTCTCCCTCTCTTTTCCACTCTTGTTGTCACTTCTTAACTCATTCCCTGATCTGTGGCCTTGGAGTGGTCACACCCCAAGCTCTGCGTGCCCAAGGCTGAAGTCCCTGCCAAATGGCCCTTGTGCTCGGCTGAACATGACCCTGATCTGAACATGAACCTTTCAGTTCTCAGGCCACACTGACAAATGGCTCATAAGTTGGAGCAGACCAGTGCTTTCGCCAGAGGAGAGAAGTTCCCAGACAGTGATCACTCTGTCCAGGAGTCCCAGCACTGAGTTGCTGGGGCATTGCCCACTAGGTCCCAATGCTGGCTCTCAGGGGCCCAGGCCAATGTTCTGCTGGGTCACCATCTGCAAAGGAGGGCAGGCAAATCTTCTAGCATTCAAGGAGACCTTTTTCGTGGGCATATAGCTCATGAAGCAGGATGGGGCAGGGTTCAGGTGGGGTCAGAGGTGGGCTCAGGAACTCAGAGACTTTCCCATGAGGAATGGGCTCAAAGGCTCTGGTGGTCTGGGAGGACCAAGCCACACAGGAAGTGGTCATGTCCTATGGCAATGCTCAGGGCCCTCATGGCCAGGATCTGGGGCAGAAGCGAGCCTGGAACTGAGCCTGGGGGGAGGTAAGCAGGTGCTGAGGCATTTGGTGAGATTTAAAGCTTAAAGCATGTCTGTCAACTGACCCTTAACCCTGGCTTCAGTTTGACCTCTGATCTCTGACCTAGGCAGGAAGTAACAAGGACCCTAGGGCCAAGGGCACCCATTGGCCAACCCCAAAATAGTGATGTCTATAATGTGTGACAGATTTAAAAATCACTTTTAACATGGTACTAAAAAACCTATTGGTCCCCTTTGGAAAGATTGCTAGGAAATTGACTCTTCTTTTTTTTTTTTTTTTTTTTTTTTTTGCGGTACGCGGGCCTCTCACTGTTGTGGCCTCTCCCGTTGCAGAGCAACAGGCTCCGGACGCGCAGGCTCAGCGGCCATGGCTCACGGGCCCAGCCGCTCCGCGGCATGTGGGATCCTCCCGGACCGGGGCACGAACCCATGTCCCCTGCATCGGCAGGCGGACTCTCAACCACTGCGCCACCAGGGAAGCCCGACTCTTCTTTTGATAAAGGAGAGCATCGAGCAGCTCTCCTGATTTTGCTGTATGGACTCTATTTCAAGTGACCAAACAGCTAGTGGTGAATTCTTTTTAGAATTTTAGTCTACAAATGCAGAAGGAATGACAGAATTTGGATATCACCACTTTCAGTCCCAGTGATATAATGGGTCCAGGCCATGGTCAATGGCTGCTAAAACTAGCAGGTGAAAAGCTGATGGGACATTTTATAATGAATGAATCAGGCTGACTGCATCTGAACCCCTGATCAATCTTAACATCACAAAAGAAAAGAAATCTTGTCCCAAACACTGAACTTGAATCTGATCAAGCCAGTTTACAGGAAGTACAGGGAACAAGGGGACACATTAAATGGCACTAATAGGGATGCAAACTCCAAACTGTGGGCAACTCCTCTGGGACAAACAATCTGGTTTCTTCACCAAACAAGCTGAAAGGGAAAAGGTGGGGGTAGGGGAATCTTATTAATCAAAGAAACTGAGGAGACAAATCAAGTGCATGCAATGTATGTACTTTTTTTTGGACCCTGATTCAAACAAATAAACTAAAATTTTATGAGGCAATCAGCAACATTTGAACACTAAGATATTTGGTACTATTAAACAACTATTTTTTGTGTTATAATGGATTGTGGTTATTTTTTAAAAGTTCTTCTAGAAATATACATTGAAGAATTTACAGATGAACTGATATGGTGTCTGGGATTTTCTTCAAAATAATAAGCAGTGGTGGAAAGTGGGCGGGGTTGGAAATGAACGAAGATCAGCCTTGGGTTGATATTGTTGAAGCTGGGGCCATCACACCGTTCTGTCTACTTATGTGTTTGAAACTATCCATGATTTTTAAAAATGGAAAATAAAACCCCTAGCTCACTGCTTGTTCATAATAATCACTCAATAAATGTTAGCTGTTATGTTTAAAAACTTTTTTAGGTCACATAAATGGGGATCACCCCCAATGCATTGCAAGTAAGGGAGGTCTCTGCTTACACAGAGGCTGTTATACTAAGTGAAATAAGCCAGTCACAGAAGGACTGCATGACTCCACTTCCATGAATGTAGCTAAAATAGTCAAATTCAAAGAAAGAGTGGAATGGTGGGTGCCAGGGGCTCAGGGGAGGGGGAAATGGGGAGTTGCTAATCAATAGGCATAAAGTTTTAGTTAAGCAAGATGAATAAATTCTACAGATCTGCTGTACAACCTTGTGCCTAGAGTTAACAATACTGCATGCTTAAAAATTTGTTAAAAGGGTAGATCTCATGTTATGTTCTTACCACAGGAATAATAATAATAATAATAGTAAAGATAGAGGGCTGTGCTTTGTCAACCAGATCCTCGGCACGGAAGGATGTGAAAAGGCCATGGGTTCACACTGACCAAGCATCTACTATGTGCCAGGTGCCACAAAGGCACAGATAGGACATGTAATGCCAGCCTCTTCTTCAGGCTTTTGGGCCAGGGAACAGTAATGCCATTCCTGAGAACTTGCTGCAGCGCACCCCCTGCCTCTCTCCTTGAGTCTGTGGACCCTGCACCACCTCAGGGAGCCTGTGGAGATGGGTCCTTTGGTACTTGGCCAGCACTCTGAGACACAAACGCTGAATCTGCCCTCCACACCTGGCTGCCAAAGTGTGCTTTCCAGCCTAGACACCATTTCCTCAGATGGCTCACAACCTCCTCCTGCCTCCTCCCGCCTTCTCTCCCTCTCTCTCTCTCATTAAGGCATAAGATGCTGACAGTCAAGTTTATAAAGTGTGTACATTTTAAGAGTATAGACTGATGACTTTACATATATATTCACCAATGTAGTCACTGCCTAGATCGAGTCACAGACAGGGAAACGGAGGTGTGGGGGATGACCCCTAGTCCCTCTCTGAGACCCTCAGGATTTTAGGTGCCCTGTGCTTGTGTGCCATTCTTTCCTGCCCAGCAACTTGAGCCCCAATGGCCCCACAGGTCAGCATACCTTGTCTATATCTCCCTCTGCTGCAGCTCTGGCTTGACTAAAACATTTCAGGTGATAGATGGCTGTTCATGGCCCCCTGTGCGTGTACCACTGGGACCCTGGGCCCACTTCCTAAAGCTTTTGATATCCTCCGGGCTATTTGGGTTGCTCACTGGCCATATCACTGCTGTGGCTGGGGCTCCTGCTTCCACTTGGCTTTGTGTGTGGAGATGTGGGTGAAG
Source organism: Globicephala melas (assembly GCF_963455315.2). Classification (NCBI taxonomy): domain Eukaryota; kingdom Metazoa; phylum Chordata; class Mammalia; order Artiodactyla; family Delphinidae; genus Globicephala; species Globicephala melas. Next base: position 55,895,516 of record NC_083328.1, on the reverse strand, counting down.
GGCACCCTGGGTCTGCTCAACAACCCCAGGTTGTGGCCCTACTGGGCACCTTCATTTCCATGGCCTGTGGCCCTGGCTGGCACACAGTGCTTTTTCTCAATCCTCCCATGTTTGCTGTTCCTCACACCTGGTGTGGGAACCAGGGCCTGCAAGGAGGGCGGTACCACCTTCTCCTGGCTGCCCCCTTCTCTGCCTCCTTCTGGGTTCTTTCAAAGTGGGTACTCCCCAAGGCTCCTTCCCCAGCCCATCTCTTCTCTTTGCCCATCCATCCTCTTGCTGGGAGACTGTACCCCACACTCCTGCTTCTGCAACCATATCCATCCTTGGTCCCCTTATCTAAGTTCCCAACATCCTCTTCCCCCAAGCACATACTGGCACCTCCTACCAAAATATGCCAGCCCCTTGGATTCCACATTCAACCCCAAAAGTTGCTGCTCAGAATGTTCCCTGTTCCTCCAAAGATGCCTCCCTCCTCCCAGGCCTGGCCCCAGAGCTCCTGGGGGGGGGGTTGCTCCTGGCCCCCCTTCTTCCTGCACAACCCTCAGGCCACTCCTGCTTGTACCACAGGCTCTGTCCTCCTGTTCTCTCTGCTGTCCTGCCCTCCAAGCCACGTCATGGCAGATCAGAATATTCTGTTTCCCTGCTTGGCCTCTGTCCTACTTGCTCATTATTACCAGATTCCACTAAATTCAGCTCCATTGTGGCCCTGGGCTTTGTTCTAGACTTGGTGAGATGCCATGGGAGGCTGGGCACAGTGCAGACCGGCAGGAAGGGAGAGGCAAGATAGCCCCAGGGTTCCCATGCGAGGTGTGAGGAGCAGCAGAGATGAGGGGTTGAGGAAGAGCAGTGTCTGCCAGCAAGGGCAGAGGCCATGGAGATTTAGGGATGCTTTTTGGAAGAGGGAGACGTGATCTCGACCTCAAAAAACAGTAGCCTTTTGCAGTGTAGATTATAACAGCGAAAAATTAGAAAAACCGAACACTCAGCAGGAGACTGCATCAACACACCATGGCATACTTTCAAACAGAATACTATACTGTTGCTAAAATAACCAGAACGGATAAATCTCAACAACAAAACATTGGGTGAAAAGGGCAAACGGAAGATGGATGTGCACAGCTGGTGCAATTTATATAAGTCCAAAGGACACACAAAACAATGCTATTTATTATTATAGATTCAGGTGTTTGTAGTAAGGGTATAAACATGTGTGTGGGAGTGATAAACACCAGATTTACCTCTGCAGAGAGAGGGCGAAAATGAGGAAGGGACAGGAGGAGGGAACTTAGTTGTGGCTGTTCTGTTTATCTGAAAAGAGAGAGACGAAGTGATCTGAGGCAAATATGGCGAAATGTTATCATCTGTTCAATGTGGGTGATTACAGGTACATGGGAGGTCCTGGCTTGGGCTGGCTGGTTGCACCTGTGGGTGAAGTGACTCAGGGCAAAAGCAACCCCATAGATGCCGTTCCCTTTCTTCTCCCTGTGCTGACCGAGCCCCAAGGCTTCCAGGAGGGGCCTCAAGGCATGGGAGGAAGGTCCTGAGAACAGCTGCCCACCTCCCAGGACTACAGGAAAGCCTGTGAAAGAAATAACAAAGTTCTCCAGAAGTGCTAGGACTCCGTAAATTTAAGAAACTACGATGAACAATATTAACTTTCCATTTGATAAGATGCCCTTTCCCTTTCTTTCTCACCCCCACACAGACCCCCCCCCCCCCCACCAAGAGGAGATTTCAGAAATGAGAGCCCACAGCATTCACAGATACCAGCTGGGGAGGGCCTCCCAGGGGGGCCCAGCTTCCAAACAGAGAAAGCAGGTGGCTTCCGGTGTCTGCTGATGTTCACGTAGACTGGCCAGGGATTGCTGCCCATGAATGAATGTAGGCCCTGGTGGTGGAGGGAGGGAGATATGTAGACAAGCACATACACTGCTTGCCACATACTATGGGAGCAGATGCCCGCACAGATTTCCACTGACCTTTTGTATTTAGAGGAGTGGGGAGTGTAAAACAAGCCCAGGGCTTGTAATGGCAGTGAAGAAGGGGGAAGGCCACAAAAGTTAGAAGCTCATAAAACAAATCCTGCAAGCATGAAGAACCTATTTGTGTCCCACAAAGCAGCATGCGCACGTGTCTAAGAGACCAGGCAGTAAACCTTCCATGTTCAGGTGGAGAGTCACCCTCCACTGGGAAGGGCCATACAAGTCTGGGTGCCAGGAAGGGACGGTCACAGGCTCAGGGAGGAAGAGAAGGGGCTGGTGGGAGAGGGATCACTCACCCAGTGGCAGAACGAAGAAAAAGGGGAACCAGCAGAGCACGAAGACGCCCACGACGATGGCCAGCGTCTTGGCCGCCTTCTTCTCACGGGAGAACTTGAGCAGACGCACTGACAGTGAGCTGCGGAAGGTGTGGCTCTTGGCGCTGCGCATCCCACCGTGGGCTCCGTCTGAGCCAGTGCTTGCGCCGCGACAGTGGATGCGCAGCACCACCTCTGAGGCCTTGCCCCGCTCGCGCTTGACTCCTGCCTCCAGGCTGCGCGTGGTGCTTCGCGCTACCACATACACGCGGCAGTACATGACCACAATGACGGCCATAGGCAGGTAGAAAGAGCACAGGGAGGAGAAAACAGCGTATCCTGCCTCCTCCGTGATGCCGCAGAAGCGCTCGTCAGGGGGCACCGGCTCCTTCCACCCCAGCAGCGGCCCCACAGACACCACGAGGGCTACGGCCCAGAGCAGCGCCAGGATGGCGGCCGCCTTGCGCTCGGTCATGATTGCTGGGTACTTGAGCGAGTGGCGCACGCCCACGTACCGGTCCACCGAGATTGTGCAGAGGCTGAGGATGGAGGCCGTGCAGCACAGCACATCCACGGCGGCCCACACGTCGCAGAAGGCCCGGCCGAAGGCCCAGAAGCCCAGAACCTCCATGGTGGCTGAGAAGGGGAGCACTGTGGTGCTCAGCAGCAGGTCGGCCACGGCCAGGTTCACAATGAAATAGTTTGTGACCGTCTGCAGGTGGCGGTTGCAGGCCACGGAGAGGATGACCATCAGGTTGCCCGCCACGGCCGTGAGGATGAAGGCAGCCAGGAAGACGCCCACGCCCACGCCCTGCGCACTCACCACCAGCCCCCCGACGGCGGCCGTGCCGTTCACCTCGCCGCCGGCGCCAGTGCTCCCCGGCTCCCCAGCGGAGCTCCGGTTGTCCTCGCCGTTGCCCGCGCCCACCACGCCGCCGCCGCTGCTACCGCCTGCGGTCACCCGCACGCCGTCCACCGCCCGGCCCTCGGAGGCGGCCGCGCCGCCCGCGCCACCCCCGCCACCGCCCGCGCTGGAGCTCCCGGCGCTGCTGTCTGAGCAGGGTCCCTCGAAACTGACGTTCAGGAGATAGCGGAAAGTCATCTCAACGCGCAGCCGTCGGGGGCCGGGGCTGGGCGCAGGACGAGCGACTGGTAGGGCTGGGGGCTCCGGCTCCAGACCCGCGCGCTGGTCCTGTCGGGGTCCTGCCTCAGTTCCTGTGACGTGGAGCACTGCTGCCCGCGAGCGGAGCGGGCGGCTGCGGAGTGGGACCGAAGAGCCCGAGCTGGCGACGCGCGCCTCTCTCGCAGCGTGCCCAGGCGAGCGGGCAAAGCGACGGCTCGGGGCCGGGCGGTGCGGGCGGCGACCACTGAGGAGCTAGCTACTGGGCGCGGGGCCGGGACGGAGCGGAGGAAGGGCAGCGCCGGGGATGAAGAGGGGACGCTGGCACCGAGGGACCCAGCGCCACAGTTGCCGGAAGAAGGGAATCTGCGCTCTGGGCGAGCTGGCGTTCCGGGGTCCCAAAGGGCGGTGGCGCTGGCTCGCGCTCCGACCCCGCGGAAGCCACCCCCGCCGCGCCGCTGGTGCTCACGCCCGCCCTCTCCCCTCGCGGTCCGCTCCCTTCCACCTCCCGCGCCCCTACCCCGCCTCCTCTCTCTTACCACTCAGTTAAGTCTCCCTCCCGCCCTTTCCCCAGCGTCTCGGTCACTGCTGGTGCCCTTGGGCGCGCCGAGTGTAGAAGGTGCGATTCCCGGGTCCCCGGACTCCCGGCTCCGGCCGCCAGAGAGCAGCAAGCGCCTGGGATCTGCAGCCTGCTGACGGGACCACGCCATGCCGCGGATGGAGCTGCTGCACCTCCTTCCTTCTCTCAGGGGACTGGACAAAGGAGGGTCTCAAACACCTCTGTTCAGTGCCGTGGCATGGAGAGCTCCAGAGGGTGTCGGAAGCTTTGCGGGCCTATGATGGGGGAAGGAACAAGAGACTACTTATATGGTTACAGCCTTCAGACCCTGCCCAGGACACACTGGTCTGCATACACCAACTTCTGCACTGTTACTTTACTCCATATCGGATGTCGAAATAAAACTTCCCATTGCTACACTAAATAAGTGGCCTCGTTCTAGGGAGGGAGGGTTTAAGTACTGGAGGGTGGGAAAGGCCACTTGGCGGGATGGTTAAAGGAGGTGGGGCAGACAGTCTGGCTCCAAATCTAGGCTCCGCCCTATGTTAGCTGTTTGACCTCTTTGTGTCTTAGTTTCTCATCTGTAAAATGAAGATAAGAGTAGTGTCTACCTACCAGCGTGAAGACTGAATGAATTAATATCTGTTAGGGCCCCAGAGCAGTGCCTATATTTGTTAGCTGAGTGGGACTACGCAGGGCAGGATTTGAACAGGTAGGACAGAGGACAGAGGGAATGTGGAGCTGGTATGAACTCGGGCCACAGGTGGAGGGGTGGGTTTAAGGAGCCTCTTGTTGACTAACAAGACTGGGTAGGGAGAAACAAAAAGAGACCATTCCTTTGGCCAACATAAAAATACTAACCAGGCTGCTGTCATGTGTCAAGCTATGTTGGACACTCTGGGTGGCCAGGGGAGGGGGGAATTGCAGGGAGAATAATGCCACCAAGTAAGTGCAGGATGAGGAAGTCTTGAGCCATGCCAGGGAGATGAGGACCTGTTTACAGAGGTATCTGGGAGGGGGCAAAGAACTCATGGCCTCAGTGCCCACTAGCTGTGAATGACATCTCAGGATGTATGAGAGTCCTAGATGAGAAAGTGCTTTGGAGAAAAGAAGAAAAATGGGAGAAATGGGAGAGATGGGTAACCCCCCCTCCCCATCCCCTCCCCAGCCTAGGAAGCCAAAGCTGTTAGAGTCATAGCTTAGAAACAGCTCTTCCAAGGCCCTCAGCTTCCCATTCCATCTTCCATCTTTTACTGGGGTCTTTGGGGGCTTACTGTGGAGAGTTGAAAGCAAGGTGCCTTATGAGGATTATTTGGCAGCTGATCAAAAGCAGAACTGTGGGTTTGGGCTTCCTCTCTGAAGGAGAGGGGCAGAGGGCTCCGGAAGGAGAGGCCAGGAGCTTCTCACATGGGAGTGTCAGATGGCAGCCTCTGTGTCTGTGACTGGCTGCCATCTCACAGTGTAAGACAGGGATAACCCTTGTGGAGTACATCTGATTCTGGGCTGGGTCAGTTTTCAAGGATGACTGGGAATAGGAGACAAAGTTAAATCTAAGCTGAGCCTGGGGTGGTAGGTCACACCTGACAGGTGTCACATAGAGATCTGTGCCTGATCCTGGTCTAGAGAACCAGCATAAGGCTGGCTGGAGGTATACTTGCCAGCAGGGTGAGGAGAAATTGTGGGATAGTGTGCCTGGAAGGAGATGGGGCAGCTCTACCACGTCTCAGATCTTGGTCTACAAGAGGGCTTTGGAGGTTCTAGAGCTCTAGGGGAAGAAACAGGGAAAGGCAGGAGGTGTGAAATTGTGAGCTTTCTCTACCAGTTTATTATGCTCAAATCTGGGAAGGGATCAAATTGCTGGACCTGTGAGCCCTGGAGACCTGGCTGGCCCTTGGCTTCTTTGTGATCCAACAGCATGGCTTCTAGTTTAAGAAGGAAAACTAAGCATCTCCTTTATGAGATCCCTTTAGAGTGAGAGTAAAGAAAAAGGAAAGGTTTATCCCACAACTGAGAAGTTAACTCCTAGGCTGGTAAACTGGGACTTTAGCCCTTAAAGAGGAGGTTTAAAGGAACCCTACAAGAGATCATGAGAGGTATGAGGAGATTTGGACTCTCATGGAAATGGTGCAGGGTGGTTGTTTCTTTCAGTCAGGGTGTTGAATGGGAGAGAAGGCAGGCATTCCTGACAGATATCCTGTTTGTGGGGGCCAGCCAGTCAACCTACAGTTCCTTCCTACCCCACCAAGCCTGGACAACTTTTATTCATTCATTCAACACAAATTAACTAAGCACTAGCTATATGCTAAGAACTTTTCCTGGCACTGGGGATATGATGTTGTATAAAGTAAAATCCCTGCCATCCTGGGGCTTACATTCAAATTGTAGAAAGTGCTACCCAGAAGAGTTAAGAGGAGATCTTTCCTATGGACAAAAAGTTTTCTTTGGGTTTGGTATCTGGGTCCTGGAGACTCTTTTCAATTAAATTCTCAAAGAAAATCCAAATGCAAAGGAACTGTTTTCCAATTCTTCCCTGCCTCAGAATAGCAGTGGAGGCTGAAAGGGTGTAAATTCATGTATGTCAACTAGAAAACTTGGCTAATGCTGCCACTTCCTGGGATCAGTTCCTATGAAGAACATAGACATCCTTTCTATTCTTCAGCTGCAAGTGGATCTCTACCTCTGGCCTGACCTTTAAGCTTACAATGGCTCTGGCTACAAGCTGACCCACAACCTGACTGACCCCAAACTTAAGCCTTCCAATTCCCCTAATAGTGCCATTCATCCTAGATGCCTACTATGGTCAACAGGGGTACTGCGTAAAGGGGTAAGGGCTCAGTGCTACTCTCTTCCACCATAAAGACAGTAGAGTTTGTTGCTGGCTACCTCTCAGTGGTTGTGGGTTATGGAGTATGTGGGGAAAAGATATTGTTGAGTATGTGGGGAAAAGATATTATTGAAAAGCAGAAAGGAGATATGTACTTGGTAGTTCATCTTTGCAGCCTCATTCCTATGTCAACAGAAGCTACAGGGAACGAGAAGCCCGTTATTTGATTATTTATGGAGTTGGAAGTTAGTGACTATATTTCCCATGATAGTAGAAATGGTAGAGGATGGGGATGGGGATGGGCACCAGTGGAATGATATTCCTTGTTGAAGCCTGGCAAGCAGCCTACTGCTCTGGGGACCCTTGGTGTGGCTGTTTGCTTTGCAGCTGTGTTTTCTTCTGCCCCGAAGAGATATTCTTTTGTTTCTTTTTATTTTCTTCAGGAGAGTAAATAAGCTGGGAAGCAGGATATTGGACAAAGCCACAGTGTGTGACGCCACTATTTTCTAGAGCCCTGGAATTCTCCAGGGCCCTGGAGACCTCTTCTAGATTGTCTACATCCACCTGCCCAAAGAAAAAAGGGATTCCTTTTGTGGAGGATTATGTAGACATTTTAGGAGTCAAGCACAGCGCTCGTGTCTAAGCTCATGCCCCCACTTAGATGCAAGGGAGAAATGTGGGTCAGCCAAGTGCTCAAGAATAGGGAATAGACTTGATGGCCATTCAGCCTGCAGGACATTATGCTGTAGGAAAGCAAGAGTCCCAGGAAGACTCCATTGGAGCATTAATGAGGCAATTCCCGATGGGTGGATTGTGAAAAGAGCAGGTAGGTTGGCTGATCTGAACCCCTGGCTAATATTCTACCCAGGCCGCTGACACTCTTCATGTGGCTATTCCTTCTAGACCAAGCCCAATGTACACATTTCCAGTATGGTTTACTAAAAAAACATTAGAGTTGAGAATGCCATTTGGGAATGTGGTGGTGACA